>NC_074707.1:38811878-39154743 GCF_024334085.1 Lutzomyia longipalpis | reverse complement strand
TTTAGTACTGAAATGTAAGTTAGTGAATTGAATTTAATTGATATAGAATTAATTCATTCGCCTTCTTAAGGCAAAATTACCAAATATGAATCCAAATAAAAATGTAGGATGACGAAAAATCCTTTTAAGAAAATATACTCAATGGTTCATTTAAATTTCAGCACGTGCTGGAATTTTTTCAATTCAATTGAACACCATTAAAATAATTGGAAAATTTTATTTGCCTTTTACATGATCCAGATCTTTTTAATGAGTATATTAATTTACTGTTTCATTTACATTCGATTTTTTTTAAAGTAATTATTTAAGGGTCAAAAGAAGGAATTTAAGATAAAAGTAATAGGAAATCCTCGTCACATGCTTCATCGCTGGAAAATTTTAAGTTAGGCGTAAACTTACTATGCTGAGCATTTTTTTATAATACAGTAAACAAAATTTTCCATACTTTATTAATCATTGTGCTCAATACTGAGTCAATGTGGGTCCGAAAAGAGGGTCAATTATTGGTCAATCTGATGGATGGATAATTGTTGCTTAATTGTCACTTACTAAAAATCAGTACAGCGCATGGCAACATGGTCACTGTAATTGAGGAGTTATTGAGAAGATATTGAATAAAAATTGAGTGAAAATTGAACAATTATTGAGTGAGACAAAATTTTACTCAATATTGAGTCAATATTGAGTTCGCATGGAGGATTAAATATTGAGCAATGAGACTTTACTCGGGATGAATCTGACGGGAATTTTATGTTTTTGATGCTTTAGGATAAATCCTTCCGATTGCGTCAGCCTAGGGAGTAGTTCTGCCTTAGATAATTGCCAAAGAAAAGTCAGTTAAAGTACAGTGACAGAAAATCAAGAAAAAAGAGAATTCCCCTACATGAAAATCCGCATGATCAGAGAAAATTGGACGTTCGACGATTCCCAAACAAAGACAAAATTGACCACAAAAAGACGCACAGTAGCGTCGAAAGCTCTGGCCCCTAAAATTGAAAGGATGTGTTTGGGTTGACCTACCGTCCCTAGGCTGACGCAATCGGAAGGATTTATCCTAAAGCATCAAAAATGAGACTTTACCTTTGCTCGATCAATCCATTGAGTCATTTGATCTGACTCAATTGATTTCTCAATTATTGGGCAATCCTTAATCAAACTTATTGACTCAATCATGATTGAGCCTTTGTTGGGATAGATCTTTTTAAAGCATTTTAGATAATTTAAACTAGCAAGAGTTCTTTCGAGAATTCTGGTTATTCAACTCATGTCTTTAAATAGAGAAATGATCGTGACTCATTGAGAATTTTTTATGCGGAAAATTCTGAGAAAAGCCCCGATAAAAGAGAGAAAGAAAAGGAAGTCAACAACACGCATTTTGCCGACAATTGTGTCCCCTTCTAAAGACTAACCAACCATATTCTGTATTGCTTGACTTCTATAATCTCACGCAGAATTGGTGTACGTTGAACATTGGTAAGCAACTATGTATATATAGAAGACTTAAAAATTAATGAAAGAAAGTGAATTAGTGTTGAAAGAACGGGGTGAAAGGCAACAAGATGCTCACCATTGTGTGTCTTTCCATTTAGTGAAGATGCTGAGGAGCAAATGCAATATAATTTAAAACAATCTCCAATTGAGGGAATTTGTGGTTGAATTTGGGGCATGAAATCTTGTTAAAGTTTCCCATGGGAGAACCCTTAATTCAATTTCTATGTGGGGGAGGGAAGAGTGGGACATTTCGGGGGTGTGAAAGAGGGGAGGGTGGTATATGTAGTTGGGGGCTTCACAAAACAAGATTCCCATCTGTAAATGCAATGCCGCACTAATGCAAATGAAAATTTCGAATGGGACGTAATTTCATTTTGTGTGAGGGAGGCGGAAATCTTGGCGATGAAGCGGAAGGATGGATATGCAATAAAGCCACGTGTCACTTCCACCATCCCCATTGGGTATTTCTTATTGCACAACTATCACATTTGTCCTTGTTGGGCATTCTTCCTCATTGATCATGTTTATTGAGGATCCAAATGGTTAATGGGATAGAGGGTGGTATGGCAGGGAGTGTTGCTAGATGTGTGTGCCTATATGGAGTTTGAAAGATATCTAAATAGAAATACCTTCTTTCGGCATATGTCAACCACATAGTGTGTCTCTATCCTATCGTTTCTACTTCAATTCATTGTCGGGTGATTTCCAGAGGTGTTGGCTCTTCCTCACAGCAGTATGCGGTATGTTTTTTAGACATAATCAACTTTCTCCGATTCCCATGTACCTACATGTACGGGGGGACACCCGCAGGTAGTGGGAAATTGCAATGTTCATAAGTGTCCACTACTGGAACACCTAATGGACATCATGGTAAATTCTCATCATGGGGCAAACGAAACAAATAAACAACATATCCCCCTGTTGCACTATATGTACATTTACAACCCCATCAAGTAAGGTATGAGGGTAGTAGAGCTAAATTCCCCTTCCCCCAAGGTACTACATTTTGCCAAATTGTCTTTACACGTTAAGATGATTAATTAAATGTATATAACATCGATTTTACATGCTTAAATCGCTTGCAATTACCATTTCTAACATTACATTTGGATGTTGATTGCTCGAGGTATTACATATGTATGTTGTATGTCACATTGCACAATCAACAGTATACTGGAAAGAGAAAAGGGAAATATTTCAGAATTGTTAAAATGAACAACATTCATTAACTAACTCTTAGTCCAAGAATTTGGGGTCTCAAATGCTTGAAATCTTTGGAATCTCTTGTAATTTATAGTAACTAACATACCTAGAAGTACTATACATATTTTAGCATTACAATCAGACATGATAGGCTTGGAATTTCAGTTCAAATTCCAGCCAGATTGTAATTTTGGCCCAATAGTTTTTAGGAAATTATTATCAGGTTGCTAATTTTATTGAGAATTTTCTTCAAGAAATTTTCAAAGAATTTTTTCCTATTGACAATTTTCAAATAATCAGTGTTAAGTAGTTAGGTCGATTAACACAGAATGGATTCTTAGAAAAGGATAAAACGGTATTCTTGGAATTTTTTAAATGGTTAAATGGGAAGAGAATTTTTTTTTGAATTCTCGCACTTTTTCCTCTTTGCATTCCACATACAATTTTCACATCGTTCCATGGGCGACCAATTATGCTTCCTTCCACGATTTTCCTCCTAAAAATATATTTCCCTTGGTTGCTTGTGCGGCATTTGGGACTGCAAACCCCACTGGGACACAAAGTGGGGGCGGAAAGTTTTGTAAAATTTCGTGGGGGGTAAGTGTCTCCATAGATTTCACATCACAAATCGAAATTTAATCAAAACTTTCATGAAAATTATAATTCAGAGTGTCATTGCGCATTTAGATGAAAACCATCGATGCAAATGTACTCCTCTTCGTGCACATCGGGGGCGTACAAACTTTTTTATGCAATTACACGACTTGTCTCTGTCTAAACATCAAAATTGCTATACTGTATTTACTGCTGTGGTCAGTGATTTTCCCTGATAAAATTCATCCGCTCAAAAACGGCAGCTATTGTTGGATGGGGATAGTTTTTAAATAAAATGGACACTGATAGTTGGTAGATGGGATGGTATCAACCCACACCTTCATTTAATTATGATCTGATCTTGTTTTTTTTTTGTGCGAAGAAAATTGCATTACTTTCATTACCGCGGTCTTTTAGTTATTTCCAGGGTTATTTTTTACGCAATATTCATACCTATTTAACCCTGATTTTCCCAATCAAAATTTTTATGTTAAATAATGTCGAATGAATTCGGTAAAATTTAAAGTCTTACCAAATTCATAAGACCATTTCAAAGTCAGGGATGATAAAAAAATACAAAAAATTCCGGCGTAACCGGGTTAACTTTTTATTTGTGTAAAATATTATTATTGTTTAACTTTAGGAATATGGGGAATAAAATTGCGTTTTTTTAATAGCTAAAGACCAATTTTTAAATAGGTGACAATAAAGTTTTCCATTGACACAAGTTTATTATATTCAGATATTGCAATAATAAAATTTTATTCTTCACACATTAACAGAATTAAGTAATTAAATTGCTGTATCATGTATACCTCTACCTATAGCTTATATATTATATTGTCTTTTTTCATACCCGACAATTTTCCCAGGAATTCCCACTGGAAAGATAACCCGAAATAAAAAAAAATTGTATTTTGGGAAAAGAATTGGAAAATCTCATTGAAAACCTTTTTTTATTTTTATCAAACAAAAACATTTTTCGCCATTTATGTGGCAATGAGGAGTTAAATTTTAAAGCGTTCAATTGAGTTTCTGAATGATTATTTGATATTAAAATTGCCAAAATAATTTGGAAAAATTTTTATTGATAAACTGTTGGTGTATTCTATGAAAGAAAAATTTTATAATTGTTAGAAATAGGTTTGGATAATACTTTCCCGGTTTTTCTTTAAGCTTAGTTTAAGAAGAATAATTTATTTTTAATTTAAAACTTTTTCTAATTGATAAAACGTGAAGCATTGATCGAAAAGTATAAAAACATACGTTATGTATATTTGTATGTTAGAGAATGTTACGATTTTAGGCTACACACGTAGCTGCCTAATCTAATTTTGGATTTTAGAAGCATCTGAATAAAAATTTTGATCAATACCATCCACCTGGAGCCTTAGTACTATATAGTTTAAAAATGAGATCCATATGGATTACCCACATAAATTAAATCTGGTATACGTACTGCCTGTCGTGTCTCTGCCCATACTGGACATTGATGCATGTTACTCCCTTGCCGATGTCAATTCAAATAAATATTCAACAAGCCTTCCGACAATGCACTATCGATTCTATGTTTTCCTTGGGATACAATGCGATGACTGTTGGTTTTACTTTTGAATCCTATCGGAGAAAAATCAATGGTAATTTTAGGTTTGAGCTTAAAAAGCATAACAGTGTTATGGAATTGTAAATTACACTTTTATTAATATCTCAATGCTTGTTGAAATTTTACATAGAGCTATACATAGTACTAAATGTCATTGTATGTAATACACAACATGTTCGAATTAAAATTATACGTGCCAATATATTTTTATGTTATGAAATATAAATTGTTTTTGAATTTTGTATTTTCCTGAATTTACATATTTCAATGTTTTATATTACGATTGATTTAAAAATTAGTATATACATGCAAAACGCTTTAAACAATTACACACATGTTTAAAGGACGATTTAAGACACCTTTATGTGTTTAGAAAATTTAAAAATTCCCATAATTAAGGAGCTTTAAAATTTATCTAAGAATTTTTGCATATTTACTACGAAGCATCAATGTATTCTTCCCAAACTTTTGCCTTTGTTGCAATTTATAATGGCGTATGCTGTACAACGTTGTATGAAAGGTAGTACCGAAAAATTAATAAAATTAAATCACATGTTTCGGTTCACAGTGAAGGTTGTTGCGAAGAATGTTTTAAGCGCATTAATGATAAGTTTTTGGAAAATTAGAACGTCTAATCAGTTCATGTGAGTGCTTAAAATTCTTCCACGACGGGGTGGTAATGGAAGAAAGCTCTCACTACACCACAGATTGAACTATATACCTTCCAGATGGGAGTAAAAGACGCATGTAAATCACCTGCTAATGGGGGAATGTTATTATTGAGCAAAAGGAGTCTTTTCCCAGGAGGATTTCCATCTTTTAACAATACTTAATTTGACAGTGGAGGTACAGCAAGTGCATTGAGTTGTACATAAATTAAAATTATAATTAATTGCACATTGAGTTGGTGCGCACCGGGAACAGATGACGACACTCATGCATCTTTCACGTGAAATTTGTAAAAGTTTTACAATAGTGCATCGTCCCCCCTCATCCTCCCCCTCAATTCATCGCATCGCCTTGTTATCATCGATTTTGTGCGTTGCTGTTGGTGTGGAAATTCCCAGAATTCCATCCGCGCGAAAGTGGGTATGAAAAGCACCCCAACGAACTTTGCTTATTGCAGCAATACTTCTGAGACGATTCAGATGGGTCTGTCTTTTCCAACAATCGCACCCGATTCTTCTTCCTTTGCGCATCGAGTAAATAAAATGTGGTAAAGTGGCTCCACTTTGACTGGACGAGGAAAAGCTTTTGCTTTTCTCAACTTAAAGGTTCACGAAATTCCACACACAATGCAGCTTTTAAGTTTGCCATCTCTCTTTCTCCTCCCTTACATGGGGGAATTTTTCTTCACAGATTTAGGTATAAAAACATCCTTGAAGTTTTTGGTGATGTTACTTTGTATTCTAAAATGCACACAAACTTTATTGTTATGTACAAATTCTATGTATTTCCTGCTTATGAAGAAAGGGCGAAAAAAAATGAGAGACATTTAATTGAAAAATCTGAGGATATCGTATAAAATTGAGCAACGATTGTAAGCAAGATTGTAAAAATGATTTTATTTTTGCTTCTTTGGAGTCATTGTGATGTTCGCGTTTATCTCGTGAAATTTAGAAGCAAATGTTAAGTAAATAGATGCTGCTTGCAACACATGTTATATTCTCAGGAAGAATATAGCTATGAAATTTAGAGAGATCTAAGAGATGCTTGTAAAATAGTCTGTCTTTGCAACAAACCCAAAATTTAACTTGCAGAATTTCCCAGTTTAGTAATCTTGCTTGTTGTAAATGGATGATTGATGTGGGTGGTATAAATATGTATTTATTGATTAATGTAGATTTGGGAATTAATATGAAAACCTTGATACCTACATATGTATACGTCCAAGATTTGAAAGAGGACATTTAGTTTAATTTTATAAAGATTTAAATAAAAACTGAGATTGAAGGTCCCAAAATTATTAATTCATACAGCAGTATCTTATAATTTTTTTTACGAGTCAAAATATATTTTTACTTCTCAACAGAATCCTACGAGCTTTCCAAATACATGTAAACGTAGGACACGTAGGTATCAAATGGGCATAAAAAAGTACAAACAAATGGGTGAAATATGGTGTTCAAAAATCCATTCTCATGAAAGGATTGAAGATAGCTGGGAATGTTTATGCAGCGCGCCAGCATAAAAAAGTGTTTTATTCATGAACAATTCCCATTGGATTATTACACTCCTGAGAATATAATGCTACATATGATGGTTGAATTTACTATAAAATGATAATGGGAAATGCACACAATTTTACAAATTGCTCACAATATTAACGAAAGGGCAGGAAAATTGTGGTTCTGTTTGGATTAATGTTACTCCGGAAGTGTGGTATATTTTCTGTTTGTTTCTCTAAATTATGCACGAGGATTCATTTTCAAATTACATATACAAACCCCGCGTGTACCCCCTAAAAATATTTCACTACAGCACACCCCCAATCTATAAAAAGAAAATTATCCAATTTTGCAAATCCCGTAAAGTTTTCCCAAAAAAAAAGTGGAGAAAAGCTCATTTTTTCGCAAATTTTTGGAATGTTATTTTTGGAGGGAAACTTTAATTTAAATAATAAATTGATAAGTTTTGCAAGTTCCGTTCTAAAAAATAGCAAATTTCGGATCAATACTTATGATCTACCTACTTTTGTATGGAATTGAAATTTTAATATTCATGTTGGTTTTACATGCGACTTATAGACATTTCCGGATGGATGGTTGCTGTAAGTCATTAGTTATTCAATCAGTACCAGAGTTGATCCGGATACTGAATAAATAATTCTTCCCATTATGTTTCCAAAGTTCATGTGGAAATTATGTTATTATATTGTTGTCTGTGTAAACAGGGTAAATATTATTTTTCAATTATTTTAGGTAGTATCCAAAAGGACATACAATACACCCACATACGTATGCACGAATAAATAAAAGAGTTTGATTGATTTTTTTGTAAACATTCTCGGAAAAATTACACTGGAAATCCTGAGAAAAGTCAGACTTTATGTCAGAGAATGTTTAATATAGAAAGGCTTATGGCTTTCAAATTTTCCGCATAGTTGAGAAAATTTACAGCTTTAAAATGAGAATAGTTCCAAATTAATTCACCAGAAACTTGGCCCTGATAATAAAGGCACATGGCATTTATTGCCTCTTAAATTTGTCATATATAGAGTTCTAAGTTCATTGCATCCTTTCAGAAATTGTGGCAAAAAATTAACCAATAGTCTTATATATTTTAACAAAACAAGATGCCCCAAATATGTTTTCTAGCATAATGTAAAATTTGGCGGTATTCTAAGATAAATATAAAGATCAAAATAAAGAAAAAAACCAAGATTTGGTATTCTACTTTAAAATTCCAAGAAATTTTCAGGATAATCTTGGAAATTCAAAATATTTCAAGATTTGGTATTCTAAGATAGAGATTTACGGTCGAACCATAACCTAAAAATCTTGTTTCTTCATACAACTTCCAAGACTTTTAGTATTCTGAGATACGAATCAAAATCAAAATAAAGATTTACAAAATGAGTTGTCAAAAGAGACTTGGATAAAAATATTCCAAGATTCTGTATTCTACGATAGAGATTTACGGTCTTATTATAACGTAAAATGTCTTGGATTTATGTGAAATTCCAAGACGGTTTTGGGGTCCTTTGAAAAATTGGTTTTTAAATGAGGTAAAGGCAATGTAAATTCAGTATGGGAGATATGAAAACTCTTGTACAAATTTTTTTGTTTTTCACTGGAATTGTGGTCACTTCTCCTTTGTAATGGTGGAGTGACCTCCGGATTGGGGATCTCATCCCCGGATTGTCACATCCTGGACAATCCTGGGATGCTGGTGCAAAAATGTTTGTTTCTGCTGGAATTATGGTCACTTCTCCTTTGTAATGATAAAGTGACCTCCAGATTGGGGATCTCATCCCAGGATTGTCACATCCTGGACAATCCTGGGATGCTGGTGCAAAATTCTGGGTTTTTCGACGGAATTGTGGTCACTCCTGATTGGTAATGATGGAGTGACCTTCAGATTGAGGCTCTCATCCCAGGATTATCAAGTCCTGGACAATTAGGGGATGCTGGTGCAAAATTGTGGGTTTTTCGACGGATTTATGGTCACTTCCTATTAGTAATGTTGGAGTGACCACTACTCTGGCGAAAAACCCACAATTTTGCACCAGCATTCCCTAATTGTCCAGGGCTTGATAGTTCTGGGATGAAATCCCTAGTCCGAAGGTCACTTTATCATTACCAATGAGAAGTGACCACAATTCCGGCGAAAAACAAACATTTTTGCACCAGCATCCCAGGATTGTCCAGGATGTGACAATCCGGGGATGAGATGCCCAATCCGGAGATCACTTTATCATTACCAATGAGAAGTGACCACTAATCCTGGAAAAAAATTAAAAAATTGCCCCAGAATCCCAGGATTGTCCAGGATATGACAATCCTGGGATGAGATCCTTAATCCGGAGGTCACTCCATCAATAGCAAGAAGAAGTGACCACGATTCCTAAGAAAAATTCAAAATTTTGCAGTAGCATACCCCCCCCCCCCAGTTACCGCCAAATTATCATAATCTGGAGGCAGAAAGCACCTCTCCGACAATATTCATTCCATTCCCGGAGCAATAATGCCTGGGAATAATAGCCGAGATTATACAATCAGGGCTCCTGGATGTAATGGCAATAGGGAAGAAATTCCCATGAAGTGTTTAAATTTCGTTCAATTGTCATCCGAGAGCGAACGAGAAAGCGCAATAGAAAAAATTAATGCGTTAGAAAGAGATATCGGTAAAGTTTTCTTGGCGCGAAGCTGAAACCAAGAAACTGACAAGTAGGATAACGCAAATTTTGATTTTACTTTCCTGGATAATTCGTCGGAAAGTAGAATACCGACAGTCTTGGTCTTTATTTTGTTTTTATCTTGATCTTGAAAGGTGTCTCTATCCTAGAATACCACCCATTATTTAAATTAATATTTATCTTTAATTTTTTTCATTTGTTTAATAAATTAATATTTTACATTATTTTTAAAGATCTCTTTGAAATAAAAAAAATATATTTAAAAAAATAATTTAAAATTAAAATTTATTGTGAAAGTTTTAATATATAATGATTTTTAGGTTGTTTAAAAGTTGGAGTTAAAAATTTCCTATTTCTTTATTAAATAAAAATTTGATGTTTGAAAATTTTGATTTTGAAAATGAGAAATTTTGTGCTAAAAGTTAATCATTTCTAATGTTATAATTTTTATTGCTAACTTTGAACAAAAAATGCAAGTTTTTTTTAGTTCTAGGCTTTCTAGGAACTTAGAACCTTCTGACTGATTTCATCAAAATCAGTCATGACGATTAGATTCTACTAAACCTTTAATTACACCTTATCCTTAATAATAAAATTTAATAAATTTAATAATTTAGTAGAAATTCTTTCAACAATATTTATCATGAAATAATTTAGAAGGTATTTTTGTGTGAAAATTCTATTATGTCTATGTAAACTCGTACGTGTCTGAGGCACCTTGACAGTAGACAAGGGGTGAGTCGTGGGTGGGTGGTGTTCGTGTTGGGCCAGAAGCAGTGAAGACGAGAGTGTACACAACAATAATCGAGGTGGGTGGGAAAAGTTCTCCATAGTGCACATACGGGCAGTGGGATGTATTCCATCGCTGTCTAGTGTCGCGTTGAGAATGTTAATGAAACGCGAAGGGGTGGAAGATTCCCGATGTGGGTGGTGAAGATGCTGGGGTTGTGAATTTGAGAAAGATGGACTCTCAGTTTGTTTGCCGGAGTGCCTCGGAGTCACAATGCAAACACAATCGTAATTGCAAGGATCAAGTGGACTCATTTGAGTTTAGAGCTTGCTTCCTCCACCATGGCGTGTATCGTTCCACTATCTTCTTGCCGTCCCACCATGAACACTTTCGTTTAAGTGATGACAAATCCAATTAACGTACACTTCCGCCATACGGAAAAATTTTCCACAAATTTTTTGGCTGTTTGAGTAATGCAATATCAATGAAAATCGTGGGTTTCTATCATTTTCGCACGTCAGTTCTTGCTCTTGTTACATTTTTTTTGCCCAGAAATAACTAATTTTATGAAAGAAAAATCATTTTCATCTCCATACATTGAAAACTCATTTCACAGTTTTTTTTTTGAATAATTTATTAAAAATTCAAAATTTTTCCTAATCATTTGGGTTTGTCTTTGGATCTTTTAAAAAGAAATTGATGAAATTTTAATTTCTCCCTCCTTATAGATGAAGATCTATAGATTCATAAAAAGTTATGTTCTGAATATAATTACAAGGCTGTACTACAGGAGAAAATTCCGCGAGTGTAAAACCCATAAAAGATAAGTTTGAGAAAACAAGTAAATAGCTTTTCAAGAAGAATATATAAAGTCTTGAAGATTGTAAAAAATCTGCAATTCATTCTAAGAGAGATGCTTTTTATCTGTTTATTTTCATATAGGTAGGTAGGTACATATAATACTTTTGTACATAAATCTACAGAGTTCCTTTACAAATTCCGCAACTTTGACAAAAGTATCTTGTGTAGTATTGCTGTTGCTGGCTCTTTTGAGGAAGTTTAAAATGCTCTTGTCATTGTCTCCACTATTCCGCAGGTTTTTTGTAAACAACTTTGAGATGTAAATAGTTTTTTTTTTAATATAATATACTTATTTTTAAAGAAAAAAATTATAAAGTTAAAAAAATTCTTTTCATAAAAATATTTTTAAAAAGTACATTAAATTCATTAAATTCTTTATCGAAACAACAAAAAGTTTGCCTATTCCACCCTCCGGGGAACCCTTTAAAAACCCCAATGACGGGTATCGATTTTGTAGTCATTCATAATGATTGATGCACTTTACTTAAGGACACACCATACAAAATGTTAACAGCTGATGGAAAAACACGTCATCCTTCTCTCCATATTCATTTAAAAAATTTGTACTGTTGAATTTTCCCTTCGATCCATGAAATATTAGTATATGGGAGAAAGTGCAATAAAAAATAATTGCCCTCAGTAAATCATCGCAACTTACCAAACGTAAATTTGTAATAAAATTGTGTTAAACTTTGTTCATGGTGAATGAGATTATAAAATGAAATTTGAAAATGCTTTCAATAAAACGTCTCAATTGGTTTATGCTGCATAAATATTACATAAAGTATCTAAATGAATAAAGCTCATTTTTCCGAATAAAGAAACCAAACCACATAGCGTGTTCAAAGGAAATTCTTTCGCTTTGTAACTTAATCATACTTTTATTGAAGAACTATAGATACTTATGTGATAAATTTATCTGCATTTACTGTCAATTTCGGGTATTTATATTGATATTTATTACCATATAAAGCCCTATATGTTGTTTTTGAAGTTCCCCCACTAACCGTAAACAAGAAAAGTTTTTTAATACTTTTTTTTCACAAGAACTTTAAAATATCTTTATGTATTGATTTATCTTCATTATTGTGAATTTCGCGAAAATGGAATGCAAAGTTATTTCAATGGAGGAATTAAATTCACATCAATGAAGCTATTTAGTTCCATAGGATTTTAATTTAAATTAAATTCCCTTTTATATGCAATTTAAAATCGAAAATTACACCAATAATTTTTTACAGTGTTAACTCGCAGTATGGCCTCACTCTACAAAAGAGCTAAAATTGGGCAATTGCGAAATAATGAGAATGGTTCTTTTTTAGGAGTTGGGAGCGACTTATTGATTGGCGTAGGTCCACTGGAATTTATATTCAATGAACTTTAAAGAAAGCAAAACTAAGTTTTATGTTTCACAGAAGAAAATATTCATTTTTTGAGGTGATTTATAGGCAGAACCCTAAAGAAGTATAAATCCGGTTGTCTTAACATGCATTTTCATACCAAACTACGTTACTAATTTATGAGTTTTTGATGGAATCTATCAACATCTCCAACGTGCAGCACGCAAATACGTTCAAATTAAATTTTAATCCCATCGGCATCACCATAATCATTATTTAAGCCCTTTGTTTTGTTCACCACTGCATGATATGGGCCTCTGTTGTCATATCCCTCCGATCGATTCGTTGTAATCAGTCCTAATTATTTTTAAAAGGCATAAAATTTTTAATTATTGAATGTTTTTTTTTATATTTATTTTAATTTTCAATTTTTTGAGGGATACAGGCACGTTGAATAGTTTAATTTAGTTATTTTTTCATGTTTTAATACCTTTGACTTACATTAATTGTATTATTATTGTATTGTATTTATTTATTATTAGTTAAAGTTTCAGAGTAAACCTCAAGATTTAAGAAGCTAAAATTTAAATTTAAATTTAATTTGTTTTTTGGTATCTAAGAATTTTTATTGTTCTGAAATTTTAAATCCAAAGAACGTTAAAAATCTCAAACTACGTGAATGATTCTTGAATAAATACCATCCCTGTTTCCTGAATATATTAGCCACTTCTTTCGTTCTAAAGGATCCTTTACACGTGTATCCACCTCCGTTACAAGTAGATACTCAGAATCAAAAATTTTCCGATTGCTTGTTCAATACATTCAATATACATATAAATATCCAACACTCTGGGAGAGTTTTTCATTAACTTTAAAATTTACTCCAAAAAATCCCGTCTATTTTTCAACACCGTGGATTTCGCGATAAATATACGAACCGGAAGTGCTGGAAAATAAACTTTTCAGCCAAAAGTGCTGTGAAAAAAGTGAAATGTACTGGTAAGCTGACCAAGCTTACGGGAGCTGTGTTTCTTTCAGTGTACCAATTTTGTGAGAGCAAACTAGAACGCAAATTAATTTAAATACGCGCAAAGTCGGGAAAAGTTGAAAAGTCATACCCTAAGAAATCTTTAGAAGGCTATATCTCGAGAACGGATCCATAGATTTTCATAAATTTTTTTTTGTTTTAAAGGTCTCGAAGTCAGCTATAACATATCGAAAATTGAAAAAAATTTATGTCGCCATTTTCGAAAAATTCGAGTTCGAAATTTTCGAAAACTTTGTTTTCGATTTTAGCGCCTCTTGCGGTCATTTTTCGAAGTTGCAATGTTCTAGACATTTGTAGGGTTTCTCGAAACCTTTCATTTGCGCTTGAGTTGATCAAGATCGGACTTGTAGAACCCGAGATATGACATGCCAACTTTGGAAGGCTATATCTCGAGAACGGATCCATAGATTTTCTTCATTTTTGGCATGAAGCTAGATAATATGGTCAGCTACAACATATGAAAAAATGAAAAAAATTTATGTCGTCGTTTTCGAGATATTCATCGAAAACTAATCGAAAATTTTGTTTTTGATTTTTGGCCCCCTAGCGGTCACTTTTGAAACTTTGGATGTTCTAGAGAGTTGTAGGGTTTGTTGAGATCTTTCATTTGAACCCGGGTTGATCAAAATCGGTCAAGCCGTTTTCGAGTTATGGTCGATTTTCGATGAAAAATAGTGGCGGCCATATTGACTAAACGGCTTGACCGATTTTCGAAAATGAGGTATCGTTGGAAAGCTCTTGATGACCCCTACAACATATCAAAATTTCAGACCTCTAGCTATAATAGGGGCTGAGATATAGCGAAAACAAAATTTTGAGGTTATCCAAAATGGCGGACGGAGGGGTGGGGGGGTGGATTTGACTTCATAATCGGATTTCTTCAGGTCGATATTTAAACTTTGCCGTTTACCGCAAGTCTCTATCTATCACCGTTCTCTCGCAATTTAGCGTTGTACTACGGCCGGACGGACGGACGGACGGACGGACGGCCGGAAAAAAAATTTTTTTGGCGCATACGTTTTTTGGAATGTGGGGACCCTAATTCGTGCTCATCCCAAGTTTGAGCCCGATCTGACGACTTTCGATTTTGCTCGGTACACAAAAGCTGTGTCTGAAAGAAACACAGCTAAAATTGCCATTTGGCTTGGAGATGGGGTTTTATGTGGTGGGTAAAAAACCGTTTAAAAGTGTATTTTGTGGGAATTTGGGGATAGATGGTACAGGGATCCAGGTGAAAATGAATAAAAATAGCAAATACGAGATAACACATCAAACACCATGAAAATATATCGTGTGATGTGGAGTGGATGGAAAATTTATGCTACTTTGCATGTAATAGGGATGTGGGAAAGGGATAGTCATATATGTAATGTCTGTGGGTGCTATGCATTATGTTGGGAGGGAAAACATACTGTGGGATAAATTGAAAAGAAAAGGAGTAAAAGGTGGTATGGAGTGAAAATGAGATTGCTTTGCAGTTGAGGTCTTATGGGCCAATTTTGGAGATTGAAATATATGTATGTACTACATGCTGCATATGTTTGCGTGCGATGTAGTGGAGAAAATTTGTGCCGGGTGTTTTTCCGGAAGTTAAAACACGCGGTGAGCATTTTGCGCGCGCTTTTTTGTCGTGCTCTTTAATGCCTACACGTGTGTTGGAGCTGTTGGAGCTTTGGGTGAATGCGGGGGACCACGATGTGGAAATGCTGTGGGCACGAGTTGTTGTCAAATGTGGCGATAAGTCGCCACGAAGGCACCATCGGCGTGGCACGATTATGGAAACTAATCACATTTCGCACAAGAGAACGCAAATAGTGTACACAAGTGGGGGGATTGTGCAGAAATTTTTCGCAAAAGAAAAAATATACCATTTATATATATTTTTCCACCACACAATCACCAATCTGTTGTGGGGCAAAATTCGGGTTTTACTTGAGAATTTCCCAAGTGGCGCATCTTTTAGTGGGTAAAAGTGAAATTGCCTGATAAAAAGTGATTAGGAGCGAGTAAATGTGCCAAAATACCAACATTCAATTGAGGGAGATTTGACCACATCCGTACATGCATGCCATTCGCCTAGTAGACACACACATGCGAAAGCTTCCCAAAAGTAAGTTTCTTAGTGATGGCAAATTTATTTTCGCAAGAGGTGAGTTTTTGACGCCGTTTTCGTGACTTTTCCACCCAAATTCACCCAGAGCCCATACAGTGTGGGTGGTTTGTGTGAATGACCGGTGATTAGTGTAGAGAGCGACCTTGTAAATATGCCAAGAAACACCCAGAGAGATTCTACTTATTAGTCGCCAAGTGGTCTCTCCCCCCTTCTTGCCCCGCTCTCCCGATTCCCCACTCTCTGGGTAATTCAGAGTCACCCTGTAAGCGGCATACTGATAGGGCATTAGAATTAAATTGTTTGATCCATAAGGCCCTTTTAAATATTTAAATAGTCTATTTGAAAGCTCTCCCTAAAAGCTCTTCCCTTTTATGTACAAAAGTACCTTAAAATCCTTCCCCCCAAATAGACCCCACAAGGCCCACAACTTATGTACACACAAACACACCATATATAGCTCTTAATGATATACATATATAGTTGCCCGCATATGTGTGAGAAAATTCCAATGTGGCACAAATTTGCGATAGCAGGTAAAATGACGTTATTTGCCCAGAAGTGCTCACCCATTTGGGCCCTTGTGTGACCTCAGTTTGACTACACGTGATGCAATTTGGTGGGAAGGGAACTTCCGCCCATCCCTTGCAACATCCCAAATGGCGCGAATTTTCCTATATGCGCCGAGAAAAGCCGGGTCAAAGATATGGAGGAAGGAGTAATTGAAATTCAGCTATTCAGCAAACATGTAAAGATTTTCACACTGCTAAAGTGTCAGATTTCATTTCAAGTGTACAGAAATTTCACAACTGAAAAAAAAATGCTGAAATTTTATCAAGAATCTCGTTTTTCACTTGGATGCCTTCTGGTTCTCTTCACTTTACCCACAGTGACAGTCAACACAGAAGAAGAATTTCTTTTTTTATTTCCGTAGCGAAGAACCAAATATTTTGGCAAATGGAATTTTTTTGTGGTTTATTTATTAGGGGTCTTCATTGGAAAATAATTTAAATTAATTAAAATTAAATTTTCTTTTCCACCAAGTCCGTTAGAATTTTTTTCTGGTGTGGCTTGTAAGGAATATATAAATAGAATGATGGGGTCTTTAAACTTCCAGATTGCTCTCTTCGATGCAATTTAGGATCTTCGAAGATCTTAAGAAAATATTGTGGGAAATTTTTTATTATTTATTTTACAGTGGCATATCGAAGAGCAGCCTTTGGTAGATTTTAGAGCCAAAGGACATTATTCACAACATATGGAAAAAGTCTATAAAGCTTAGAACCTTTTAGAATACTTCTTAATATGAAAATCTATTTTGGTCGAAACCTGAAATAAATTTCTTGACTTAAAGAAAAAAATTATTTGATGATTATTTGTTTTTTTTTTATGTATAATATCCCCGGAATTTCCTAGGTAAATCATTCTACATTTAATTCAAAGATTATCAAAAATTGATTAACTTTATATGACTCCAATTATTTGAACTTTTCCCATATATCGTGGATAATGTCCTTTTATATTTTTATAAGCTATAAAACTTTTTCCTCGTCTTACTATCTAGGGTATGCTAAGCTTTTTTATTTAATTTCATGTACTTACTTACATGTACTTATTTTACAAGATCTTCATGTATAAAGATAAAAAAGAACAAGAGTAACGTCATTTTTTAGATTTTTGGGCAAATATTTCCTGACTTTTCTTAAAGATCTGAGAGAAAATAGAAAGTCTTTTCAGTGATTTCTTAAGCTTTTTTTCTTAAAAGATTTTGCGTTTTCTCTAGCTCTAAAATTGTAACAAATAATCCCGAATTTCTGCATATAAAACTTCTCGAGAATTTTATAAAGAACATGCTCAGAAGTATACGAAAGAATTAACAAATTAATATCATGCTTTATCCTTTGCATTTAAAAGTTCATTGCAAAATTGTGAGTCATTGAGAAAATGTGGGTTCGATAGGGTTAATAAATTGGCAAAAAGCACCAATAAAAGTTAGCAACAGCAGAAAACGACGTTTTCAAGGGCAATCCAATATGACTAATGCAAAATCCTCTGTATTGGTTCATTTTATATTGACTTCCAAATGAGGCCCAACAACATTCCCAAACTTTCCTAAAACGCTCTATTCTTCGTCCAAGATTTTTTCCCTTGAGTAAGAGGTTATTTTTTTCTTGGTATTTAAGATGATGCATATTTTTTTCTTTAGGGCAAACATATCACCTCCATCTCAAGATAGATATCTTTCTTTGCGAAATGATTGCTAAAGAAATCCTACATGGAGGGAGCGAGAGAGAGAGTAAAATGAATGATTTGATCGCGAATTGGGAGAGCGGATTTTTTTTATTCATCACTATGGAGTTCTCGCGAAAATCAAGATGATATGGTTTGTCCCTCCTTATGCCAGTGTTGACGCTTTTGTCGTATGGGACGGCAATACCGAAATATACGAATGGGCAGAGAAATCTTGGTGGTGTTGGAAATGGGGCCTCAAATATTATGCAAACACCATGAATACACATTCAAGGTCTTGTCAGAATTTTCTTATTTGCTCTCTATGACCTAAAAGCTTAGCCCAAAGAGTTTATAATTAGCAAAAATATGGATGGGAAGGGGAGAAAAAAAAGTTATATATGTACATAAAACTACCACGTCCTGAGGCAAAAATATAATGAAACACGGAGACGGATGTGGGACAAATGCAGCCAACAGCTTTCCCCGCGGAGCGTGGAAAATTTGGCAAAATTCGAACAAATTTGCAAAATACAGGTTTCGCAAACAACTCTAATTTATTCTGCCATTCAAGATATCACCAGAGACAGGTGGATCACGTGAAGTAGAAGGACTATAAGACAAGTTGGCATTAATACTGGAAATCTTCGTTTTTTTTTTCACTACGTGGACTGGGGGTAGCGATTAGATGTTGCACTACATGACGTGGAAATGAGAATATAATTTTCATTTTGCGCTTCGTGCCTCGCGACAGAAGCACTTTGTACGGTTTAAATTACAAAAATAAAAAATTTGTCTTGAAAAAAAAATTTAAAATTAAATTTAAAATGTAGACAAAATGCGATATAAAACGAATTTTTTTCTTGTTATTTTAGGATAAGGTGAAATAAAAAGAAAAAACGTAAGGAAAAAACTCACATTCAAGATGTTCGCTATGGACAACAGTTGTTTACTGCTTAAGATCACGAGACTAAAAATTAAATGATAAAAACAAATAAATTAATGCGATAGATGAAAAAAAAAGAGAAGAACTTCTTTATATGTTGCTAAATTTTTTTTACAAGAAACCTTGGAAATGAGCTTAAAGGCGCCAACTTGTTAGTTTGTTTTATTTAAAGTTTTCTTCTTATTTAAATATAAACATAAGTATAAAAACCGTAAAGGAAAATAACATTCCTATCTGTGAACATTTTATAAGAGTTAAAGATTTAATCGAAATGACTAAAAAAGAAAATAAAATCTTACTTTTTCCACAAAAGTCTAAAATAAAAACTGGTTCATTATATTTTGCAATGCTTTTATGGAAATTTTCTATTAAAAAAAGTTTGTAAAAATAAAATTAACTCGTCTTTATGTGAGATCTTTAACATTATTTTTAGCAAGGATTTGTGGGTAAAAAGATATTAATAGAAAAGTCAAGAAAACTTATTTTCTTCTGGAATCAGCCAGGAAAATTAGGAAAAATATTTCCAAAAATGCAAAAGACGCGTCTCCATTTTATTTAATTTTCCTTTAATTTAATTTATCCGTAAAATATCCTACTCCAAATGATGAATTTTAAAAGATAGCTTGAAGAAGCATTAACGCGTATGCTTTATGCATTAAATAATTTTTTTTTGTGGGCGTGGCTTTTATTTTTTTTTGTGATAAAATCATTACCGACTGATTTAGGAAAATTATAACACTTTAAGTTTTCTTAATATTTTTTGGCAATTTTTTTTGACGTTTGTCTACAAATTATGTCTTGAAAAGCTTGAAATAAATAACCCCTCTATTGCAATAATTGTTTATCAAATTACTTTAATTCTATTCCTGATTTTATTCTAATTTTTTTTTCATATTATAAGAATAAGAAAGATAAAACATCCTGAGTGTTTTAATACTGACATATTTCAAGCTTTTATAAAGTTTAGAAAGTTGTCATATTATCAACTTGTAGGAAATTTAATATCCTTTAACTTCCTTATGTACACTACCATCCTGTATATCCTGTTGATATACCACTGACTGTTTTCTCCTTAGACGGTAAAGTTCTTCAGGAAGCTTTTTATCATATTATACTTACAAAAAAAATACAAAAGAGTTAAAAATTATTATTACCTATATTTTAAAATTAAATTCTAATCTATGTGTAATACATATTACACTACTTAATTTACATTGAAAACTACAATACAAACTAGACACAAGTGGGTACTTGAAAAAGTTGTACACCCTGTATTGCATGAACTTTGATGCAATGAGTGCCAATAGAGCGGGCAAGAGCTTTTTAGGAATTTTAGTGGGTATATATTATTTCTGCAATTCAAAAATTCCATCCACACAATGGGTAATACATAAGTATTTTAGACGATGGCTAAAGTGAGCAAAGTGATGGGGGGCAATTTCATACAAATAAAGTATATTATGCGCTATGTTAAAGCATATGGTTAAAGCTATATGGCATATCCAATAGGAGGGTAAGAAAAATCCCTCAGCATATTGCCGTATGTATAGCCGTTGGTTTTTAGAATATTGCGAAAGAAGCAACGGCCACTGTCAAATGATGCTGAGATTTATTTCCATGGAGGCGGTTTTTGAGTACAGGTCGTAAATGGTTGAAAATGTTTAGATGCAACAAGTTGCTGTTACAAGTGATTGAAAATAAAATAGATGAGAATGCTATATACTCCTCCGAAGAGTGTCCGGTATGGTGAGTTCCGCAGTGGCGGAAGATCAAGTGGTAGAGGGCAGGTATGGAGATTCACGGCTTTCAGATGAGATCTTACCGTGTTTCTTGCAACTCGGTAACGGAACACAGTGGAAGAACAGTTAATATTGAAAAGGCGCGCGCCAACCATCGTTCTTTACCTTTCCGAAGAGATTGGTAATTTGTCTCTCTTGCCGGAGCGGGTTTTCTTGCCCATGCCCAAACGGCCCTCATACAGCGGCTTCTCGCGGGTCGTAAAGTAGCAATATGGTTGGAAGAATAAGAAGAAAAAAATGAGACCTCCTGGATGGCCAAGGGGGCCCCTAAGCGTAACACATTATAAGACTTTTAAACCTCTTCTACACATTATATACATACCTACATATTTAATGGATGCTCTTCATGGGATGGGATGGTGTAGTGGAGAAAAGAGGAAGAAATTTTTAATGCAGAGGATAGAGATTTTTGCCAAACTTGTTTCGCACAAAACACAGTTGGTCATAGCCGCGAGCCATCGTAAGTTGATCTTTTCTCCCATTCAATTTAACTATCTTTTTACTGTAATGGCGGGGACCCAAACGGCACGGGGGGGATACGCTCTTAACGCATCAATTGGACATGATCATCAAATTGGGCCACTTTTCCCACTCGTCCAAAAAAGAAATTCAACTTGGGCACGATCGAGGATCCTTCAGTGATCACGATCGCCACACAATCATCGCGGCGAGATATCCAATTAATGTCGAGCGCGATGTGTGCGATGTTCAATGCAAATGACGGTGTTTGATCTCTTCCTGGATGATCTGTGAGAGATGCTCACACCAAACAAGTACATAATATTGCCATCATGATGGCGTCCTTAAGTGATGATCACCCTTCCTCCTTCATATTAGAAAACTTCCGTCTCTCTTCATTCGTTGTATGTGACTTTGGGCGTACTGAAAATGATCATCAAACAATGTGTATCGTCACAACGCTCTAATGTTGCTCACCCGTCGGCAGTGTAGCGCCACATGTGCCTGTGTGGTAAGAAATATTGTGCTAAAAAGCGATCATATAGCATACAAATTGCCGCATTGCCTCCAACATAACTGATAATACTGTTGGATCGATAGTTAATATGCCTTCTGTTTTTGCAGATAAAATACTTTTTATGTCTTACAAGCATGGCAAAAATTTCCCATTGGCCTACCTCGCTCTTTGATGGGTTTGCGAAGAAGCCAAAAAAAATTGGATGACGAAAAAAACCGTAGATCGTGATCTTGTAGAGCCGTGGGGAGATGAAATGACGAAGAAGAAAAAAAATGGCCAAAATTTTGTCGATTGCTCAATGGATCGCAAAAATTTTATATTGCATGAAATATTTCGCAACACACACAACTAAGGTCTCGCGCTATCTACACAATTGGGCATTGTTTGGTGGCAGTGGTAGTGCCATGGCCTATAGGGTACAAGTAGAGCCGCGCGATCAGCGATCATGATCGCGAAGTTGTCCGCAAAATGCCACAACGCGAAAAAAGTGATGGTGTGTGTGTGTTTTGCGAATTTGCCGAGGCATTTGGGGTGCGTGTGTATTGGTGAGATGGTGAAGATCGTCTCTTGGAGGGTCTCTCTCGCGTCTCTCGCGTGTTGTGTGAGCATTAGGCCGCGCGATCACATGTACGCGATCGCGGTGAGGTTTTTTTTTCGCGATCGCGATTCTTGCGCGAAATATCCGGCACATGTGTGTGCGTCTGTGCGAGAAAATTCGCAAGAATGTAATTGTGGCGACCGTGCTAAACACGTATGCGAATATTATTTTGGAAGTCTGTCGTTTCAATTCTGCGTTGAGTCAATTGAGTCTATCGCGAACCACCATTCACTTGACTTGTGTCTTGTAGGACGTTTGGGACACAAAAATCCCAATTTTTTTTCTGTGAAATTATGTTTCGTTCGTGTAACTCTAGTTACATCCATAAATACTGTAGTTATTGCACTTAGAATTAGGAATATTTTTCTTTTTTCTACTTTTTTTTGTTTCGTTTATTTCTCAAAGCTGTGTTCTAAATCTTTCATTGAGGAATATTAAAGAAAGGAGAAGAGGAGAAAAAAAAACTCCACGCAGAATATTGCAAAAAAAAAAGATAATTACATACTTTGCGCGATCTTTGGAGTCCGGCGTGAAAATAATTACGGAAAATTAATTGGTGTGCTGCCCCTTTGGCACCCCTTTTTGCGGGAATTGCACGCAAGAAGTGCCCCTTGTCTTTCATCTGGAAAATTTTCAATTAGCAACAGAGACGGACTGAAGGGCACACGGAGAGCAACAGAGTGAGACAGTTGATGTGGAGTAGTTGGCAAAAATTGAATGTGATCAGTGACGATGATGTAAGGAGGAATCGCACGAAAAGTGTGCGAGAGTATATAAAAATTTAAATTGATCAATTCGGGAGGTAAAGTGATCGTACATTTAATTGGGAAGAAGGAAAAAAAGTGACGTGATCGTGTGCAATACAAGCGCTTCCAACAAAAATTTTGAGGGCGTCTCAATCATTTGCAAAATTGCCAAATTTTCGTGCCCGAAGTTGTGTGAGTATTGGAGCTTTTCTTGTCTATGGTGTGGTTAAATTGAAAACTCTTCTCTATTTTTTTTTCTTCTATTTTACTTTACAACTCCGGTCCAATCGCATGATGTTTGGATTTTTTTCCCTAGAGCCGTAGCTTTTTCGGCTATTTTCAATTTTTCCCGAATTGTTGTATATATCTATTTGAGAGCACGATCGCGTGTGCGTATTTGTGTGATAAAAATTTTCAAACCGTATTTGCGCGGGTGTCAATGTATGCGTGGAGATTGTCCACAAACGGCTGCTAACGTTTGTAACATATACACAACACATAGATCGCGCGATCGAGTAGAGCGATCGAAGAGGGAAAAAATGCCGATTATACGATCGCGAACTTCTCTCTCTCTCACAATATATACATATGTAGGTACTATATATAATAATATAACTTGCCAATATGGTTTTGAGAAGTTTTCTCAAATTGATTTTTTTCTCTTTTCGCAAAATGTGCCCAAGAGTGTGTCGATCTATTGGGAATTTTTATCATCGATCGCGTCACTGTGTGCGATCGTGCACAATAAAATTTATAGGTGCACAGCGCAGTCCAATAATAAAGCAGTCCAGGTATCCAATGTTATACATATTAAATTGAAGGTGGGTCTAATAACGGGTTTCGAATGGAGCTTTGAAAACTTTTGTCCGTGTGGTTTTTCACTATAGAGAGCAAAATTGAATATATTATTATTATTTGCTCGCCAACCACATGGAAAGACTCGCCTGAAAAGTCTAAGGTGGTGTGCAAGGGATAAAATGTGTGGTAGCTTCTTACGCGATGAATGAGAGAGTGAGAGAGGCTGAGAGAAAAAGAATGATATCCCAGTGAGATCATCGCAAATATATAAATATTTCTTTTTTTTTACTTTTAAATTTATTTTGATTAAATTAATTTGCAAAATTAAATATCAGGACAATACTGTAGGAGTCCTTTGAGGAATTTTTTTTCCTGATCCTTGATTGTGATCCTCGCGATCGCGATCTTCGAATGTGATCCTAGTGAGGGACTTTGCGATCGCGAAAAAGGTCCCGCAGCGAGTGAAAGGAATGTAACCAGAAAAAGATCACGCATTTGCTCAAGTCCATCGTGAATTGCGATTATTTATTGGATGTGGGTGTGAAACGTCTTGGCGGAGACGAAAAAAAAACTCTAAAAGATCACTGAAGAAATAAAGGAGAAGTTACGAAGTGGCGAGAAAAAGATGACGATTGTAGGTACAAGTACAGAATGTTCTGTGTATATATATTTTTATGAGAAGAAAGACAAGATCATATACGTTTTGCCTTCCCATATGTGTTTGCCCCACCAAAGCGAATGTGTTAGCGCGCGCGACTCACCTTTTCAGGGTCAAATTATTAAAAGCGCACAAATTGGAAAATTTTTGGACTATTTTGTGAAGAAGAAAAAAAGGTATCGCGCTGTATATATTGGATTATAAAAGTTTTGCGGATTTCGCTGAGAGAGATGCGGTGTGTCTCCGTAGCGACAGCAGAAAATATATAAAATCTTCGACACGTACAGTTTTAGAAGAATGAAGATCGTTTGATCACTTAAGGAATGAAACCGGTTACCTTAGGCTCTCTGCGCTATTTCTGTATGTTATTTAATATTTTGCAGTTCCTGTTTGTTTTCTCTCAATTCTTTTCTTCTTCACCCAACCTCCTATATGTGATCTTCAATTGGCTACCTCGCGCGTTCCATCTTCCCCCCGTGGGTCGGATTCTTAAGGTCTTTTGCCTCCTCTAAACACGAAGCCACCGATCCGTTAAGCCAAGCAAAATAATCAAACAGGATAAGTTTTATGGATGCTATCCGTATACAAGAGACACACGGTGCAAAGCATGAGGGAAGGCAAAGGGTGGCAGAGGTGACTGATCAACTGTACAAATTAAAATCATGTTTCATGATATTTCACGCAATCACCGGGAAATATTTTCATATATAAAAACCCATTAGGAGAACGTGCAGAGGTAGATGAAGGTACCATAAGGTGAATCATACACACAACAAGTGTGTCTCTGCCAGCGAGAATAAATGATTTGACTTTTGTGAGAAAATGCGCAAAGCTCAAGATGAGTGACTTTGAACTACGCGCTTTTAGTCTGATTCATACGTCTTATGCCTTAAACCTTATTTGCTATATTTCCTGTATAGGCCCTATTCTTGTTAAATATTTGAAATTTTTTTGCAACTTCTTTTTACCTCTTTCATGTTATTTAGCATAAAACGATCAATGATGAGCATTAATGGATGATGATCGTATACAAAATGCTATGTATTATCTATTTAGCCACACTGTGGCCATGGACCAATTTATTGGCAAAGTCTTATCATTTAATTGCAAGAAAATGTAGATCTTTTATTGATAGACTTGAATCCACCCATGATCTTTAGGTATTGTTATAGGTCAAGCTTGGTCAATAGCATTTTTGAGGGGATTATGTTTCTGTTTTCAAGCTTAGTCTTTGACGTAATATGCGAATTAGATTCTATTTCTGGATACTTTTATTTTAATAGGTCTGCTTATTATAAATCACAGGGTACGCATGGTAATAAAAAAATAAGAAATTCACCTAACATGCTAATTTGTCTCTATTCAGACTTAACAATAGTTGAAAAAGCTAAAGAACTTAGCAATAATACTTAGAAAAGAAAATTAAGTAATTGAAAAATTTTCTTTGACTCTAAGACTCCCAGAGGCACCCTTTTGTTTTTCTAACTCTAAGCTTTTTAACTTAAAGAATATTTCTAACTATGTATGTAGGTATCGTAGTCACTGATGAAGGTTCTGAGTATAGCTGAAAGATCTAAAAAATGAAAATTGATCATTCGAATTTAATTCTAAAGTTTCATAAGTTTTAAATCTTTTATTTTATTTATTTATTTTTTAAATCAATATTTAAAAAGAAAATTTCTAACGAATTTCCCCTTAAAAATTGCAATTTTTAATGATTTCAAAAGTGCAAGAGAGATCATACAGTCCAAGAACATTTGATGCTAACGATCAAGCCCTACCTACAAAATCATTAATTTACTCAAGAAGTCAATGCGATCCTTTCACAAAATGCGCGATTTTCTTACACATTTGTATGTTGATTGGAGTGTTGTATATTATAAAAGAGCCAGAGAGGGAGAAATAAATCTTTCACAAAGCAGACATTAATATCTGATCTGAATTCACTGAAAAGGTCAAACCATATTAGTCCATTAAATAGCAAAAATCTATTGCGATTGCTCATCAAATGTATCTCGTTTTGGGTGTGATTTATTCAATTTGCACGAGAAATAATTTTAGCATATTTTTTGAATTTCTTAACGCTTTCTTTTTCTCGCGCACGGACCATTGGCACCATCGAGCTTCTTTTTTTGTTACTTTTTGGCTGATTGAGAAAATGTTAGCATATATTGGACTTTTTGGGGACCTTTTGCATATCATTAAAAATTGCATATTTAAATTGATTGAACTTTTGTTGGTGATTTATGTAAATGGTTGCCTTTCCGCAGCATTGGCCTCTCTCATCTTCATTTCCATCCTTCCCTCCCGCTTGCCACAAAAAACACAACACACGATCACACGAAAAAACGGTGGGATAAAATTTCATGCAATTTTACATAAATATCTTTGGAATATTGGAGTGCGATTAAAATCGATTGACTTGTTTTATGCATATTAGTGCCTATTTGAAATGGGATTTTTGGACATGAGACTATTTCGCGGTGGGCAACTTTCAAAAAAAAAAAAAGAAGCCAAGAAAATTTGCAAATGCACGAATTTTATTTAGTGACGGTCGCGGCTCTCTGACTTTGCCAAAAAACCTCTCCCCGGTTGTACCTTTTGGGTGTGTGTTTGAGAAACTTTGGAGAAATCCGTGTACTATTAGGTATTTTTAGAAAACCACACAGGCACATTGGTGAGGGACCATTTCGCCAATATATAGAGACCACATTGGCACAACTATGTGCAATTTTCGCGAATAGATATTGAATCGGAGAAGACCATCTTGGCGGCCCATTACAGACACTACGCTTCAATTTAATTTTGGGCCATCTCACTGAACTTACTTTGGGGGGAGGCTGATAAATGCTTTAAAAATTCATAAAATTATTATTTTTTGTTGAGTGGGTTGGTGGAAAAATTAGAATAGGGTGTGAGAAATATTTAAACTGTTCTTTAGGAGCAACTTTTTGTATGTTAATTCATGTTTTCTTATGCTTTGAAGTTTTTTTAATCATTTATTTTTAAATCAAAGTTCCTTTTATATTTAATAGAATAAATAATTTAATTGATTTCTGTTGAAAATTCAAAACTTTATCAAATGCTCAAAAACAAGATTTAAAAATTTAGGCTATTTTCTTGTAAATAATTTAATCAAAAATTAATTTTACATTCAAAAATATTCTCAACGATACATTCACTTCTTATGCCATGAAGTTCCTTTCTTTTTTGGCTAAGAAACATGGAATGATATTTCATGAGATTTATGGACAAATCAGAATTCAATCGATTTGCATTTTCCACCATAAATCGCTAAAATACCTTTTGGTACGTTTTGTGCAATAAAGTATTGAGAATTTATAAAGAAATAAGAATAACTTTTGTAAAGAGGGTGTGTACAGACATGAGAAATTTTCTGTATTATTTACGCTTCTTCTTTTCATCAATTATAGGTGGTATTATTGGGGAGTAGGTGTTGGGATTACTTTTCCTGCTTATCCAGAATTTTATTTTCTGTTTTTCAACAAATTGATTTCTTAAAGAATTTTAAGGAATTTAAATTCTCAGAAAATTAGGAAAAAAATCTTCTGAATTGGATTAGCTTTCTCATTTCAATCTTAGGAATTTTTGCCTATTTTGGGCATACATTTTTTGTTTTTGGTACTTACAAACCCCTCTCCGGATGCTGCCTTGATGATTATTTGAAGGAATTCAAGCTTGTTTGCGTTTTCTTGGGTTTTATAGCACTGTGGGAGCTCTCGAGGGAGTTATGTGAGGGTTCGTGGTGCCCCCTAAGCATTGTACTGCGATAAAATGGAAGATCATCTCGTTAAGATGCTAACTGTGCGCCAATGTTGAATGATACCAAAGGCGCTTTGCGCACATTTAACCAAAATGATGATGAAGGAGTTTCTATGAGAAGCTTTTGCAAAGAAATTACATTCCGGCCACCATTGAGATCTTTTTTTATTCAATCCGTGCTTCATTGAACCTATTCGACAAAAACTATGGAGAGTATCAATGAAGTGAAAGACGGAGAAAATTGAGATGAGAAAATAGTTTTGGGCAAAAAGCGATCCACAAAAGTACCACAACACCAAGTAATTACTTTGTAAATGCCTAAAAATAAAATGTATCAACTAGCGAATTTTAGGTATTATATATTTAAAATTTTGTTGCGCGTGTGTGTTAAAGTGTTCAAGTAATAAAAGTCATTTTTTAATACACCCTGCGTGTGACAGTGCACGAAGAAAAAAAAATGTGAACTCTTTTCTCTTCAAACTCTTAATGGGTTTTGAGTCGTTTTTTTTTCGCGGGGGCACAAAGTAAGTCAATTGGAAGGACTGATGTGTAAATAATTTGCACACATTTTTTATACAGTTCACATAAATAAAATTCCATAAACAATTTTGGTTATATCTACAATTGTTTCATTTATATATATTTTGCAATATATGCTATATATATTTTTGCCTTATTAATGACATAGAAAAAGTGAAAATTTCTAACGTTTATAGCTACTGGGGGATTTTTTTTTGGCAAACTGATATATCTTTACGTTTCAACCGTTCAATGTACAACTCAATTAAAATTTATTACGATTCATGGGTGTAGTAATAATACCGATTGTTAATTTATATTGCTTATTGCCATTTTCTTCCCGTGTGCCGCCATGGCGTTGATGGTGCTTTTTGGGTGAAGGGAGAAACTTCAGTGCTGGTGTGGCACATTTGGCCAAAAAGGCGCGGATTTTGGTCACAATGTGTGGGCAGAAACCATGTAAGCAAAAAAGATGATGCCAAAGAGCATAAAAATTCCACTACATAGTCATTTGCGAATTGAGAATCGCCGCCAAGAATATGTGAGATATTTCGTCCGCGAGGGAGTTATCTTGTGTATAGGGCTTTTGCTCTCCAAAGCACTTTGTATAATATTTGGCTCATATCGCCACACGTATAATTTTATCTCCATAAATTTAAATGGCGAGATAATAGCGATTCCTCAAACACTGATAAAGAGATCTGGGGAGAAAATGGGAGATTTACAAATCGAGTCATGTGCATGAGTTACGAATACACAACCACTCATACAATAGGTTGGTATAGATAGGGCCTTAATTCATGTGAGAAAACAACCCTAAAGCACGTATATGGTTTAAATTTAAAGCAATCAACGGTATGTCCCCATGGCTAAATTATCACCTCATTGGTTTAAGTTATTGCAAGGCATTGTAGTTAACACAGTCTTTGGGCAATGCAACCTTAGAATTAATTACATTTATGTATTGTATATAAACTATACTACGTACATACATATGTATATAACACATTCTGATTTACCAATTTTCCCCAAAGAAAGTTACACAATACACCCGTTTGTAGTCCTTTTCCAAGGGATTGTTCCATGTAACCTAGACCGGGGTGGGAAGATATCATCTTGAAGAGTATAACTATTCATCTCTGATTTAGTTTAGTCCTTATAAATTGGTTAAACAATATACACATATTAACACAGCTATACAATTCCTTGCATAACTCGGCGGTAAGACACATATAATAGATGGACTACCATAACAAAGGATGCATGATGAAGCACTTATATTTCACTGTTCCACCCACACTCCCCCAAAAACCTCCTCCCAGGAGATTTTGCAAATTTATTGCATTATTCTCGTGCATTAGATATCCATCTATTCTCGAGAATTATGACTTACATGACAATTTTATTGCAAAGTTATGATTTTAAGTAACCTCTTCGCGGTTTAGGGCAGTAGTTTTAGAACTATATATGAGTGCACAGCATATGGAGCAATTCGTGAAAGACGAATGGATAGTCTTAAAGTAAAGTAAACTTCAAGGATGGTGGTGGATGGGCGTAAAAGTTTTATATTTCTTTTTATTAGCTCTCACAGTGTTCGGTATAGGTGCACTTGAGGGCTAATTTTGGAAATGGGATATCCTTCGGAATGAGCTAAAGTTTATCCACTATGAAATAGAACTAAATTATATTATATTTTGTATTGTCAAAATGAAATTTTATTACTTGTTTTACCCTCGAAAATGATGGATTTTTAATTTGCAAAAACTTATTTGCAAAAAATTTTCGCAAAATAAAGCACTTCCTGAGCTTTTAACTTCAATATGGGACTAAAAATTTGGTTTTATATGTATCAGGTGGTTTCATATTCTTCACCTGAATTTTTTTTAACATACTTTACCTACCTTTAACTAAAATGTTTTACTCTAAAACATATGCTTTATATTTGTTCCTTTTTCTTATGTGTCTGGTATTTCACGTGATTATCGCGACAATTTCCGCGAGAAATTACATTTGGAGTCATCTGGGGGAAAAAAAGGTTTTAAGTGGTGACAGAAAGTTATGCAAAAATTGTAATTTTTGCCTATCTTGTGTTGCGAATTAAAATTTTACAACAAAGATCGGAGAAAAAGATCTAATTAAAACATTCTCTGAATTAGTTAGTTATAGCTCCTTTATGGGCAAACTATATAGTAGGGTACTTTGCCAAAAGTAATTCAAGGAGAGTATTAAGAAGAATTTATATAGTGTTGTTTAGCATCTTGGCGAAGACGGTAGGTTTATTTTCGTTATAAATTAAAAGTTTAGGAAGTTCAAACTTATATTCCTTAATAACATTTTAAGGGATTAATAGTAAGTAAATACGTGTTTATTAACATTTCTTGTTGATCATAGTGTTACAAATTACATAGTTTACTACGCTGTTTTTTTAAGTTCTCTCATTCTTACTTTTAATTGCGTTACGCACTTTATTGTCTAGACGTCCTAACAATTTTTTGTTGATACCTATGAAAAACTATGAGTTGAAGATTCTTTGTAAAATTTATATGAATTTAGGGTTCAAATTGTAGACTTGGGTTTAATTTTTGGGGAAAAACAAACAGATAAAAGTTTGTGAATAACCTTGATTCTCGTAAAGAAAATTAAGAGCTTTTCACAATTTCCCAGAACTCCTGATAAATTGTTGGGCTTTTTTGATTTTTCTTTCAGTAAATTCAGATTTAATTCTTTAATTTTCAATTAATAATTATAATCAGCTACACCTAGGTAAGTTGGGAGAACCCTAACTTCGTAACAAATGCTATATAATTTCTTTTTATCAATTAAAAAGCTCTGCAATAATTGAATTTAAATCTTTACATGATGATTGAGAATTTTCTCGAGGGGAAATTAATTAAGTACCAACTGAAAGAAAAACTCTGGAGAAACCTTAATTAGAACACTTGTACAACATAAACGGTCTTATTAAGATATTAATTTTTTACATTCTATACTTTATTATTTATCTTGTCGACCCTTTAAAATATATAGTGAAGAAAAGTGCTTGATTTTTCAACGACTTGGAAATTTTGGCAGGTGCAAATACGTCATTTGGGTGTAATAAAAAATCTAAATGAAAAAAAAAATTTCCACGAGAAATTGACGAAAAAAAAATCAATGGGATTCAGTGAATACTGCTCTGCTTATTATATGGGGTTACGCCTTCAATAAAGGTCCGACTTTTTAATAAAATGCAAATTCATTGAGCTTGAATTTCATGTAAAAGTTAATCCATTATAAACTACTTAAGTATATAGGTACATACTTCGCATTATATATTTTTTGCATATCTGGCATTTAATTCAAAACCCTTAACTTCCCTTATTAGGGCTTTTATAAAAACATATAGACATTGCTTATGTAGCCCTTCAAGTTCTATCGCACCAAGAAATATATAATTATATGCTCAATAAAAACCACAATTCGTGGTGGAAAGGATGAGACAATGGCGCAGAAAATGTGTGTGGGAGAGGCAATAAAGGAAGCCACGATGATCTTGTTGGGTTAGACTGCCCTGAATAAATTCAGCGGAGTGTGAGCACATGAGCAAAATGTGACATGGTTCTGTATTGACTTCCAACCACTCGCGCACGAAGATTGTTTACTTACGAGCCAAAACGGCGCAAAGATAGGACAAACATATACCAGTGTCGACCACTAATTTTATTTAATTCACGTACTGTTCGGCATCGTCGAGAATACACAATATCGCCGCGAATTCCATGTTGAGCGGCGAAATTCTGCGTGTTGGTTTTTGGGCGAGAAGTTCTCGCGCGATTCTCCCAACAATGTGCCACGTTTAGCGCGCATGTGTGCTCAACTAATATATTTCTTTTTTGGCTCCGAGACAAGGCGTTCGCGCATTTTATTCCACACACACCGCATTTTGCATTAAATGATATTTCTTCGTTTTTTTTTTTGCTATAAAATGGCTCAAATGGAGTCCAAATGCCATCCAATATATACATCGCGAATCCCATCTGCGTGAGTGTTGTCAACTCTCTGGAATGGGTTTGGAGGGGCAATTATGTATGTAGCAAGGGTGTACGCGGGCACTTGGGAGACGACGCCTAGGAGTGCGCGCATTTTATAATAATAATAATTCTCTTTAAGACATTTAGGCAAATTCGCGCGACTGCCTGCGTTGTGTATGAGGAGAGGTCTACATTTTGATCTCAAATACGCGACACAAACCAAACACAACACAGCTCTTCTCATGCTTCTTTTGCCAATATGCATTAGAATTGGTGTTGGTGACTATTTGATGAATGCTGTAAACTAACAATACTGTCCTAAATTCGCAAACAGTACATCTAAACTAGACTGCTGACCTTCAAGTTTGTGATTTTTTTTCGCTAATTTTAAAAGCAAATTTTTCACAATCTACTCTTTGGATGTGTATATTGAATTGAATAATATTAGATGGGTTTCGCGGATGGAACTTCATGAAGCGACATGGTCCTCGGATCGCGAATTTTTTTTTCCGTGCCGTCTCTCATTCAACAAGATGACGTTCTTTTAATGCTTCTCCACTTCTCGAGTTCCCTTTTGCTATATCTGATAGAATTTTGCAAGGCTACGGCTACGGTGGCAAGTCAGAGGTTTTTTTATTAGATTTTTTATTTTATTATATTAAAACTTAATTAAATTAATTGAATAGTACCTTTTTGATATTTCTTATTGTTTTTTTCGATTATCTTATGTATTAAGAACATTAAGATAATACTTTTAAATTAATTTTTAATGTTTTTCTTCGTATTTCGTTCTTTTTTGGGAACCTTTGCAAACCTCCTAGCTTAGGCGAAATATATATACATATAATCGTTAAACCATATTTAGAAATAGCAATTAACTCAATTCTTTACGCATTTGCGATCTTAAATTTCGATCAGAGCCCAAAGCTTATTATTCAGAATTTATTTTAAAAAATTTCTTGTTTTTATTTAAAAAATTAAAACAGATGAGTGATTCAATAAATTTAATTTCAGTGAAGATAAAAAATCCACAAACATTGACAAAAATATTTAATTTCGAAAAAAAAAGATAAAGAAAATATTTGCTAAAAAATTACATTAATTTAGCCTTAGGCAAAATTGCGAAAAAAAAGAAACTTAATATCCTAAAAAATTAATCTACCAGGTGGATTATATAGTGTTGACAATTGATGGAAATGGCCTAATAAAAGGCTTGATGGATGCAATTAAATCTATGATTAGAATAAAAATTAATCAACCTTTAGAATCATTTAAGTGCAATTCGAGTTTTTTTTGTCCAAAAAACAGTGTTAAAGTCCTTTTTTTTTCCTTTAAAGAAATATTAGCTTTAATTTTTTCCCCTGAAAATTGTTTATTAAACTTTTTTCTTGCAATGAGTGAAAAAGTTTTAAAGTAGCCACTAAAGTCCTTCAAGTGTTGTACCATTGCAAATATCATTACTATAGCCACATCCCGCAGCAGGTTGAGCGGTGGTATATAGCATAGAGTTGTCTCATGTATATAATTTCTTAGGAAAAAAAACTCCAAGAAGGTGAAGTAAAGCGACTGCAAATTTGGGCTCTTACTTTTTCATACCTGCTAAATGCTAAAAAGCTCTTTTAGAGTCTTGTATAAGTGTTAATGAAGGTTTTTTTTCCCCAAGCGCGTCGTGCTCGCAACCGTCGCGAATAGAAAAAGACAGATATGGGGGTCTTGCAAAATTTTTAGAATAAATTTCCTTCTAGATGTTCATTTTTTTTCACTTCTTCGCCAACATATACGCCGTGTGGAATCAAAAGGTTTTTGCAGTGTGGACAGGGAGAGGCAAGAAAAAAATGTACGGTCTCTCTACCTTGATAGAGGCACCGTGTGCAAAACTTTCCATTGGCTTTTTTTGGGCGAATGTATAGCGTATAGTGTGATATTAATGAAAAGTTTTGCAGTCCCAATGCCAAACTAATAATTTTCTTGTGCTCTATGTCTGTCTGTAGATACACCACTGACCAAGGCAATATGGACCAGCAGTTCTGTCTTCGCTGGAATAATCATCCGACCAACTTGACTGGCGTGCTGACTTCCTTGCTCCAGAGGGAGGCCCTCTGTGATGTCACACTGGCGTGCCACGGTGGTGAAATTGTCAAGGTATGCTATATACATACCTACCTATTCTTTTTGTTACATATTTCATAATGCTTTAGACAGGAAAAAAGCAGATATCATCCCGGCACTTTAGTTTTTTGTTCCTCGCGTCTGCCTTATTTAATTACCTACACTATTTAATAGCCCAAAAAATGTTGCCTTTAAGATGAAAAAAGTGTCAGCACTGAAAGACACACGATATTGACGTCAATCGATATGTTGAACTAGACGAAACCTTGGGTTAGCGCGCGCTAAAAGCTGAAAAGCTTATGGAAAGAAAAACTTGCTTTTAGCCCATCTCACTCTTTTACGTGCAACCCATATGTATAGTCAGAAATCGCCAAATCTCTTTTTTTTCCTTCAAATCTTGCGCCAAATCTCGTTGAAAAATTCTCGCACTATATGTGTTTACATATGTATGTATGTTCTGATTATGCGAATTGTCGTCTTCCTTGCAGGCACATCAAACCATCCTGTCGGCATGCAGTCCATATTTCGAAAGCATTTTCCTGCAGAACTCTCATCCGCATCCAATAATATATTTGAAAGATGTTAGATACTCAGAGATGCGCTCCCTCCTTGATTTTATGTACAAGGGGGAGGTGAACGTTGGCCAAAGATCGTTACCGACATTTCTAAAGACAGCCGAAAGTTTACAGGTAGGTAATATATAATTTATTGCTTCGCATTTTCTTCAACCAATTTTTATTCCCCAAACCGCGCGCATATTGCTAAAAGTTCTTTTCTCACAATTACAACACAGCGGTATATTGTAGAGATACTTATCATCAGCTAATTTTATTTCTCTCTCAGTAAATTACCGGTGAATTATTATTGGAAATTTGTAACTAAATCAGGGAAATTTTAATATGGTACAGAAGATGAAAATTATATTGATGATTAAGTTAGTAATCAAGTAATTTGATTAATTTCAATAATTTTATTTCTTCTTTATCAGATTTACGTAATTTAAGGATTTTTGAAAGAAAATTTGAGGAAGGAAAATTAGTTAATTTAAGTCCTATTAAAATATATTCTTTAATGATAAAGACAGATTTTGTAGTAAATTGTTTAAAATTTTCCTTTAAAGTTATTTTTTTTCCAATAAAAAGACTTTTGCTTATTTTTTACTTAATCATCAACCTTCGATTAAATCCCTATCTAATAGGATTTACAAACCCAAGACTTTAATCGCGATTTAAGCCCCCAATCTGTCAATTCTCAAAAACAAAATTTAAAATAAAGCAACAAAGTAGATATTTATGAGATCAAAAAGCTTTTGGAAAGCTTTTTAAGAAAAAATGTAGTCTGATATATATTGGAATTTTGAAATGAATAAGATTAAATTAACGGGCTCTCCAACAGTAGAAAGTATGTTTGTATAGAAGGATTTTCTCTTTAAAATAAAACATTTCAAAGTTTAGATAATTTTTGTACAAAAAACAAATACTTTGAGACTTTTGAGATTAAAGAATTTCTCTTTGAAATATTTTCTTTCAACATTCTCAAATTTGCATATCTTTCTGGTATCTCTTCATGGGTAATCTTCGCCCCTCGTGGAGAAGAAGACATATGAATTGCTTTAGACAAGAAGACACAAATCTCTAGTCAATCTTCTCCGCAAAATTAATTGGAAATCCTAATTTAACTAATTACTGAATAATTATGGATAGTGCGAGAAACATCTTCGGCGTGCTACGGCATTCGGGGGGGTATGATAAACCGCTTGACGTCACCTCTCAGCGCTGGGTGATTGTGACAAAAATTGATCCGTGGCGACCGTTGTGATTGCGACAAGTTTATGTTATAGGTGAATTGAGAGAAAATGACATACATATTCGTGCATAATTAAGAGATGACAGACAGCTGAACTTCTTATTTTAACGGATTTGTCACTCTTGTACCGCGCTGTAGGACATGCTGATTGAAATCTTATCTTGTATCCTCAATCTGGGGATGAATGGTAGGTCAATAATTCTCTTATTCTAATTTTTTTCTCTTTCTTTGTTTTTTCCTCTCTATTGCATTCTGCGTGTAATTGAATGGTATACAACATGAAAAAAAAAAGGTACGCGGTTTGACCGACAACAACAACATCAACTTCCGTGCAGAGAGCGACAGGGATCGAGATTCCGATACAAATGCGAGTGGTGCTACAAAACACTATGATAAAATGAACCGGGAGCGACTGGAGCGCGATCGGGAGGAGAATTCAGAGAGCAAAGACCAGGGAGACAGGGAGACACCTGTGGATCAGCTGAGCAGCAGCAGCAGAACCAAGAGGAAACGTACAGATTCATTAAACTGTGATAATTCAATGCATGGCGCCAGTGTCCAGGAAAGGCATTATTCTCAGGATTCTCAGGTGAGTGCAGATTTTCCATCCGGCACTATATACAAACCCATTTCATTTAATTCTAAATGTGCAAAGTATATAAGGCACCCATGCTGGTGCTACGAGCGAGGTGCAATCAAAAATCAATCAGTACGCCTCAATGAATTACGATATCTTTTCCACGTTTAATGGCAAATTGAGAGCATCAAGTTGTAAAGTGCTTCTATGTTGTGCCGCGCACACCTCTGGTGCGAAAGAATTTTCGGCCCAGAGAACGAAAATGTCTATTTCATTACAATAATTCATCATTTATTAATTACAATGTGGCGCATGAAAATTCAGCATACGAACCGTTATAACCGTAAATGCAGTTTTCTCCCATTTGATGTCCATCCAGAAGTCAAGGGGCATTCATCTGCGCTATAGTTTGTGCTTTCTTATATGTGTACCTGCGAGTTTTTTCATCTTTCTTTTATTTGTGAAAAATACTAAACAGATAAACATCTGTATTTATTTGCAACTATTGCGGGATTTTATAGAGAAAGGAAGCGTATTGAGTTGCAAACTTTTGCAATGTTGTGCCTATATATACATACATAGTTTTACCACCCACTTCTTTCATCCAACTCAATGGTGAAGATCTGAGATTGTAAGATGCAGAGGAAAAAAAAGAAGAATTCTAAGCTATAGTAAAGCCAAAATACTCTTTAAAAAGATATTAATTGGAGATTATACCCCATAAATTGGCCAGATAAATGCCTCTGTGTTTCTCCCAAGTGAGCGATGACACCATGGGAACGAGTTGTAGATCCACTGGGAATAAAAATCAATTTTACACACTGATGAATGTTGATATTTTTTTCAACCCGAAAAATACATAATATATAAGATTACAACGATTTTTCCATATAGTTCTTCGTGTATTTCACTCTGAGAGAGCTTTTTGACCTAGAGAAAAGTTTTTGATTAGGTTAACTTTTTCGTCATCCAGAGCCAAAATGTTTTTCTCAAGATCTCCTTAATCGCATTGAAAAATTTCAATTGGTATCTTTTTGCCGACTCTTCTGTGGTACTTGATATCTTTATTGCACGACATTTAGTGCTTGCCAACCAATATAATCAGTGGGGTACTTTTTACTGATTTTTATCAAATTGCCGCATGGTCAATGCTTTTATAAATCTCTCTCTAATTTCAACCAGTATTTTTTTCTTACAAGAATTTATGTAGGTTTATTTAGCTCTTTTTGGGGGAAATTTAGAACCTTCACGGAGTGCTTTTTGGGGTAGAGAATGAAGATCAAAATAGAATAGAAATAAATTAATCTTATTATCCCTTTTTCGAATATTTATTTAATATTTAAATGAATAGATGAGACATTGGGTCTGCGACTAAGAAATCCTTAAAATTGTTGAAATTTCAGAATAAATTCTTGAAATTTCAAAGATTTCAAAAACTTTGATACATAATTTTTATGTTAACAATATTAAATGAATATGTAACCAAATCTTAATCTTTTTTTTTTTTCACCATAAAAATCAAAGCTATCAAATTGCCATTAAATGCATTCAATTGCCATGTAAAATATGAAATTCTCATAAAATATTTTCTCTTTCTGTATCCTTTAGGCATCGTCGCATAGTAGTTATAAATCCAGTCCATTGCCAAAATTAAATCCTCTGGAAGGAGAAGACGCACGCCGAAATTCACCATCGTTGAATGCTAGCGGCGCCAATCAATCAGTTAGCATTAAACAAGAACCTGATATGGGCCATCATCCTGGTCTACCGCCAGAATTACTGCCGGTGAGTGAGAATTTTGATTTTTCTCTTACCCCACACAAATGCATTTTACCATCTGGCTTACATAACACATTCATGCACGATTTACCCTACAATTTACCACCCCTTCATTGCACAAACATAAAAATATACATATATAACATCCCATTTCGCCCTTTAACCTGCTTTCATAGGGGATAAGATATTATTTCTGTATATAATAAGAAATTAATTCCTTATGAATGATTTTTCTTTATTGGTTTTGTACATAAATCATCTTTATATATTTGATTTTCTCACGAGGTTTTTTCTTTGGACCGGTTCGGTGGTTCAATATAAATATTATTTTTTGTTCTTTTTATTTATCAACATTTTTTTTTATTATTTTTGTATATTTTTCTTTGTAAAAATTGATTTCATTTCAAACCAAAAGACGTGATTTGACAGTCTAATGTTCTAACATGACATTCTTGTGTGGCGTTGTAAGTTTAGAGAAATGTGGTGAGACACGCCATGCACTGGTGGTGTCTCCTGGAAAATTTTTCTTGGGGAGGAAGAAGAAAAATAAGCAGAGTGTGAGAATGCACTATGTACACGATGTGTGGGGAAAAATGAAGAAGAAGGGACTTCACCTCCACTTGTTTTGCTGTGACTCTCGATGGAGTCCTCGTCGTTGGGGGATGATGGGGGAAGACTTTAAGCTGAAGGAAAGAAAAAAAATGTATAAATATATGCCAAGATTACACACAACACAGTTTTTCTTGTCAATTCTGGTGCGACAGCAACAGACAAATAAATAAGAAGGATGAAGGATTTAGTTATTTTCATGCATAAATATCTGAGAAAAATATCGTCTCAGCCAATAAACACTTATTGCAACAATTTTGCAGTGGATGTTAAAAAAAAAGAAGCAAAAAGAGAATAACTTACTGAGCAAAAAAAGAAACAACCATTGCAAAAAAAAGCGGAAATAAAATAATTATTGATCATCGACCGAGAAAAAGAAAAAATCTTAGACGAAAAAAAAAGATTAATGATGATTTAGCATTTTGAGGAAATAACGAGAGAGAGAGATGAAAATTTAGAGGCTCTCAAAACACAATTAAGTCCTTCTCCCTTCTTGATTTATTTTGACAGAAAACTGTGGGGTGGCTTCCTAGGCAGGGTACAATTCCACAACACACACAACACCAACCCCATTTACCGCCACTCGTTGGTTTTGCACACCAACAGCAGCACTATACGCATGGGGAGGCATCCGCGCAGCAGCCCAAGAACCCCTCCTGGCCGGCAACCTCTGACCCATCCAATGTCAATAGCACCCTCCAGATGTACTTGCTAACGCAGCAAGGATGCAGCACCAGCTCCGACACTGTCACTCTCCGGCAAATTGTCACCCGCTTCCCAGATGTCCCAGATGGTGGTCGTCAAGACACCGTCATACGATCCTCAAGTCCATCACCGCACCACCGACAGCAAGCCACTGCGGCCACAGTGTCGAGTCGCAAGGGTGGACGTTTCCGGCCCAACTGGCTGGATCAGTTCAGTTGGTTGAAATTTGATGAGCACAATAACATTATGTTCTGCACATACTGCCGCAAGTGGTGCAATGACATCCCGGACATCCGCACCTCCTTCGTGGAAGGCAACTCAAACTTTCGCCTTGAAATTGTCAATCACCACGACAAATGCAAAGCACACAGAATGTGCAAGGAGCGCGAAATTCAGGCACAAGAGCGCAACAATGGACGCCCTGATGATGGTGGAGATGGGGCATTTGGCAAGACCTGATCTTGCCTCGCGTGAATTTCCTTCTTCTTCTTTAACTTACACATTAAGTTTTGTACTTTTGCCTCCTTTTTCCCCCATCGCCACCCCCCCCCAAGAAGATATGGGAGTTGGGATTATAGATGCGCCAATGGTGATTAATTACACGTACAAATAGAGCGTAAATTAATTTGCAAATTTTGATTTTTTAAACGCTGAATTCAGACTTCTGAAAATTGTTGTGAGAGATAGGCGAATGATTAAGATTAGGATAATTTGATAGCTACATATCAGGGCTCAAAACATAAAGAAATAATCTCGATGATTTTTACCGAATAAGAAGTAAAATCTCTTTGAAAAATGAACTAAAAAATATATAATTATTTTTATGTTGTAATATACTAATTATCCTTAAGGATAATCTTAAGGAAAATTGAAGAATATAAATGCAGTGCCATATTACATTGTAATTAAGAGTACCAGTTGATTGTTGAATTCAATTACACTCTATGAATTTTTTTAAAAAATAATTATCTATAGAAAAGAACAAAAAGAAATGTATTTAAAGTTAGAAGTTTTTATTGTTAAAAAAAACCAAATATCCTCAAGGAAATAACTTTAAGAAAGACAATATTTTTCAATGAAATTTGAAATCAATAATGAATTGATTTAAAAAGGTATTAAATATACATATAAATTACATACAGTGAAAGCTCTGTAAGCTCAGATGATATTGCTATTTGTATGAAAATCAAATGTGGGATGAAATTGTAGCAATATCATACCTCACAGGTATATATTTTTCTACACGACGTACGTGTAATAAATTACCGATGCGCCTCTTTTTTTTTTTAATTTTCTCCAACCGAGAACTTTCAATCGTCCATCGCTTGAGTGTTTGAGGAAGGATGTTTAATTGATTCTGAAATGAAAGAAATTTATGTACCCTCATCATCACCACCCCCATTATTTCGAGGGTGGAATCTCCTCCTGTGGATACGTTGGGGAAGAATATTGTACCTCCCTTTTTGCAAGAAATATAAATCGCTGAAATTCGAATAAGACGAAAAAAAAACGCTAAGAAACTTTGAGGCGTGAAGGAGAGTAATGAGGGAAAAGTTGTGATTGACGAAGTGATTTTTACGCAATTAGAAAGTTTTATCTTGAAATATTTTTGCACTTTCGACTTGCAATATAATAGATTTTTTTTTTAGTTGAACGGGGGTTGGAATCCCCATGATTTGAATATATATATTTTTTGATTTTATTGCTATGAAATATATAAATGGGAATAAATTCAAATGGATATCGACTGTGTGTTGTACATATATGTGGTGTCAATAAGCTAAGGCATAATATATGTATATATTTTGTATCGTTTTTCAACGACACAAGAAAATTGAGTTGAAGTTTAATTTCAAATAGAATATAATATGAGATTATTCATAGCCAGACGAGTGTTTTCTTTTGTATTCCTCAAAGCTCCGGAAATTGATGGGAAGTTTAATGTTTCTATGTGAACCTATTTCTTGCAGCCAACTTCAATGTCCCTGCATCCTGAGGATATGACAAGTCTACTTCCTGCACATGGGCTACAGGGGGATCCCTCGGAGAATGATTCGCCACATCCGCAGATGGATCACAGTGATAATATTGATGGTGAGTGTTGCTTGTAGTCTTACTTTTGCCTTTTTCCATTTTTATTTTCACGTAAAAAAAAAAGAAAATGTAAGGAGACGATAAAACGACTAACTATATATGCCATATTGAAGTCCCTCCACACAACCCCTCCATCAAATCTTCCATCTGGTTGAGAAATAATATACTTATATATAATCCAAAAGAAGAGGAGAAAAGAAGATTTTTCTTATATGTAGCACAAGAAAAACAGAAGAAGAATGGAAAATTTTGCTTTATGTTCTTCCTAATTCGGAACTCAAACATTTTTCTACGAGTTTTTTTTTTATGTATTACTTGTTATTTTTGCAAATTTTATTTCCTCAGTGTCAGAGTATTTTATTAGCTTAATAATATTATGTTTATTGAGGTTTTATTTATATTTATTTACATTTTTATTTTTATTGTTTTTATTTTATCTACAACAAATTTTATCATAGATTAATTCCCATGTTGTGCTTACTAAATTGTCTTTATTTTGTTTTTTTTTTCTCCGCAAAAATTGCAAAAAAAATGTCGAGTAGATGAAGTTTAAGAAAAGTGAAATAATTTGAAAAAAAAATTAATTAAATCAATCGAAATACTTGAGAAGGATGCTAAGTAGAGAATTCGTGTGGGTGTAGTTTTTTTTTTGGTTAATTGAACTTACATAGCTTTCTCAGCTGTGTGAGATAGATGATGGTGATGAGGAAAATAAGAGTCAATTTATTTTTCTCATTTTTTTTGATAAATAAATGTAGAATAGGAATGACTTGGCACGCAATCAATTGGTTCTCACCTCTTTTAATAAAATTGGAAACAAAAGTAAAAAAGACATAAAATCTTGGAAGAAATATTTTTTAGTTTTTGCTTTACTTGTTACTTTTTAATGCAAATTAATATTTTGTTGCACAGTTTAAACTTTCTTTTTTTGGCTCATTACATCCTATATTAGTATATTGCTCTATTTATGGCTTTGTTTTTTTATTATTATGAAGGGTGCATCGCATTATAAATTTATAGAAAGGAAACATCACACACATTGTACACATAATCATTCTAAATATTTACTTAGAATCATTGAAATTATTTTTAACATTTTATTTAGGACAAATGGTGATAATATTGGATTTATGTTAATGAGATTCTTTTTAATATCTTTTAGATTTTCTATTCAAACTTTAAGAATCATAATAAAATTTTAATTCAATTCATTAATTTATTAAAATTATATTTTCAAAAAAAAATAGTGAAAAATTAAATAAAACTTTTCTTCTGCTAATAAATCCAATACAATCATCAATATTCCTTTAACAACTTGCATGAAGCATGCTTCTTGTAATATTTTTTTTAAATCACTCTTTAAAAGAAAATCTTGTCCAGAAAACCAAAGAAGTAAGAAAAAACCATAAATTGTGTTTTTCCCTTTGCTAAACTCCATATAATGTTATACTATTATTATTATTTAAATCCCACTCTATATAGGAAAACAAAAATGTCGAAAATAAAAATGACGAAATAGCCGCGAATTGCGCGAGGCAATTGAAATTGAAAGTTTCGCATCGCGGTGAGATAAATTTTGTATTCTCACTTTCGGCACATAGAGAATGATAAATTTGGTGAAAGAGAGCAATAACAAAATGTGATTTAAACGTTGTTGTATAAAAGTTTTTTTTTCCAATTCGTGAAATGACAATTCACTGCTTCCATTCCGCAAAAAAATAAATATAAGATAAATAGAAATATAATTCATTTGTGATTCCCATTGAACCATTCCATTTAGCTCTTTTTTTCTTACTCATTTGCGGATGCTACATGAATTAGCCAAAGTTTCGGGAAGGGGTTTTGGCGCGCGGAAAGTCACATAAGAAAGGGTTACCAGAAATCCTCAAAAAAGGAAAAAAAAACTTTCAAAGTGTTCACTGAATTTTTCATCCTTTTCTCTTTCTGACCAGAAAAACTATTTAGCAATTCAGCTTACATTGCTGGTTGTAATTCAATTCTATAGAGAGTTTCCCATGTAGAAGTTTGAACATTTTTTTTTGGGGAACAATTGTTCTCAGTGGAGGATTATTTGCCATAGAATCGCCTAATTGCAACAACATAAAAGTATTAATGTGACTTTAATGAGGACGAAAATATGCGCGGACAATGTAGGTGAACAACTAAGTTTGTCAAAAAAAAATCACAAGTTGGCACAAGTTGCTAAAATGGATAAACTTTTTTTTTTCTCAAATTGTAATCTTGCTGATTCAGTTTATTAGTTGACTTAATAGTTTTATTTTATGTGCGCTTTACTTTTCCATCTCTGTATGTTTTTTTTTCTTTATTTATTTTATTTTAAATGGCAAAATTGTAGTTGCAAAAAAATATAGATGATTTTTTTTTCAAAATGAAAATTATGCGTGAGAAGAATTTCGCGCTAGAGATTTATTGGACCCTAGAGAACACGATAAATCAATTAAATTTTATTAAATAGCTTTTAGCTATCATGTCCATCTTACTATGTAGTAGGTATGTTGTAAATGTTGTTAAGTTTTGTGTTGATATTTGAATTTACAATAGACGTATTCTTATTATTCATCATGTAATAGAAGTTTCATGAAAAAATAACTAAAAAGCAAATAGATTGAGGAACTTTCAAATTATGTACATCACCTAAAAGCTATTTACTTTTAGTTCATATTTTATTTATTTAAGATTTTATTTAAATTTTATTTAGTTTCTTTTTTATTATTAGAAAATATATGAATATTTCACAGAAATATAGAAGAAAAAATATTATGTATTTTACAATGTTGTATAAGTTTGGTGACAGATTTTGGGTTTAAATAGGTGAGTTTAAGTTGGCTATAAAATCTGATTAAAGAAATTGAAAATTATCTTTTTTATTCATTCTCGAAATTCTAAATTTTTAATTTTTGGCAATTTTATTACTTTGTATTTTTTTTATCTTTATATTGATTTATGAATATTTTTGATGTTTTAAAAAAATCCGATTTGTAATTTATGTTTTAAGTTGAGTTTCCTAATAAAATTCCCTTTTATATGCATTTTGCGTCCACGGCCGTTTTAGTATTAATGGGAAAATGAGCTAAGAAAACGGCAGAAATTTTTCAATTTTTTTTTTACAAAAAAATTACAGATACTAAAACAATAATTTACGCAAAATAATAACTTTGTTAAACTCATTTATTAATCCCAAATGAAGCTCAAGTTTAAACCCAAAACCTATTCACAGCAATATGTAGGTATATCCTGGGTTTATTGAATGAATATAATCAACCATAGGCCCAGTATTGGGAGTAAAAAAAAATATTTAGCGTTGATAAGAAATTCTAGTTAGTGCTGTTTCACTGATCTTAGATCACCTGTAGAGAATCCAAGAAGGGAGGGTAGGCAAAATGAGCAAAATAAAAAAAAACAAGTAGTGTATGAATGGGCGGCTGAGTGGAGTATATCAAGGTGTGGATGCGTGAGTGTTCGTGGTGGTGAGGCGCACCGTGACGCCATGTTGCCCTGTATGTTACAGGTGGGCGCAACATTTTGCAACCTTTGATGGCGTCACGTGGTCCCCGCAACATCCACCCACCGCCGCCCCAGCGCACCATGCCGGGGCATCAGGCAGCACCGGGGCACCAGGGGCATCGCATCAGTGTACAGCAGAGCCACCCAGCGGAGGGATATGCGGAGAACGGGGGTAGTGGGCAGCAGGTGGGTGGCTCCGCGGGTGCATCAGCTGCAACGCGTCGTGATCACAACATTGACTACTCCACACTCTTTGTCCAGCTCTCGGGTACATTTCCCACCCTGTACAGATGCGTGAGTTGCCACAAAACAGTCTCAAATCGATGGCATCACGCCAACATACACCGCCCGCAGAGTCACGAATGCCCCGTGTGCGGGCAGAAGTTTACACGACGTGACAATATGAAAGCTCACTGCAAGATAAAGCATGCAGAGATAAAAGATCACTTCTTCAGCCACTACGTACACATGTGATCGATCTACTTGTAACATTCACAGTAAAAGTGCTGCATATAAAGCCATTTTATCTCACACAAGAAAATACCAAAAAAAAATCCTATAAAACATGTAAATGTAGAAAAATAAGTCTAGTCTTAGTTTGGATTGATTCCAAACCATAAAAAAGCCATGTTTTAGAAGAAAAAAAAACAAGTAAAATGAAAGATGTATTTTATTTTATTGTATTTTATGTATAGAAAATGTAGGTTTAGTCACTTAAATTTTGTAAGGTTCAGATGGATGGGTGGAGGGTTGAAAGAATTAAAAAAACAAATAATAAACAACAGGCAAGAGATGTCGTTGATTGCAAAAGAGAAAAGTCTGCGGGAATTTATCAGATTTTAACTATTTTGCTTCCAAGCGATCTCATAAAAAAAATTCTACTTTCCTATATCAACCAACACTCCCATTGTTCGTCTATTCTATACAAGATCAATGCTTTCTTCCTGCCGAAAGCTGGTAAAAAAATCTTTGATTCTTTTTGGAATTGTTATAGTTAATTGTTTATTTTTAAACCTAAAACAAAATCTAAATTGTTCCTCTAACTTTAAACAAAATGAAGATTTTACTTCTTCTTATTTTAAAATTAAAACATTTTTACCACGGCTTGAATGGCAGAAGAAAATCGCGTCGTACTAACCTAATGTATGTACAGGTACACACCAATCACATTAATGTTAAAGTTCTATTCTAAAAGAAAAGAGAAACAGAAATTATATAAAGAAAAATAATTGTTAAAAATAGGAAGAGAATATTGTAGAATTTTTGGAGCTTCAGCTCATACTATTTCATGCCATCAAGCAAAGAAGCGAATAAACAATATTTTTCCATTTATTCTTTTTTGTGGTGTGAGAGAACATGGTGAATTTGAATGTGTTTGATTGGAAATTTACATTTTTATCCACCATGAAAGGTTGAGGGTGAGATTGAAGATGTCTCTGAGGATTTTTTACATGGAATGGAAGCTTTCCCATGTAACATTTTTTGGTCGCGGCGACGTAATTTCAGGTCGCGGCAACGTCACGCCACAAGTAACATCGCACCTCGCCGCGACGTAATGGCAACGTAAATGGGGAATTTTTCGACGTCATGGCGACGTAACAACAAGGTCGCAGTTTCGTCGCTGCGACCAGGCATGTGACCACATACGTAACCGCGACGTCGCGGTTACCTCGTTGTTACGTCGTCAAGTAGCGATGACGTTGCCATTACGTTGCGGTTACGTCGCAATTTTTCGCACTGTCTGTCTCTGTTTTTCTCTTGAACATTCAACATTTCTATATTTTCTCTTTCTTTTTCTTTATTTATACCAATGCCATGGTGATGGCGCCATGAGTTATTACAACAAATATCCATACGGAATAATTTCATGGCGACCATCGCGTATATTATTTATTTTTATATGCATTTTTTGGGAAGTCATCACACACAAAAAATATATGCCAATTTAACTACCGTCGTGAAAAATGATGTAGATTCATTTAATAATGCTCCTTTATTAAAAAATGATAATTTTTAATTATTTTATTGCCATTAAAAATTGAATTTTCTTGATTAATTTTTTTTTATTTTTCTAAAATTAGATTTATATATTCTAAGGTGGAAAAACTTTAAAATATTGCTCAATATATTATAGAAATGAAGAAATAATTTGTTAAAGTTTGCACTGAAATATTTGAATTCCCGCCAAAATAACCGCCGCCAAAAGCCGTCGCCATGACACCCAAAAAAATAAACTTCCATCGTCGCAAAATCCTACGACTTTTGTTGGACATTTCCAACATTACTCCATTTTCAGCTTAATAATATCGAGAAAAAGTTATAAAAATGAAAGAAAAACAGCTTACTACACTTGAATTTGTCTTGAAAAGTAACATTTTAGCTGTGATTCTTTCTTCAAAGAATCAATCTTCTTTGTACACTCAAAAATGCATTTTCTTTGTTTTAAATTGATAAGTAAATTCAATTTTCTATTTCTTAAGTTTAAAAAAAAATGCTCTTGGTGGTCTTAAGACATCGAAAATCTTAAAAATCATCAAAAAATATTACATTTAGTCTAAAATTCAGTCTGACTTAAGAAATCTTAACTTTTCTTAAAAAATCTTAACTTTTCTTTAAAAATCTGAACAAAAGAAGACTGTCTGAATGGTGAATTTCACCTTATATTTGGTAAACGTGTCGGTTATTTTGAACAAAAATTGGTGGTACACAGAAGCTGTGCTATTCTTTTCTTCAAAAGAATCACAGATAAAAGTGATTATATTTGGCAAAGGATGGACAATTTTTTCCACTTATGTTTGGAGAGGAATTCTTTTTTTTCTAACGCAAAAATGTACTTTTAGCTTTGGTAAATTATTTAATAGCGAGTTTTCCCAGCGGATTTCTTCTGCGAATGCTTTATTAAATGAAGGAGAATTAAAAATGCTACAAAATAATGAAAATAAAAATTGGTTACGTGGAATATTGGAGAAATAGGAAGCGAAAGAAAAGTTCACTGCCGGAATCTCGCGAGTTTTCTTCGCAGGAAAATGGATTAAATATATAATGTTAAGCTTTCAAAGTGCTTTCATTTCACATAGAAAGGAATTTACTAGAAAAGCTAGAAATTAAGAAAAAAAAATCAAAATGTTTTACACCAATAAAACGGGAAAATTCATGTATTTCTCAGCGCTTTTCCGGGAAATGAGAACGATTTTCTTGAGTGTTTGACAATTTCCAATGATAATTTAAAAACAAAATTTGGTTACGCCTTAACTCTTAAGGAAATTACCGTCATTTAATATCTCTTTACCGTCATTTTGACTTTTAATCATAATTTGACCAAACTTTCCGTCACTTTTGCTTTTATTACCTACATTTCTTCAAACTTATCTTAAGCTATTAATACAAAATTAATATTAATATTTTAAAAAAAATGTATTAAATAAACAAAATTAACATTTCAAAAAAGTGAAACCTTTAAATAGCGAATAAATAATATAGAAAAGAAGTACACTCACAGATTGAAAACATATAAATCACCTTTAAATAGCGTTTCGTGTCTTATGGAATATTAGAAAAGATGATTTTAAAATTGAAACTATCAGTAAAAGATTCGGAAAATTTAAAAAAAATTCTACTAAAATGCACCATAATCTAAGAATATTTTTTCTGGATTTTTATTATATTTTTTTTTATATATTTTTTGTAATGTAAAACAATTTTGTGAAATAAAATCGAGTTCATTTATTATTTTTGTTTAGAGCCAAATTATTTTTTTTTTAATATTTTTTTTTCACTTATAATGATTTTTAAGTATTTTTTTCTTTAAGAAGCTATTAAAAATATATTTTTTAATTTTTTAATAATAAATATTAGATTTGTCCAATACATTGTCCTGAAATTCCGCAGACAATGTCGGCGAAAGTTCTTTTGCTGGGTGCAATGAGAAAACTCGGTGACATTTCATGTCAAAGATTTTCAATTTCTGTCTTCAGAAGAAGAAATTGATCTATTTTCTTGCTAATTTCCAGCAATGCATGCCATGTAATGCCATGAAACATTGATCCAGATACTCTGGATTCTATGCTACCTCATATTTGTCCACAGCTAGAAGAAAATTCGCTGGGAAATTCCCTATTTATGTGAAGCTTCCCATTGTTTACATTTTTGGGGACGTTGCCGCGAGGTAATCGCTACGTAATAACGCGACGTCGCAAAATTACCTAATTGGTCGCGAAAATTACCAACGAATACATCTTATGATTTTATGCATTTTTAGCTATATTTACGCCCACGAATCCACTAAAATATCCTTGCTCTCCCATAAAATGAAGATAGAGCAAGTAATTTGATTAAATAATTAAATATTTGGGCTATTTTGGGAAGGTAACAATCTTCCATTGCGAGTGTGGTCGCGGTTACGTCGCAATATGACCATTCGGTTACCATGCATTCATGAGGTCGCGAGATTACCAAATTGGTCACAAATGTTACCATGGGGTATGCTTCATTATTTTTAGCATAATTTATCATTTTTATGCCAACCAATGCATTGTATTGTCTTTGCTCTTCTATAAAATGAAGATCTAGCAGGTAATTTGATGAAATAATTAAATATTTAGTCGGTTTTTGCAAGGTAACAATAGGTCATTGAGAGTGTGGTCACGGCGACGTTGCGCGCGACCATATTGCGACGTTATGCCTACCATTTGTTCACGACGTCACAAGATTACCAAATTAGTCGCAAAAATGACCAAATGTTCTATTTTGATAAAAAACTAAATTATTGAAGTATTTTTGAGGATAATTTGTATTGGTAATTCATATTTTCTCATTTTATGATTTTTACAAGAAAAATTGCATTAGAAATGTGAAAATTTTGTACAATTTGCACAAAAATGTTTTCATGGTAATTTTTGTGACGTAAAGGTTTCGTAACAGCGACGTCGCAGCCGCTACCATATCGGTTGGTAACAAGGCGACGTAAAGGTTACGTCGGCAGAACGTTGTGTGACCAAATCAGCTCTCTGGTGGTCACAAAATGTTACATGGGTTATTTGGTTAATCGTTTTGCAAAAAAAAATGAACAAATTGTCTGTGAGACCTGAAGCATTTTGGAAGGAATATTATTTTATTACACTCAGCGAAAACCACGTACCACGCAAGTTAACCCCGTGGTGCATATCACCACGATCGAGAAGAACCACGGAACGTGGGCATATTCACATCAAATCGTGGTACAGCTTTCAAAATGTGTGTAAAAATCACCGAAGAGCTTTATCCTCGAAAAATTAACCCATGAAATATGGTACTTGTGGTACTATTCACCTCGTATGATCACAAGCTCTGGAAATCAACCACGTTCGTGGTGCATTAGCTCACGCGTGATCCTACGTGGTATTTGTGACGTAAGAATTTCTATTGCCTCAAAAATTTAACCCACAATCAGTGGTGCATATGCCCATGTGTGGTTAAACGAGGTACTATAGATCTGTAAGTTATATAGACCTCAAAAATTTAACCCACACTTGGGGTGCATTTGCTCACACGAGGCTTTTACGTGATGCTTCTCATTTTTTATTATCATCTTTTGCAAAGAAAATCAACCCCACTTCGTGGTGCATTTGTCCACGATTGTGGTACAAGAGTGTGAACTTTATTTTTTTCACTTCGTTGTACCACATCGCCACAGTCACAGGGACAAACGCAGAAAATCAACCCTTATTCGAGGTGCCATTCGCCACGATCGTGGTGAAAGTGCACAATAATTGATTGTTAGAGAAATATTTTTAATTATTTTTATAATTAAACATTTTATAATTATTGAGTAATAAATTACAAACTTATAATATTTATTCGGTTAAATTACTTTTTTATATTATTTTTATAAAATTATTTATTGCGATTTTATTATTATACTATCATTTAATATTAAATTTAGTTAATTTTTTTACAATGGTCTCTAATATTTAAATTTTCATTTGTGCTGCAATTTATCTAAAATCCTTTGATTGGTGATTAATTATTTATAGGGTTTGATTAATTAATAATAGAAGTTTATATGAAAAATGCACCCATGATGACACACATTTCTAAGAAAAATATTTTAAAGAAACATGTGGTCTGCAGTGGAAAATTTTGTGCAAGGAATATTTTTATGATACGCAATAAAATGTTTGTTTGCATGGGTCCCTTTTTTTCTCATGCGTCCTCACTCTCATAGGGTCAAGATTTTTGTCTGAGTTACCCTTCTTTTAGTTTTCTTGAGATCGTTGGAGTGGTTAGAGTGAGTAGAAGATCAGTTTTGGAAATTATGTGATATAAAATTAAACAATCAATGTGATGTGCATCTTTAAATAATAGGTAAGGATCTTGTTTTTCTTCTTATGTGGTACTGTGACATGATCTCTTTCAATAAGTCATTTCGTTCATATCTATTCCCAGCTACCTCCTTCAAGTAGCGCAGCTTCCTCAATTGAAAGTGGAAAGGTGATCATACTCTTAAATCATCCTCATTGAAACGCACTAATTATAGTACATCCTTCACGAGACCGTTTGTAAGTAACTAAATTATATATATTTTACTACTAAAATAAACACGTAAGAAAGTATTCACTTTAAATCGAAACATTTTGTATTTCTAGAATGAGATAAACCAAAAAAAAAAAACTATCAAATCAAATGAGGACGGTGCCAAAAGCGAAACGAAGTGAGTTATATAATTATTAGGAAAAAATCTATATCTACATATTTTTAATAAAAATATATAATTATTTTTCAGTTGAAGAAATATTGCTGATGATGGATATCTTTAAGGAGAGTTCCAGTGTTTCCAGAAGGCAAAAGTCTTTACACTATCGACATTAAAGAAGGTGAAGGTTCATGATTTTTTTATGGAGAACTTTTGTAAAATATTTAAATTTATTAATTAATTTAAGAAACGCGAAAAAATAGTGCCTCTTTGAATAACACTGCATGGGATATACTCTTCACGCTCATTATTTTTAATGAGAAAGAGGAGTGCATCCTATATGTGACATTCTGTAAATAATCATTGGTGGTATTATGAGATAAAAATCATTTCCAAAAGAAATTGGAAGATAAAGATTTACGTTCTCAAATGTCTAGATTTTACGTTAAATAACATAAATTTTAGATTTTAATTTATTGAATAAAATTGAGTAGAATATCTCCGTTCTTACTTTTTGATTTTGCAACGTGGTTATATCTTCGAATACCACTAAATATCACGATAATAAATCCTTGCATTTGTGTCTGATTATCATACAATTTCGCGATTAGATTTACGTATATTCTGTTTCTTAAAGAATAGGCCTAATATTACTCAAAATTTACAATACATAATAAATATATATGTACATAATAAATGGATGTTTAATGTAATAATGATAATTTATATTTTTTGTTATGTTATATTTAAATAAATAAATAAAAACAAAATCAAAAATATTTTTTATATAATTTTCTGCACCACGAATGGGGGTTAATTTTCAGCGGCAGCACCACGATCGTGGTGAATGGCACCGCGAATAGGGGTTAATTTTCTGCGTCTCGACCACAATCGTGGCGAATAGCACCACGAATGGGGGTTAATTTTCAGCGGCAGCACCACGATCGTGGTGAATGGCACCGCGAATAGGGGTTAATTTTCTGCGTCTCGACCACAATCGTGGCGAATAGCACCACGAATGGGGGTTAATTTTCAGCGGCAACACCATGATCGTGGTGAATGGCACCGCGAATAGGGGTTAATTTTCTGCGTCTGCACCACGATCGTGGCGAATGGCACCGCGAATAGGGGTTAATTTTCTGCGTCTGCACCACGATCGTGGTGAATAGCGCCACAAATATGGGTTAAATTGGAAAGTTTTGAACCACAATTCGTGATCATTCGTGGTGCATATGACCACAGGAACCAGTTTGCGTGGTTAAATATGTGACGCTTTTTTGAACTTTCAACTTTCAAAGTTTTGAACTTTTTCGTAAAGCTGTGTCCAAAAACCACGTGTGGTGAAATGTGGTGATATTAACCACATTGCACCACAAATAGGGGTTAACCCAATTTTCACGTTTTCGTGGTGCATTTAACCCACATTTGTGGTGAATATGCCCACGTTTTTCGCTGAGTGTATTATTTGCAATGGTTCATCTATTGATTTATTAAATTTGGAATATTTGTCCGAACTAAATTGATTTTGTTTTCTTTAATGATAAATCTATTTTATCTATTGAAAAATGAGGTAAAAATATCACTGAAAAATCTGAATTTGACGATAAGGGAAATTCTTGGAAAAATATTCTCCAAAAATTATGAATATTCGTTGTTTTTTATTTCCAAAGTTTTCCCAATCACTTGTACAGATCCTATTCATTCCATTAAAAGAGCTAAAGCTTCTTGAGCCTTAGGTCTGAGGAGGTTTTAAAGAAAGCATCACAATAAAAATTTTTTTTTTAAATCCTAATAGATTAAGATAGTTTTACAACCAATAGATCATATAAATTGAATTATAAATCATTCAAGATGCCATTTAATTTGCTGATGAAGCACAAAGAATATTTCTTGGTATAGAGATGATTTTTTCTTGGTAAAATCTCCTTGCTAGGTCAATCCCACCGAAATTATTCTTAAACCTTTCACGTTTTTTTATTCTCGTCTAAATATAAATTCCTTTCCATGTAAAAAATGCTCAACGGTGTATGCGTGTATGTGTTGTCCTTGCAAAAAACCAAAGATTTTCCCATCTTCATAAATTTATCTATTATGTTCTTTTCACCCAGCAGTAGATATTACATATACCCAACATTGCGCCAAATTCCTCAAGCAAAAAAAAATCCCCAATTTATGTCAAAACCTTTCTAAAAACGATCTCTTTTATTTTATTTTATGCTGGAAATCACGATACATGTTGTTGCATGGTTATTTTTAATGAATTTTTGATTGCATGTCCAGGAAGATATTAAGGTATTTTCTGACATTTCTTCGATAATTTTTTTCTTTTTGTTTTGCTTAAAGAAAATCCATTCCGTTTGATTTTTCTTTATTCACACTGATTTTCTCCAACCATTTTAGTTGTATTGAATTTTTTTGATTTTAAAGCAAGGGGCATAGAAATGGCAGACTTTGTCGTTTTATTCTATTTAATATTCGGAAAATCTTTTCATTTTCTGATGAAATATTGGTAGTGTTTAAAGAAAATCAGATGAAGTGAAATTAAAATGAATCACAGTTCGTCTTATTTTTATCTGCGACGTTTCGATCTATTCAAAATCAGTCTCCATTTTAACTGGGAATAACTTTAAAGCAAGAAGATAATTTTAAATAACTCAATACGTTGTTGGTGACCAATAAAGGAAACCTTCATACATTTTCACTGCATTTAAACAATCTTAAATGAAACAAATAATTTTCTAATCGTAAAAATAATTTTAAAAAATAACCGGTTTGAGACAAATAAATTAAAGAAATTCATAGAGATAATTCAAAAATTCGAGGAATCTGTATTTTATATTTACCAGCTATATGCCCCTTGCTATAAAAAATTACTGTTTTTTGGGTGAGAAAAATAGGTACAATATTTAAGATAATTTCTCATATTTCCATTATCAATTTATTTCAGTATAATGTAAAAAAAAGAAGTATATAAAGAAGTTTTAATTGATCAAGAGTTGATTTTTTTCAAAGGTTATATACAAATAAATACCTAATAGGGTTAAAATTATATTAGATGGAAATTGAAATGAAGAAGAATAAAATTGACATAACCCAAAGCTCACGATGTTTTATGAATTCACACGGAAGAAAAAAAGTGATGAGTGATGATTTTCTTTTGGAAGGTGAATTTGAAACTAGAGAGTCAATTACATTTTCAAAAAAATAAAAATACACCAAAATTTATAAATAAAACATTTTTCATTCATGTTTATTTCGCCAAAAAATTCCCTTCTTCGCCGATTTATAGTTTTAATATTTGTGTGATCAAAAAAATATCTCACAGTTGGTGCGCTTTTTATATGGAGGTACATGAAGGTTAAATGAAAACACAATTTTATATTTCTCAACGATTTTTTTTTGAAATTTTAATTAATAAAATCTCTCAACAATACTCGCATACTTCTGGCTCAGTAGTGTCTTTAATCGCGCGCTCTTCTCTCTTTTATTGTATTTTTAATATAAAAAAAAAGCAAATACTGAAATTTTTTCCACATTAACCCCTCTCGTATGCAGGAAAGTAATATTATGGTTTTTTGGTGCTGGTTGGTTAACTGATATATACATACAAAAATAAAATTCTTTCGGCATTGTACTTCCTCGCGAATAAATTTCAAATATAATCCTAAATTCTTTGTGCATTTTTTCTGTATATTTTTTCTCTTCTTTTTTTTCCAAATGGGTTGTGTGATTAATTGCTGTGTATGTTTTTATTTTAAAAACTATTTTCTTTTATCTCTCTGTTAATATCTTTATTTAAAAAAAAAATAATTTCTCTGTTAATGGAATGTCATGAATTTCTCTCTACTAAAAATAACATTAAATTAAGTCGGTAAACGAAATTACAAAGTTTTGAGGAAGAAACTATTTTGACAATAACATCACACCTTTGTTGACATTACAAAAGTTTCTCATAGGATATGGAAAATGGATTTAAATAAACATTCATAGAGAAGTTTTGCAAAAAGGAGAAAATTTTTTTAGGCAAAAAAAAATTATGGATGAGCTTAAAAGATAATGAGGTACAGAAGAGAATGTTATGAGAAAAAGGTCATGTATAATATTGTTTCAAACTAAAACCATAGAATTAAAAAAAATATCTTTAAAACAAAAAAAAACTTACTACAAAATGTATTTAGGAGTGATATGACTTGAATATTAATATGTTGGACGTAGGATATGATTATTATACTTAATAATAATGCAACTAATTAACGATTAATAATAGTGTATAGATATTAAAACAAAAACTATTTAATCTGTGGAAATAGCAAGATGATTTTAGTGGCATAATTTTTGCTCACTCATTGGTTTATGAAATTTCATATAAAAGATATTGTTGGAATTTTTTTTTGAAAAAAAGTCATTGGGTTTGGCCAATTGTATACATTGCTGATTTGCCATAACTACAACAAAGCTAAAAAGAACTCTGAAAAAAAAATGAGCTTTCTTCTCAACAACTAAATTTAAAAGGAATTTAAGCGCTTTTTATTACCTGTTTTAATTGAAATTTTTTTTTGAATATTTTTATTGTTTTTTGGGAAAGAATAGTCAGCGCAAAAATTAAATTTCCCCTAATTTTAATTTATAGAAACACCCCTAATTTTCCGAAATATACATAAAAGCTTTTTAAAAAGAATCTTTTGGTTTGCAGTTCTTCATCCTAATTTTTCTACATAGTAAGACTTATACTATTTCCTTCTTACCATTATCATTTATCACTTCTCAAAGAAGTTATAAATCTACCAAAAATAGTAAAAAAACAATTTTGAAAATCAAAAAGTGGACTTTCGGATGATTTTTCTTTTAAAGTTAAAGAGGTGAATTGTTATTGAACACTAACTTTTTCTATTAGTAAAAGCACATTTTTCTTATTGCTCTTTTGATATGAAAAGTTGTAGAAACTTAATTAATTTTTAATAATAATTTTCTTTAATATTTCACATATTTTTGTCTATTTGATTTAACGTTTTTTTTTTAAGTTGATTTTGATTTATTAATTTTACTTGAAAAACGTTTGAGTGCAATGCATTGAATTGACCTCACAACTTAATGACTCTATCTTAAAAAAAAAAATTCCAACACGGTATCTCTAAGCCATATAGTTATATTTAATTTGAAAAAAATGCGTTCATATTTACATCTCCTCCTAGAAGAAGCATAGAATTTGCGCAAAAATGACTCAATTATTATCCTCTTTTGCCACCCCCATCAGATAAAGAAAATTTGCAAAGAAATTACAAAAACAAAAAAATCTCTTAACACAAACCTTAATCTCTGTTTTTGCCCAAATTGGTGATCGAAATCTCGCGTATTGTGTGTTGCAGGCTCAAAGGCCTGGCACATGCGGCTGACATTCGAGCGGCTATCCGGTGGCTGCAACCTGCACCGGTGCAAGCTGTGCGGCAAAGTCGTCACGCACATTAGAAACCACTATCATGTACACTTTCCGGGGCGATTTGAGTGTCCGCTGTGCCGTGCCACGTACACCAGGAGTGATAATTTGCGTACGCACTGCAAGTTTAAGCATCCCATGTTCAATCCGGACACCAGAAAATTTGAGAACCTCATGGCGGCGGCCGCTGTGAATGCACTGAGTGCAGCGGCGGCGCAGCAGCAGCTACAGCAGCAGGCAGCGGCGGCGGCACAGCTGCAACAATCGACGGCGACAACGTCCCAAAGTGGGGGCGGAGGCGGTGGCGGTACACCCACGGACTGATACTGCACCACCCGGGACACGGGCAATGGTGCACTACTCTGGAATCTCGACCAACACGACCATCACAGCCTCCTGATGCGCACTCGACGTGCAAAGAGTGCCGCCGATATTTTGTCGGCCGTCTACCAGCCGGCCACTACGCCACCGTCCTGCAGACCAATTGAGGATTCACCCGGAGCGGGTCAAGAGGGCGTTTTGGGATGCTATAGATAAGGGGAATAAAAAACAAGTATCCACAGCATAGAGAAAACAAAGGAGAGAGGACTTGCGCCAGGATCACGAACACATTATGCCGCGAGAAAAAATACTAACTTACACAAGAAAACCCAGATAAACCTATCCCCCCCCCCCCTTTAAATCTAACCATCACCAAAACTCTCCCTTAATATGAGAAATTTTCATTTAGAACTATTTTATCATTTTTTTTTATCACTCTAGGTTCCTGCAAACGGAAAAGCAAAAGAAAAAAAATATTCTGTAAATATCTCTAACCTACCCTCCCTATAGTGAATACATAAAACTATATGCAAAGAGTTTCTAGTAGAAAAAATACTACTTAATAAATGAAAAAGAAAATTTAGATAAAAATAGCCAAGAAAACAAACCACAAGATAGAATAGAGAAGGAAGTGGGGTGGCATGATTGATAATTTTGGGAAGAACTATTAATTTAAAAAATACAAAAAGAAATATTAATTTATTAGCTTGTAGGACCTAGCTAAAAATATCATAAATTCGAGAATTATGTTTTCCGGGGGAAACTGACTTTCCCTTACCTAGCTAAAAATAAAATTTTTATTGAATATTACGAGAACAAGATAAAATGACCACGTTATTAAAATTTATTCATTGTTTTTTTTTTTTTTTTTTTTAATTTTTTTTATTCCTCAGAAATTATAATATTTTTACTTCAATTTTTTTTTCATTTTTTTAAACAACTTTTTATTATTTTTATTAGAAATATTACTTTTAATCCTACCAAGAATTTCTTTTACTTTTTTGGAGTTAGGTAATTGAATAAAAATTCTGATCATAAAACACTCAACTAAATCTGATAATTTTCAATCGTACCACCCCTGCCCTAAATATTTCCTCTATCTAAATGGAGATTACTATTAAAAAAAAATAGTAAATTTTATGGGACATTTTTTTAAAACATTTCTTATAAATCTTTTAACTTTTTTATTGTTTAAAATGTTTAAATAGAGAAAACAAATTTAAAGACTCGACCACTTTATCAGTTCTTTTCTATCTTGTGTTCTATGCACAGTGAATAATTTTTTTGCCAGATTTTTTTGTCGCAATTTGCGTAAAGGTAATATTTTTTTAAAAAAGAAATGATGAAACATTTATAAGAAAAAACTCTCTTGCAAAATAATTTATATTACGTCTCTTTTTTTATTATATAAAAAAGTGTAAACTGTAGAAACTGAAAATAATTGTTACTATTTTCTATATATTCTAATAATTATACAATTTAAAGAAAAAAAATATTTATATACAAGAAAGCATTAACTGTAGGCATATTACGATCATATTGAGATACAATAGTTGATGATTTTTTTTATTAATTTTTTTTGTTAAGGAAACTCGTCACTGACGATTGCAATAACACGAAACGGGATTTTTTAAAGTAACTAATTTTTTTTGCTAGTTTTTAGTGGATTCACTTTATTTTTTCATATTTTTTTTAAACTAAATGTAATAGACAGTACCTTAAACAATTTTTTCAGCAATTGTAGATGAAAGAACACATAAAATACCTACAGATGGATAACTAAATGCAATATTAACTCAAAAGGATTATGTATTACTGATGTTAAGTGAAGAATGAAATAGTAAATTTTCATAGTAAGGTCCAAAAAAAACATATTGAGAGATATAGCAACACATTCTGCAGAATTTTCGAAAGAAAAATTCTAGTTATTTTCTGTTCAATTTTTCTTATTAGTAAGTCCGACATTAATGCGAACACAATTCATGGGAAATTAAGCAATTTTCGGCAATTTTTTTAATCCTCTTTTGGCAGTGTAGTGGTGGTGAAAAAAAAGTATAGTTGTTGTAAAAAAAGAATCCAAAAATTCCTTTCGGTTATTTTAATGAAGAAGAAGAAGTTTTCGCGAGGAATTGTAGGGACGTGATAATGGATGGAAATGTGTTGTTAGGGTTAGTTGATTTTTTTTTGTAATTTTTGAAATACATAAAATCATTTATAAGCAGAAACATAAAGATGTGATAGCAAAGGTATGGTGCTAAACCCAAATATTAAGAAGCAAAAGAAAAAATTGTGTAAACTAAAGGAGAAAAAAAAAGAATATGGAACAAAGTATGAAAGTTTATTCATAGATGAAGATATTAAATTGATTTTAATACAATTTAAACAAAAGAGAAAATTGATTGATAAAATAACGCCTCTTTGTTTTTTTTTTATTTCTTTAATTCTAATCGAACCGAACGTGCAATAAATAATACTAGTTAAATGTGTAATTAAAGATTTTAGAATGAAGGTAAAAAATGGATATTGAAATGGTAAAAAGCAGAAACCGATCGTAAGGAAAAAGGGAACTAATTTGATAGTTCCTCAGTTTTTTTTATTTGAAATGGAAATACGATGATGATATAAATAATAACCAAACGTAACCTAAATAAGAAAGAAAAAAAATGAAAGAAGATGAACATAAAATTACTCTAATTTTTTCATTAACCATAATGATTTATTTCATTAGTAATTAATTCATTGTAATGATTAAAATATCTACCTGATTTTTTGCGTTAATTTGTCTAATTGTTTTTTATATTATATAATATATATTTTCTTATTATTTTTGTCTTGTTTTCACTAAAGAGAAGAAAATCGGAGAAAAAAGTACTACATAGCTTTTAAGGGAGATTATAATTCTTTTTTTGAAAATGAAATAGCAACGGAATCCATATTTACTGGATTTTCTTTTTTATATATTTATCTCTTTTCTTAAATACAAAAAAGTCCTCGTTTAAATTGGCTTAGCTTAAATGATTTATTTAATTTGATTTTTATTTCAGAAAACTCTCGGTGATTTTTAAAATTACTTTTCAGTTTGATTTTGAAATTGATTTCTAACTAAATAATTTATTTGACCATCACCAATTTATACTTGTGCTTTAACAATTTAAAAAAAAAAAAATCCAGTGCTTTTGTAAAATAAAGATAAAACTATTTATTTAGCAACAAATACGGTGACGAAGGGAGAATTTTTCCAGATGATGAAAAACCATGAAAACATTAAAAGCAAATCATTAAGTAGACGTGTGTTCTATTAAAAAGAAAATAAGAACTTCTAATTCAGATTGATCAAAGCAATTTATTTGGGAAATGAGCTAAGAAAATTATTTCTGGAATATTAAAAGAAAATATTCCAAAACAGTGTATTTTATTTTTCAAAATATTCCTGTGCATTTAATTGTTGTATTTATCAATGTAAAAAAAATGGAAATCATGTTAATTGTGAAAAAGTAACTGAAGTTTTGTTTTTGTATAAAAATCAATTCAAATTTTTTGAAAGAAAATTTATAAAATTCAGAATAATTTTTTAGAAAAAAAGTTAAACAAAAAAGAAGATAAAATCTACTACTTAAAAAAAAAGGAATCAGAACAATGGAAGAGAAAACTTTAGTGAAATTGAGGAAATATTTTTAATTATTATAAATTATGTGAAAATGGATAAAAAAACAAATTAAATAATGTAAATCTATATAACTTCATTATTATTAATTATATATTTGCCTGCATTTTGCTTGGTTTGTATTTTGCTTGCGATATTATTATTACAAATTATTATCATTATTATTATTGACAAAACTCGTATTTATTTTATTTTTTCTTCTTTGTTTTCACATTTTTATTTCATAATTTTTTCTGTATTTTTCATAAACATTTTTTATTTTATTTTCAAATCCACCCCCCCTCTATCCACAAGTGAAATGATTGATTTTCTCGAAATTCTCTCACATATTTCCCCCCTATTTTCTTTTTAAAATAATTCATTCTCCAAAGAAATTTTTCTATCGCGTGAATCAAACTATCTTCTTGTCCGAATTGAATGAAGAATCAGAAAAGAATTTTCTAAGAATTATCACAAAATTCTTATCATCTATTTTTGATCTTGTTTTTTTTCGGTGATGCACCAAAATTGAGATTTTGTCATCGCAGAATTGTATTTTTTTTACCTTTTAATCAGGAATCATTGTGAGAGAGGCTCTATAAGAATGAGGTTTAAGAAATTTTTGTATTAACTTGAAGCATTTTCTTACAAAAAAAAAGATTTTTCATTTTCGTAAAACACAACACTCCAACAGAAAAAAAAAGAAAAACAGTTTAAATGAAAACCAAAAAAAAAAAAGGATTGTAGCAAGAAGACAAACAGTTGGTAATTGTTTGCAGACCTTAAATCTTGGCGGATCGCTCAACTTTTTGAGAAGATCAACTCAATCGATGAACGTCGGCGCTGTCTACTGTGCGGAAAAATCGTATGCAACGTCCGCAATCATTATTACGTCCATTTCCCGGGAAAATATTCGTGCTCGCTATGCCCCGCCGTTTATACACGCAGCGATACCCTCTTGATGCACGCCAGATCCAAGCATCCGGATCAGGATTTCTGAACACTCGCCTCGATCGCTTGTCCATTGTCACTCTTCGCTGTACCCCTCGGCCCCGCTGTGGAAAACATGCCTTGATAGAGCATTTTGTAGTTAAATCATAATTTATTACCTAAATTATTACACCACTCGAATTTTGCCAAAAAAACGATGGCCATGAGGATCATCCTCCTCCATGCCATCCTTGGCTAATACTTCTTTGCGTTATACTTTTTATTTTTAAATTATCAAATTCTCAAATCTCTCTGCTATATCTGTTACGATGGGAGGCAAGGAGCGCAATGTTGACAAAATATTGCATTATACTACACGAAATTTGTTAGAGAAATGTCCTTTCTTATATTAATATGAATATATACCATATTATATATAGCGAAAATTACAGACACTTGAATATTTTGCCTATATATTGCCTGAAATGCTTTTTGATGTATTTTTGATAAGGTCACCCGTTATACTTTTGATATACTATATCTTATATACCTATTTATTAATGATGAAAACACTACACGTATACAGATTATTTCATGTCCCATTGGTCGTGGGGAAAACATTCACGCAAAAGGCTGTGTGCTAGCACTTGAATTATTTAAAGGTTTTATTGTGATTTCAAAGGGAATATTTATACCCATAGAACATAAGTTCGCAGAAAGGCGACAAAATCAATTATAAAAATTAAAGAAATATTTAAAAACTAAATTAAGGTTAAAAAAATATTTTTTATTTAAAAAAAAACATAAAATAATAATATTTGTTCACCTACATTTGCGTAAAATTCGTTTCTCTTCGTAGACTCTAAACTTTGTTCTAACAACCTTCTGAATCTAGAAGAACTAGAAAATAATAGAATTTACCATAAGGGTTGTTGATTTTTGCTTTATAGAAAAATTGATTGCGATATTATTATGCTGGTTTAAAATTTATGAGATACCTATGCTTATCTATTAGATAATTAGATTGAAGATATAGGTATGTAGGCACTGTCAAACTTCAAATTGATCTAATTTTATAACGATTTTCTTTATTAAATCATAAAATAATATTTTTGAAGAAGTTTAAAACAAAAATTAATTTAAGATAGCTTTTTAGTGGATCCCGTTAAATGGGGTAGTTAGAGTCAGATAGGATAAAAATCATCCCTTTCTCATGAGTTTCCGTGTTTAAAAACTTCCTTTAATTTAGCTGTATTCTTCACAATAAATTTTTCTAAGATTCCATCCCCCCTATTTTTTTTGTATTTTAAAATATAATACTTGGTATGACACGATTGTGGTATACCAACTAAATCTAAAAATCTACAGGATAAATAACTTTTATTCAGATATCTATTATTCTTCCAAGAAAAAATCAGATTTCAGAGCACGAAGAAGCCTTTAAAAAGTTCTAGAACTTTTAGAGCTTCTAATTTACTTTTTTAAAAAAAAATATTTTATTAACAGGAAGTTCAAGAATAAAACTAGAACCCTTTAGAACACAGCCTTTGGGTGAAAATGTCTCTGACCAATGGGATTTCTGTAAAGATGATTTAGTTAATTTTTTTTTTGAATTATTCCATTTTGATTGTTTTATGTGATGTTATATAGACCACTCTTAGCTGAAAATCAAAAGTCAAAAAAAAAATTAATGGAGAGGAATAGGACAATATAGGCATATAAGAAAAAGTTAAAAAAAAGAAAAGAAAAAGAGAGAAAGCGAGTAAATGATGTAAGAAAAAAGGATTCAAATGCTGTGAAATGGAGAATTTTCAGTGTCTGGTGTTTGTGGGGTGTTAAGTGTTGCCCCACTGTAAAACACACAATCCTTTGTCTTCTTCTGTTGTCTTCTACCGGGCTGATAGGCCACTGGTGTGCTTGTTGGTTGCAGGGCCGGGGGGGCAGCGTCCACATCCACCACTACCACCGCCGCCACATCTGCATCACCATGGGCAACATAGCAGTGGAGAGATGGATCATCCACTGGTACCGGGTGGATCTGTACGGTGCGGCGATGGCGGTCCCAGCCGTCGAAGCCCCACCGTGGCCGTCGTTGCGGCTGCCCTTCAGCACCATCAGCACCACCAGCATCAGATGTCCTACCACAATATGTTCTCACCAACACGGGAGCTAGCGGGGACAATGTGGCGCTGCCGGACGTGCGGCAAGGAGGTCACCAACAGGTGGCATCACTTCCACTCCCACACAGCCCAGAGGAGCATGTGCCCCTACTGCCCGGCCACATACAGTCGCATCGATACACTCCGCTCGCACCTTCGGGTCAAACATCCCGATCGACTGATCAAGAACTAGAACTGGCGGGCCTTCCTCATGCGATCGCTCAACATTTAGGCAATGCCCCCGCCGTGGACACCCCGATCTCACTGATCTTCCGGAACACACCTGACGAGTGATCATTGAACTGGAAAACACTCCCCAATTCATCCCAATACACCATCCTCAACCCCACCCAAAAATAAACCCCAAATCCCAAAAAAATCGGATCTTTGTGATCGTGAGGACGTCATCATCACCATACATCATTCATCCCTCACGAGAGTACCAACGAAGATTGTCTTCTGCCAAATATGCACGATATAAAATTTTGTATAGGCACAACACCCTCAATGTGGAGATAATGTTGATGAAATTGTGAAGCTTCAGATTCCCACCCCCGTCCCATGCTTCTCCCCTTTCCCATTTGTACATAGCCCCCGCACAGGTGCACTGTTTTAAAGTAAAAAAAGAAAACCAGTAATGATCTAGGCTGATGCACACATTGAGGTATCCTTAAAAGCAAAGGGTCCAAGCCCAAATACAAGGATATATAATGTAGGTTAGACCTATAGGTTTCATGACGCCTCAAGGGAACTGAAGAGTATTATTTTCTATTTTATCGCATAATTACATCCTTAATGAAATATTTAATTTGATAGATTTCTACACATTTTAGGGAAATTTGAAATAACAAAAAATGTTAGGGAACAGCCAAGAAAATGGATTGAAAAACCTTTTTTAATTTTTTTTTAAAAATAAAATCATCAAGATGATTTGATTAATCCAAGTAAAAGATTTTCAATAATTAATTTAAATTAAAAATGATTTAATATTTTTAAAGAGCTTTGTGAACCAGATGCCTTTAGGGACAACGACGTAATTATGTAGAATGCTTAGAGAACAGGTGTTAAAGAAAGCTTTATGTTTTAAAATAAACTAACGAAAATTCAATAATTTAAAACTTTAAGTAAATTGTTTTCTGTTCAAAAGAACTTAATCGTTTTGAGGCTCTCTTGATATAATTTAAATCCTTTGAACAATATTTTGTAAAGAAATAAAAGTTCAAGCAAATATATTTTGTAAAAGAATTCATTTATTGTTTATCCTGTTGAAATAAAATTTATTTACTGCGTGTAGGTTAAAGTTTTGTAGAAAATTTATGGACCAAACATAATAAGTAGTTTCTGAAAATAATTTAAAAATTTAAATTGAGGGTATAAGAGGGGCTTAGTATTGGGTTTTACGTTGAGGTGTAATCCATGATATTTTTAATTCATTGGTTAGCTTTTATCAGAAGCTACAGAGAAATATTGATGAATATTGACGAACAAGTTGACGAGCTTTAGAAAACCGCTGCGGAGCTTAATTATTAATCTATATAAAATCATTAAGAGCAAAAATATGATTGATTTTGGCCCCATTTTCGGTTCGTTTTTATGATTCTGTAAATTAAAATTGTATTCTACAGTTTTTTTTTTTAATATTTTCTTAAGAAAGCTCATAAAGATCCTTGAATTTCCTGTCTAAAAATCTAAAGTCAAAATTACATCTTGTTCAATTGTACCCAAGGAACTTTGTAGGTGGCATCCTTGGCAATTTAGAAGCTTCATTTATTATTCCATAGTCTCCAGGGAGTTCTTAAATAAATTTTAAATGATGGTAAGATGTAAAAATCAGCGACTGTAGGTCCAGTGTAGGAGGAATTTTAACAAGAGATGGTTTCTGGGGAGTATCTGAGACATGTCACAAGATGTCTTCCCGAAAGGATTACCTCAATAATTAGTCTAACACATTTACTGAAAGCAAGAAGAAGAAAAAAACGAACAAGTGCACCATTTCCACTTTCCCACATTTCTTCCGCTGAGCTTAACAATTTATTAAGCTTTAATGTTACTATTGTAGAGGTATGAAGTGTAAATAGGTTCATATAAAGTCCTAAAAATTAATGAAAAAAAAAAGAAAATTCAATGTGCTATTTATTAAACAAGAAAAAGAATTACCTATATATCCCTTAAGTATAAGACATCAGAATTCATGCAGTATTTATCCCCCCCATCCAATTTATCGAAACTTTTTTTTTCTCTTCTGAAAAGGAAAAAAAAGTATTGGATAAGACGGTCTTTATCAAATTATCTCGTCCACGAATGTGTAAATGTTAGACGGATTTCTTAGATGAATCATCAGACAAAGTTTAAACGGTTTCAATGATAAAAAAAATGTGAGAGAGAAGAAAAGAATAAATATTATCCAGAAATTATATATACAAATTTCAGCTCCTCTACCCATCAATAGGAATGTTTATTGAGAATGTGAAAAAAAGACATAATCAATGTTGGTGTAACGTCAACGTTCTTTTTCTTATTTGCATTGTGTACACACATAAAAACTTCAAGTATAGTTGAGAGAGAAAAATAGTAATTAAAATGTATCAAAGTTAGACTGTAAGGTAAGACGGAGTATTCATTGGAGCCTAAATACACACACATTTTAAGCACAAACTTGTCACATACCACTGAATTATTAGCTCTACTTGTTGCTAAAACTAAAAGAAAGAAAGAAAACAGATGCAAAATATTGTAAAATTCATCATAAATTTAAGTCTATTTATACTGAAATTCCGTTGGGCCTACATTTGGCATTCGTATTTTATCAAATTTATTTTATTAGTTTTCTTCTTTGATTAAAAAATTTATTTTATCACTATTATGTATTTTTTTTTCTTGAAAATTATTATGCTTTTTTATCCAAAAAAAATTAAACGAAAATTTATAAATTTGTGTTCATGCAAGTGCTTTAAGAATATTATGGCAGCTTTTATTTTAAAGAGCATCTTTAGTCAATTTCATAATAAGACTCCGTCTCTAAATAAAGAAAAAAAAACTATGAAAATAAAAAGAAAAAACATATTTACAATTAGCTATACACATTTTGGTGTAATAAAAAATTTTATGTGATATTTAAAAATGAAAGTGGAAAGTACCTAAGGAAAAAATTTTGATGAAAATTAAATTAGAATTAAAAAATTAACCAACATGTGTTTGGAATAGAGAAAACACACCAATTGGACAAAGATTAGGTGAATTATAAAGTCAAAAAAAATTGAAAATATAAAAAAAATAAACTTACGGTACCATTCATTTTCCCTCCATACATAGTTTAAACAGAAACATACATAGGTAAAAACAAAAGAAGAAGAAAAAACATTTTCTTTCGTGGCAAAATTATGGCCAATTTAAGCTAAACAAAAAAATTTAGATATAAAAACTTGTAAATATAGTATTTGAACTTGAAAGAAAAAACTGGAGAAATAGTGGATCAATGATTTTAGATAAATGAAAAGTAAGAAAAAAAAGTAAATGAAACGAAATATAAAATGAAGAAAAAATCTACATAAAACATTATTAAGGCGCTGTATATATATTTTTGTACAAATTTAATTTGGATGACATACAAAAAGATACATACTTTTTGATAGTGATTTATTAGTTGATAGAGAGATTGGGAGATGAGAGAGAGAAAGATTTGAACAAATTAAAACACTGAAATATCCACGTTATTCTTTAATTAGACATTTCTCTTGCAAAAATGGAGCAAAAACGAGTATGAAATCAAAATCCAGCCAAGTTTTAATCAAATTACTGTCTTAGAAGAAAAAAAAAACATAGCATTATATATTATGTAAGATTTTATCCATAAATCTTATCAAGTCAGACAACAACAAAATATTCATATTAATATAAAAATCTTAGCATTGAACTTTACCAAAAAAAAAATGAAAAGAAAAAATACAAGAAATCTTTTAGAAAAAAAAAGAATTAAAAGATAACTTGTGAAAACATATTTGAAGCAAGTATTTACTTATCAAATTTACTATGGCATTAAAAACAGAATAGCAGCTACAATTAGATGTTCAACTGAAAAAAAATTATCCAAATGAAGGCACAGTCTCTTCATTAAAAAAAAACGTAATTTAACTTATGCAAGTACCAAAATATCAACTTAACTTCTATTCATGTTTAACAAGAAAAAAATCAAAAAAGGATGACGAATGATGGAGGAAACATTAAATCTTAAAGCAGCATTCTTCGTGTGTAGAAAAGTAATATATTTGTGAAATTGCAAAAGTAATACAACAAAGTGTTTTTCATTATGGTTTGCATATCGTTGTGTCAAAGTTTATTGCTTTGTGAAAGTTTTAAAGAAATCTTACAGCAGGTAAGTAATCAATTTTATTACTTACAAACGATGGAAATCTATTAAAAATTAGCTAGAATATTTATTTCGTGAGTTTTTCATTAAAGAAAAAAGTACTTTTCCATTAAATCGTTAGAAAGCTCCAAATTTTAAAAAATATACAGTTAAAGCTTAACCCTGAGCTTTGGTAGCGGGAAGCTTTATCATATATAAGATATTTATTTTTCGTTTTTAATTCATCCATGACATGAACCAGGTCCTGAGCTTTTGTGGTGAGTATCTTTGGTTAACAAATAATACGAACACACGCTATGAGAGCTTTTAAATACAATGAGGTATTTTTTTCTCCACCCTCCTGCGCTTTTGCGGTGAGTATAGTCATGACACAAAACACGTGGACAATCACGAAGAATTTATTTATGTGATAGAACTCTTTAATCATATCAGTGTGTAGCAGGGAAAGCTTTTGAATATAAAATAATTCATTATTCACCATTATCCTGAGCTTTTGTGGTGAGTATGTTTTAACAAAAAATATTTTAGACACTTTGTAAATAAAATATAGAGAAGTTTTGGATAGAATGGAAATAAAGTATTCACCACTATCCTGAGCTTTTGATGTAAAATTTAAATAAGAACCAACATTCGACGAATCAAAGTATCCTTATTATCCTGAGATTTTCATTCAACTCTCGTTGGAGCTTTTGTGGTGAATTCCAATAGAAAGGAAAAATTAAACAACGAAATTTCTGCAAAAGTTTAAATATATTTATTCGTTATCAGCTGAAGTTTAATATAAAATCACTTTCACAGGAAACTCTGAAGCAAAAAAGTCTGTAATTAATGGCTTCTCATAAGCAACTAGCGCATTTAAATTGAGTAAGAAAGCCTACGTCTTTTCTTTTTATTCTACGAAAGTATTGCTTCGCTATGCCTTATTAAAGTCAATATCATGAAAACTTTTTGGTCAAATACATAAATTCAACTTTCTCTCCCTCTAATTTTGTGTATTGAGGAAGTTTTCGACAAAAGTTGTTTAGTTAGAATTTGGTTTGGATATTATTTGTTCATAAACTGAATTACTTCACTAAAATAAATGTTTTTATTATGTTGTGTTGAAGCCAGAGAGAGAGAGAAAAGGAACTTAGGCAAGAAGATTTAATAGAACTTTTTAGAGCTTTTTTTCATAAATGTGAATGCTCCCTGAAAAATGATATTTTTTTCTTCAACGTGCAAAATTGTTTATTTTAGGCCAAGAAAATTTTCATTTTTTACTCCCTTATCATTATCTTTTTTTTTCTTTTATAGTTTTACTATCTAATAGAGGAAATTCATCTAGGAAACAATTTTATACGTCGTTTTTTCTTCTTTAATTTGTATGTAATCAGTTAAAGTTTTTTTTCAGCTATTTAAGAATTTTACTCTGTCGCTCTGGCGATCTTTTTTTTTAGCGAATTATTAACGATTTAATTGACCTCCACCTGTGAGGTTTTCAATTCCCTCTTCGACATTTTATCTATCGTTTCTATTTTTTTTTATATCTGCTGTGAGTAAGAAAGATTATTTCTTTTATTTGGGGGAGATAAAAAAGAAGAAATTTCTCCGAAAATTGACATTAGAACGAGAGAAAGAATGGTTGAGGGATTAATATTGATGGAAAGTAAATAAATTTCAAGGTAAAAAGGAAAGCACCAATTTTGGCGCATATATAGAGAAGCCAAAAGCACCCAAAGTATGGTGTCTCACTTCAATAATACGTGAACAAATAACCCTTCGTCGTACTCGCCCTACTTTATATCTCATTTCTATCGTGTGTATTCTATGTATAAATAGTTATTATATTTTTTTCCTCTAGTTCAATGGCACGTAAGTTTTATCTTCTGATTCTCAGACAATCAATCAGGTTCTTCACTTCTTTTGAGATTCCTTACCATGTAATAATCCTATTTATTACTAATAATTTCCATCGCTATAAATTTCTTCATTGTCACTACGAGTCCTTCGATAAATCAATTTGCATATAGCCTAAATATTTTTATTTATTTATTTTTTGTATATATAGCAAGAGATTGAATTTGTAGTAAAATAGAGAATTTTTCTGTAGGTTTTTTTTTTGGTTTAATATATTGGCTATATACATGGGAAATATTAGAGAAATTTCTCCATTTATTTTTAATCTTCCAAATTGGAAATTTCCTTTTTCAACAATTTTTATACGAATATCATCGTGAAAGTTTTTTTTTGTTTTTTTTTCATCGTATATTTTAGTTAATATATTTTTTAATATTTTATTATATTCCGAATTCGAGAGAAAACTAATTTTCTTTTCTCGATAAAATCCAATAATTTTTTTATTCATTGCATATCCACATTTTCGTTCCAAAAAGAAATAGGATTTCTCAGTGGGAAACCATAGGCTAACAAACAGTTTACGTGTGGGGGGCGGGAGATTTCATGAAAATTTGCAAATTTGCATAACAGATGTTTAAAATGTAAAACTTTTTCCTCTATAAACATTCTTCATTTTCTCAACTCTTTCTCATCCAAAATATCCCTGTCATATAATCATATTTTCATCGTTACATAAACTTTTCTTTTTGTGGGAAAATCATGCTTTTCATCCCCCATCTACTTTTGTGATAAATTAAAATACAAATTGCAAACAACTTTGTGATAATCACCCACAAGTTTTCCAATAACCCGTCACAAGTCCATGTGCGGACTTTCGCTAAGGAGCGGACTAATACTGGCATCTGTTCCATTCTCTGAACACTTTGTCTTCGACATCCAATCCAGATCCGACACGGTGGCCTGCAAGAGAAAATGACAAGGATATTTCATTCGGAGATTTATGTACCTCCCCCCCCCTGCCTTTCCGCTTTAGTCTAAAGGGAGAATAATTTGATGGAGAAAGATTACGGGCAATGTAAAATGGTTTGTTTTTATGAAGATGGTCGTAAAATGAGGAAAGTTCGAATGCTGACTGATTTTTGCATAATGCTTTCTTGCAGAGCTTATAAGCTCAGCAAAGTTATTCAACGGAGAAGTTTTTATCTCAAATAGTTGAGTACTTAGTGGTCACTGTAAGGGTGAGTCTTTATGATTTGATTAAATGATTACACGTAGATTACAATGGCAAATAAATTCAAGAGAAAGGCAAAAGCTCAGAAAGCTTGTTGACCTCATTTGTCATTGATTTGCTCCCTGAGCCGTCAATATTTCCATCAAGACACCCAATTCTCACGAAAGAATCTCACAAAACATTCCCATATTTCAATAAATAATAAATAATCTGTTGCTTCGATAAATTACTACACACCTCCGTATGTTTATTGAGAGCTTGCGAGTTTCGAAAAAAAATACTCTCATTTATGTGATAATTGCATAATTCATTCAAATTTTCATTTAGAGTTAATAAAATGTTAAACAGACGTCTGAAATTCCACAAAATTAAACATTTTTTTTTGTTAAACAGGATTTAACGTCAGCAAATGAAGAAAATTAATTTGGAGCTAAATGAATTATAAAAAAAGCAATTTATCACGAGAGAAAGCTCTGTTTCTGATAGAAGCTTTTCAGCTTTCACGTGTTTGTCACATTAAAGCACCCGCTCGTTGTGATTTAATACAGCTATATGTAGGTATATATTAGCAATTTATTCTCAAGCTTTTTTTTTAGCAAAAGGCACGTTGTCGTCCCATTGCAAAATGTCCTTTGTCCGTTTGTCCGTCACTTTTTTTTTCAGTTTTATTTTTAGTGCTAAAGGAGTGTGGATCACGTGTCGTATAAATTTCTACACCAGCCTATTAAAAAAAATCACAGCTAAAAGGGTCCTCCCATGAATTACAACACAGGAAATAAGATCAATTGTGCATAATGTGATAAAGGTGTATCGAAGAGCTCTTTCGATGCTTTCAAGAGATCTCTCATCCTCTTTACTACTCATCTTGGTTCTCATCTCGATGAGGAGCTATTAAAAGCAGCAAATGTAAATAAGGAAAATCTTTTTCCTTAAAGGGGGATATGGAATAAATTTCAGAATTTGCAAAAGAATTTTCCTTCAAATCAAAGAACAATCTACTCCCACATAGGCTGACAAAAAACAGCCAAAAACAATGTATGACAGCCGCTTAAAGGGCGTGAATGATTAATTAGAAAAGACCACAAAAGTCACCAAAGAGTAATTTCTCCAATTTGTTCAAAGTCATAATTCATTCTTGAAATAACTCCTAATTTATGGGTCGTTTGAGGAGATTTAAACAAGGACATACATACCTGGTGCATTGAATACACTGCCAGGACCACGAGGACGTGCATGATATTGTGTGAATTACAGTACAGGTCCACACTGCCTGGGAACCATTTCTCAGGAATGTGAAGTGCTCCTTAATTGAGAGCATAGAAGGAGAAGTTTTAATTTAGTTAATGTAATTACAATGCTGAGACTATTTATTGAGGCATACTGAAAGGGTTCATTTTCACAGTAAATCTCTCGGCATTTTACAATTTGAAAATTTACAGGAATTTCTGTGAAAATGTAGATAATAAATTCATTCAATTTATTACACTTAATTAAAGAGAACTTATAATCAATTTGATACCATTGCCTAGAGTGATTAGAAAATCAATCTTTTGGTCAGTAAAATACTCAAAATAATCTAGAAAATATTCTTTTTTTGTTCAAGAACATTTAAAGATCTTTTGGTAAGAAAAACAGGATCAGATATAAATTTTAGTTTGACATAAAATTGATTGAAAGAAGAGATTTCTAAATCAGCCAGAAAAGGAAGAATTTTTCAAATCATTTGGAGAAATTCTAATAATTTTTCACATTACATTTTCCAGATAAGAGGAATAATCTTCTTAACAAAAAAAACAGAACCCCATGGATTCTAAGCAATTAATTCGTTTAGACACCCCAATAGAACGCAGAACATCCTGTATTTTATACCCTTTCTCTCTTTCTCTCTCTCTCTCTTTGGGTATGCCTCAATAAATCGAAACAAAATGGAAAAGTGTCTCCATAAATTCGCACAATACTGTATACACAACTCCATAGAATATGTGACGTAATTTGTGGTGTTCATTCATTTAATATCTGTTCAAATTACCAATCATTCCACCAAGAGCGGAGACAGCGTCCTGTGTGGCATGCGATATGATTGGGGTGGAGGAAGGGAATTAGACACAATGGCACAGGTAATTTTGGGCAATTAATTTCACCTGGAGAAAGACATGGGTGAGGGCCGCCGGATTTCCGCCAGCGAGCTTCAGGGTGCGCAGCATCGTCAGGAGTACCCTCATCATGAAGGGCAGCAAGAAGCACAGGCGCCTCTGCCACGGAGACAGGGCCGTCAGTGCCTGAAAATAGAATTAATCTTGCTCAATAAGATTTTTGGGGGAGCAAATTCTCACAGGTATACGGAGGGTGTGCGGAAAATGGTCAGGAAGTGGGGTTGACGCAAAATATTCTGCAATTTATACCTTCTTATACTACTAAACATGTTATGTCACTTCTTTTGCACCCCCATTTGTGTGCGGTATTTATTGGTGGTTTTCCTCCCTTTCTATATACAATATACAATATTTTTTTTACCTTGTACAACCCCCAGAGGCTCAGCATACAGTAAGCCAGCATTAACGACCACTTTAGCTTCCAGCCCAGGCAGAATACTGTCGCCGTCACCATTGGCAGAGCCCCTGCAGAAACGAACAACAGGATAAAATGTACGGGTAAGCTGACCAAGCTTACGAGAGCTGTGTTTCTTTCAGTGTACCAATTTTGTGAGAGCAAACTAGAACGCGAATTAGTTTAAATACGCTCAAAGTCGGGAAAAGTTGAAAAGTCATACCGTAAGAAATCTTAAAAACGCCATATCTCGAGAACGGCTCCATAGATTTTCGAGTTTGAGCTATCGTTGGAAAGGTCTTAACCTCAACTATAATATATTAAAATATGAAGTAAATCGATAATAGCATTTTCGAAATATTCGAGTTCGAAATTTTCGAAAATTTTGATTTTGACTTTAGCACCTCTCGCGGTCATTTCTCGAAGTTGCAATGTTCTAGACATTTGTAGGGCTTCACGAAACGTTTCATTTGCACTTGAGTTGATCAAAATCGGACTTGTAGAACCCGAGATATGACATGCCAACTTTGGAAGGCTATATCTCGAGAACGGAGACATAGATTTTCTTCATTTTTGGCATGGAGCTAGATAATATAGTCAGCTATAACATATCAAAAAATGAAGCAAATCGATAATGGCGTTTTCAAGATATTCATCGAAAACTCATCGAAAATTTTGTTTTTGATTTTTGGCCCCCTAGCGGTCATTTTTGAAACTTCTGATGTTCTAGAGAGTTGTAGGGTTTATTGAGATCTTTCATTTGAGCCCGGGTTGATCAAAATCGGTCAAGCCGTTTTCGAGTTATGGTCGATTTTCGATAAAAAATTGTGGCGGCCATATTGACTAAACGGCTTGACCGATTTTCAAAAATGAGGTATCGTTGGAAAGGTATTGATGGCCTCTACAACATATAAAAATTTCAGATTTTTAGCTATTACAGGGGCTGAGATATAGGCAAAACAAAATTTTGAGGTTATTCAAAATGGCGGACGGAGGGGTGGGGGGTAAAATTTGACATCATAATCGGATGTCTTCCAGTCGACTTTTAAACTTTGCCGTTTACCGCAAGTCTCTATCTATCACCGTTCTCTCGCAATTTAGCGATTGATTCCGGACGGCCGGCCGGAAAAAAAATTTTTTGGCGCATACGTTTTTTGGAATGTGGGGACCCTAATTCGTGCTCATACCAAGTTTGAGCCCGATCTGACGACTTTCGATTTTGCTCGGTACACAAAAGCTGTGTCTGAAAGAAACACAGCTAAAAAGCTCATAAGAAGGCAAACAATCATCCTCCAATAATCGAAATTACACAACCCATTTGATGCTACAAACACGCATAAAAAAGCAAAAGCTTGAACAAAAAGCAACATATACATAGAGGAGGAAATGCGAAAATGTGGGGGTGGTGTGAATAAATAATTCTCCATACTCAATGAGTACGAGCTTTTGCCAGCTTTTCGCACACATATCCACCCATCAAAGCGATATACTTTTGGCAAAAGAGAAAGCTCGCTTGCTATTCGCATGAAATCGACACATATTTATGTTTTTTGAATGAAAAAAAGAAAACTTTCATCGATTTCATGTGAATTGCTTTTGAAACTTTCACATTTCCCTTTGACACCAACACTTCACCTCCCAAATTATGGCAATTCTGTGAATTTACAATCACACAACACAGCACGAGTCTCACTCTTTCGCATTTTGTAATTCCTCCCATAAAATTTCATGTTTTGCATTAAATGCTTTCCCGGGGAAAGCGTGGGAGATTTTTTGGCAAGGAAATGCGCTCAAAGTGTCGCCCCATTGAGAGGAAACTTTTTGATCCCAAAGAAAGATTTACAGGCTTCAAGCTGAATGATGTTCATGCGGAAACATGCTTAAGAGCCCATCAAAAATTAAGGAAGATAAATTGTTCATCGTCCTGAGATTTAATCTGTGCAACTGAATACTATGGTTGGCTGAAAAACTTCACATTGTTCGAGCATAAAAGCCTGCTGGTTGAAAGCGGGGGTGGGAAATTGCTAAAATTCATGTACATATTGAGGTTTAAATTAAAAAGATCTGGAGAAAAGCTTTGCATTATGGTTATTATCACCATGATAAATCATAATTTTAAGTTATTATATGGAGGGATTTGTTTGAGCCGTTTGAGCAAGGGTTGACATCATCTTATTTGGGAAAATAAATCCCTTAATTTGTCTAAATTCTAATTATTTAATTCATCAAGATTAACCCATTTTTCCTACTTATAAAAGTTTTCATGGTAAGTTCTGAATTTAGTTCATTAGTTAATCTCCTGATTATCCCTTATCCCCCCTAAATTAAAATTAATCAATGAAAAAATTAAAATTCGATAGAAATGGGTTAAAAGCAATATTGGGAAATAATTTTTCCTTGAAAATTTCCCAATATTATGAACAATGCATGCACAAGCACAGAAATCAGACGGAAATAAATTATGTTGGTTGGATCAAATAGCAGACACACCTCAATATAAAATTTATGCGCTATATGTCAGTCTAATTTTGTAATCTTGACCTTTGAACCTTTCCATCTCTCAGCATTTCAACAGGCAATTGAAAACAAATACGTTGTGTTCTAAATTTAAAAAGGACACCCCAATGAAATTGTCCATATTTAATGTCCTGACCTTTAAATTCACTCAATTTCATCCTTATCGCATTTTATTGGCACTGAGGATATTGCGAAAGGTCACCACCACATTCGGGTGACTCCACTTGGCGCTTTCTAGCCCACAATTTGTCGCAAATGGGGCTTGTACGTCCTCCCCATATTCAGGGGATTTGCAAAATCTAGCGAGATGAATTGCCCTAGTTGGGTATTTTCTCAATCCCTTTTTCTCCAATCAATCGATTTGTGAGCCCCAACTGCTGGATTTAGGATATTCTTAATCAATTTCCCCGTGTGTGTGTGTGAGAGTGAGAAACTTCACTGCTTTCAAATGATAGTTATGGGAATGTTGGCAAATTTATAGCTTCTCCATGTAACTATCAAATCTTCCAGACTTATTGGATAATTGGATTAGGGAAAATGTCACAGAGAAAGGGAAAATTTGCATCCGAGAACTTTTGTCATAAATTGCAAGTGCGAAGAACAGCGCAGTGAATTAAGAAGAAGAACTTTATTTAAATTATATTAAATAACTTTATTATCTTTCTCTTTGATTAAGAAAAAATAAATTTGAATTTACTGTGACACAAAGAAAATTCTCTAGAACTGTTTATAAATTATTTCTGCGAAACATTCTCCGAGAATTCAACCACATCGCAAGGCTATGTATTCTGAAAGGTTTGCATAAATATCCCTAATTGAATTCCAAGAAAAAAATCAGAAGAATAAATTTAGATTAAGGTAAAGGGAAGAATGGTATTTTCACTGAAATGCTCATCCATTTAATTGAAACGTAAACAACGACCAAAATAACATTCCGTGAAGGAGGTTACAAAAAAAGGGAGAAAGTTCCGGGGATGTTTGGTTGAGTTTGTGGATTTTTAATGAAGTTTAATTAGATGTTTCCAAATATATGCGAAAACTCGTGCGCGTGTGTGTGCTGAAAATTAGCATAAACTGGCGATATGTTTTTCCAGAGAATTTCTTGTTCAACTACATAATTAATTAGACATTAGGAAAAGGGTTTTGTGTGCGGGAAAAACAGTGGTAAGCTTGAGGGTTAATTATAAAAAAATATATCTTTGTTAGGAAAAGGTTTATTAAATTTAATAATTTCAGATAAATCCCAAAATGTTTACCTGTTTGACATGAAAATGCTTATTTAAAATTTTTAAAATGGGTACGACAAGGTGAGCTTTGAATATTTTGTGCTTTTTTTCTGTGTATATATTTGGCAAATTAATTTACACAAACAGCTTATTCAAGCAAACACCCACTTAACATTGATTTAACACACCCATTTATTAAAATAGATTTTTCTACGCAAATTTCGCGTGCTTTTAAAGAACGTGGCAATGAAATTTATTTATATGAATGCAAAAAAACTATGTATGGTGTAACACGGAAAAGCTGCAAAGTTTATGTATTTCTTGAGGGGTGCAAAATTCCCAAAATAATTTACACCCCATGAAGTGACCATAAATTACACTGACACCCCAATTTGTTCGATACTCACCAAAACTCTGACTAACCCAGATACCCAGCATATCTAGTTGGAGAAGTTTGTAGTAAATGCATTCACCCTTCTCCAAATTCATGAACAAATGGTACACGAAGCTCCCTGAAATTGTAAAAAAAAAAAGAACTTTCAATGAAAAACTTCGTCAACTATCCCAGATAACCCAAAAGGCATTTTCTGGGGATTTTTTTTTCATTAAAAATGGGGTTGAATATATGCAATGAATTGAAAAGTTTCTAATGGGATTTTTTTTACCAATCCACGGACAAACGGCTCCAATAATGTGGCACCACGAGAGAAATCGAAAATCATTTTCCCACGGCATCATTGCAGGAACTATTGCCAGGATGTACACGATAGGGATGCCTAAAATGAGGAAATAATTCATCAACACTCCATCGTGGACTTTTGTAAATTTAACATGCAAAAGCTCATCCAATTTTCGTGTATGATTTCATTTGCAAAATTGGTACACAGGATTTATTCATACCCATTATTCACTACTTAGCCTCTTTAGTATTCCCGGAACAGTACCCCAACCCCACTAGTATGTCACGATAATGAAATTGTGCAAATATATAGCTAGAATGTTCTTTTAAACCTTTTAAACTAACATACATAGCATATATTGCATGATATCGATCATTGATTTTTTTTCCTCCACTTTTATCCAACTAAATTGACCAATTATCTGTTGTATGTTGTAAAATTTGTATTGTAACCTATATTATTATTTCATCGACCTTTATTGCCCGTAGAAAAGACGTTCAGGATGGTGGCAATAAAAGCTTCCCTATTCATATGGGTTTAGTATCTCATTTGCCGTAATACAGTGTAATAATAGAATTGAATATAAATTGAACCAATTAATGGATGGAAAAGTTTTGTGGTTATTTTATACATGAATGCGGGATTTATTTTCATACAAATATCCCTAAAACAGAGATTCGGTATGAAATTGAAAACTGTTGCCAAGGAACCTTGGCCTTATTAGTGGAAGACTTTCCCCAAAATTTACACAAGAAAATTTAATTTATCTTATTCTTCATCCAAAGTTTAAACAAAGGTTGGATAATCTTTGTTCTGTGGGCCAAATATACATAAGTGTATGTATTTCACGGAAGCCTTGAAGATGTTTAGATGGCTGCAGAGAAACACAAGAGGTTGACAATGGGAGAGTTTTCTCTATTTAGTGGTTAAATAAAATCAATAGAAAATACAAAATTTCAGTATTAGAAAAATAAAAAAGGAAATTAGCAAAAATTCAGCAGCTGAATATAAAATCAAGCTAGCAAAATAAAAAATTCAGCAAGTGATCTAAAATATCACAAACTGAATAAAAAATTTAGCAAAATGAATAAAGAATACCTATCAGCTGAATATTGGACCGTTCATTGAACAATTCAGTATCTGTTTAAAAACTCACAAATTAAAAAAAATCTTCAATGACAAAATAAAAAAATTGATTTTTTTAAATTGAAATATAAACTAAAAACTTTTCTGATTTAGCTGAATTTTGCAGTATTTTCTTAACATCATTTTCGCTATAATATTATTAAAATGAGCTTTCTTGAGAAACTAGAATGACATTTTCATCTTTTATAATCTTCTTAAAATTGAATAAATTTTAAAACTAATTAATTGTTAGAAACTTTGAAAGTTCTTGAAAATTTTTAATGAGAACGAATTAAAAAAAGCTTTCAAATATCAAGCAATTAAAATGTATGAAAAAAATTTTCCTCGAAAAGCTTGTTTTTCACAATCTACTGAAAATAAAAAAAATTAGAGGGAATAAAACCAATTGCGTGACAACTGTGTAGTGTTTTGCAAAGTTTCAAGTGCCACTCTTTTCCCAACATACACAGACGTACACCATGATATTCTGCATGAAAAGCTTCCCCGCAAATCAGTTCCCGGAAAACATTAATAGTAAAGCAAGAGGGAAGTTACAAAACACAGCCGAGACAGACACGGCGCCCTTGACGAGTGCGAAGTTCAGCCTTCGGTCGCCAAATGGTAAACTTCCCAAAATGAAATATTCCACATCTGCGACCACCCCTTTTAGCGCTTTGCGTGATTTTCCACCCCATGCCTTTAATGTTTCTACATCAAATATTAACAACAGTAGATGAGGTTTCCCGACCCCTGTATATACCTTGATTGGCACTAAATGCCTGTGCAGTGAGATCCTTTGTTGTAGGATTTTTAGCCTAATCAACAAAAAAAGCTCTCTGTGAAAATGTTTCCGTCCGTCATTTGATTTTCCATGCAATCTTTTTAGGTAACATTGCTTGCACAATGAATTTGGCAATTTTCCATTCACATCGTGGAAATTTATCTGCATCCGTGATTTATTCTTTTTGACCTTTTTACAGTAAGTTTGAGACATATATCTACATAGGTTAACGTCTCAATTTATTGTTAGAGATCGATCGTTTTTCTCACTACTTTGGCCTAAATTGTGGAAAAGTTTATTTGGCACATTTAGCAAAAAGAATTATTTGGGTTTAAAGTTTTAACTACAAGAGTTTGGTACGTTTGCTAATAAAATTGAAAGCTTGCCTGAACATGACCGTTGTACAATATAGTTTTTGGTTTTTATTCTGTTTTTATTTTCAAGGATCTAGAATAAAGCTTTTCATGTTCTGATTCTTTAGCAATTCACAATGAAAATAAAAAGAAAAACTAAATATACTATTTTTTCCAATTTTTTCAGAACTTGACCTACATACATGTATATAGTTTGAAATTTCAATCCAAAATTCTTTTTGTTGGTGGAATGAGGAAATCTTAAAAGCTCATATTCCCTAGCGAGATTGAGCAAAAATTGTCTTAAAATATTTTTAAAATAATTAAATAAACTGATTTTTAAAAAACCTGCCTTCCGATATTACTGTATAAATTAACACAATTAGCCCCAATCTTCCCTAAACAAATCTTCTCTAATTATTTAGAGTCACATGGACTCATAAACGAACATTTTTCGCAATATTATTTTGAGAAAGAAAAGTCTCACACTATTTTCAGGAAATTTAGAAATTATTTTCTTTAATACAATTAATTTAGAATTTTTAAATCAAATTTCTAATTCAAAATGTTCCTCAAATAAATAGGAAATAAGGCAGATTTTTCTTCTGTTATTCATACACTGCACACAAAAATGTTTATGGAGTGGAATGCCTTGAAATTCTCAAGCATTGCCAAGGAAATGATCATAAAATCTTAAGTGTTCTCGGTACACCCTGTTGCAATAAGTTTTACACCAGTAGCGCAAAAGTGGATGGTGGGAGAATTTGAAGAAAATCCGGAGGAGGTGGGAGTGGGTGAAAGATGAGCAGAGAAATGCTATTTTCTCTCACAACCTTCTTCATATTTATGTAGGTGCACGCGGATGGCGCAGAGGGCATTTTTTTCGATGGGGGGATAGGTAGCGTGCCAATGTATAATAACTCACCGTGTGTTAGGATGTTAATGGTCTCATTGTGCCAGTAAAAGAGGCTGTACATGCAACCCCTGACAGTTTGAAGCGGTCGATAGCCAGTGAGGACGTAGGGATTAAATTGCAGATGCTGCGGCATATCCGACCAGCGCAGCAATTCCGGATCTTGCCGCTCAGGCAGGCGCTTCGGGAGGCTCTCGAGGAGTCTCATGGGTGTTGCTACAGCGTCACACGGCGTTACCGGAGCCGTTGGTGTGGCAAACATCACTGACGACTGAACACTACTCACGGAATTGCTACTACAGCTACTCGATGTACTGGAACCATTTACCACTGGCGACGACATCCTTTTTTTTATTGTCTCCCAAGGACACCGTTCGCGCGATATATTGTGCAATTTTTTTTTATTCAAACTTCGAGGCAGAGAGGATGTTCCTTTTGTGTTCTCACACTTCACACGAAACTTTTATCACAATTTGAAATTCCTTCTTTTATTTGTCACTCAACGTTGGTGTTGATAAAAAACAATTACTCAAGGATCTTCTGTGCTTTAAGTGCCCTCCATTCTTTTCATTATTGCCACATATAGACCAGAGTTAAGAGAGTTTCCATCCAACATTTTCTATAGAGGATATATAGTTTAAGAATTAAGATAATAAAAAAGATAATATTTTGTTTATGTCTGAGATTTTATCTAAATCTTTTTATATGGGAAATTGAGTAAGTAAAAAGACATTTAATAATCTCAAAGCTTCCCTTTCATAGGAGTTAAAAGTTTCATATTAATAAGCTTTAGGAATTGAGTTTTTTAACGTCTTTGTTAAACGTAAAATCTCTTCAATCTTCACAGCAATATCTCTATAAGTGTATCAACTCTGGACATGAGGATTACTTTCACCGCGTTGTATAGCTACAATAGCCTCGTGTCCATATATTTAATGCTTTATGAAGAAAAGAAGACAAATTGCTCGTAGGGATGGCTAAATGAAACAATTGGGGCGTCTCAGAGAGTCCAGCGGAAATGAATGGCATTCACTTGCTTTCGCATCCATCAACTCAGCACCACTTTGTGTGGTGAGAACTCAAAGGGTGAATGGCGATATACAGTATATGGGGAACCTTGACCCCCAGCACGACTCTCCGGAAGTATTACTTCGCCACCCCGCGTGGAAAATCCATGACGAAGTTCGCCATAACAGAGAAGCCACGCGAATCCCGGACACGCGACCACTCCGCTATAGAAGATGTTTTTTGGCTCTTCAGGCCAAAAGTGTCTCCTCTTCTGCCTCTCAGTGGGAATCAATAAAATTCATCCACTGCCCCCCCCCCATCCCACATGTTGGTGCCAAAAGGACAGGAAATTTACAACCTAGGTGCCAGTGATGTCAAGTATGGGGCGGAGATTTAATTAAAGATTGCATCTGTGGTTGCAGTACCACACAAAATATATAACTGCCCTTAAGATCATTTATGTATGAGAGACCCCGTTGGATTGCGCATCGAATTTTCGCTGTCACGATGGCCTCAATTGAAAATTGTGTCAAAAGCACATTTAGGACATATATGTTCTGGATATGAGAATGCTCTACAAGCCCAAAAAGCTCGGTATCCGCGTGCAATTTGGGCCAAGTGTCAAGGGTTTATCAATTTTAGAAATTCAAGGTTTTGCGTGTATATTCAAAAATGAAAAATCATTAAAACAAAAAATACAGGTAGCAACCGTACCTACCTACTTATTTTTAGAAATGGAAAAAATATTTAAGAATAATTTTTCCTGAAAGCTTTGAAGCTTTTGCCTAGAATGATTGACAACACTTTAAATTGTAATAAGGGTTCTTTATTTTTTTTGAATGAATTTATTCATTAGGATCTGATTGATTCATGTTTCCAAATATCAGGATAATCTGATACATATGTATATGTAGATAGGTTATATAATTTATTGTCTTTCTGAATTTAGAGACAAAGATATACTATTTCAGAGAATAATTTTAGATTGATTCCTAAATAATGAATATTAATTTCTATAGATCAACATTAATTCAACTACCTGTTTCAAATCTTCAAAATTTACAAAGCCTTATGTATAATTGCTATGCAGAATATAAAGCACTTCCAGACGAAAAATATATTGGAAATATTGGAAAATTTCCTGAAAATATGTAATTAGTCTTACTACAATTACATTTTACTAAAAAATATATTTTATTAATTATCTTCTGAGGAATCTAACTTGATTTACAGTCGAAGAAATATTAGTTTTTGAACGAAGATTCATAATTTTCAACAAAAAAAAAATTTAAAGAGAAGTTTTTTTCTAAGAATAAAAGAATTTTATATTTTCTTCAATTGGTCTTCTAGAATCCTACTTCATCCTTTCCCAATCTTCCAGTAAAAGTATTAAAATAAATAATAAAAAAATTTTTTTTTTTTTTCATTTTAAATAAAATTAGATTCCTCGATTTTATATACCTATCCAAAAACTAAAATGAAAAATAATTTTTTCCAACTTTTCTTCAATATCCATCATCAATCTTTATTACGTATTCCTAAAATCCTTTTTATTAGTGACTTTATAAAATGGAATTTCCTTCCAATTTTTAAGGGATTTCACCGTAAATCCCACTATATGGCTGTTTGGGAAATCAACCCATTTTTTACAGCCTCTATTTATGCTCATGTTTTATAACTTGTAAGAGAGAAAATAAATTGATAAACCCCTGAAAGGCCTCCTAAAAAAGGCATGAAAGGAGCGCGAAAGGATTTAAACGGCAAGTTTGTGCAATTTTCTCACATATATAGAGGAAATAAAACTTGGAAAAGCTTTTATATCCGCATACAAAGCTTACAGAACTGTAATCACACACTTTCCCACACTTTGTGTAGGTATAGGGGAAGAGTGCGAGAGACTATAATCATCATCGGTGAAACCTCCCTATTTAGGTGGTGTCGACAATGTCTCTCTATTTGGGGGTGGAGGGTGAGGGGACATAGTAATTCTAAGGTGTGTGTAACTATGTGTGGCATTTCGATAACTAGCGTGGGCGGATAGGAAGAATTAGTGGATAAATCCAATACCTATTAGCCCATTTGTGATTGCAACAATCAACCACAATATGATTGCATTCACTGCTAATATACGGCATTGGCATGAGGGGTTGGGGTAGATTTCTCTAAGGGGGAGTGGGTGGCTTTTCTCTCTTTCTCTCTTGCTTATGTATGATACATAAAGCTCAGCCCAACTTATTTACTCGCTCCTCAACGGCGTTTTCACGTGACGGTGCCCAGGAGTGTGCGCAATGGTGCGACTTTTTTGCACTTGGCCCCAAAAGGGTGGTATGCAGAAGGGTGGCTCACACAGGAGATCTCTCACTCTTTGGGGCCCCAAATTCAAGAGGAAAAGCACACAGAACTCAAGAAGGGACCAAAGAAAAACTTTTTTCCGCACATCTGTGCACTTTTTGGTTTCAATCCCAATCCCACAGAAAGTTCATTTTGGGGGTTGTTGGAGCTTTTTTCTCTTCCTCATTTATTTTTCTTTCTCTCTTCTACATCCTACCAAGGGGTGTATAGTTGTTTCATCACACTGAGTCACTGCACTGCGAGGCCGCTGATTTTTGCACGCACGATTGCCCCAGAAAAAGTTAAATGGATGGTATTTAACACTTGGCCGGGAGGGTGGTGAGTTTTTGCACACAGAACGTTTTTCTTTCAGAATGCTTCTCTACCTTTGACCCTTGGGCCCCACTTTCGCCTGGTCACCGAATGAGAGGCATCACGGCTTCCGGACAACCGTTTTCATCGACCGACTCGGAGTGACTGCGAGAACCTGGGGGTTTGCGAACCGACGCCGAAAATCGCAAATCACGACCACACGACGATGCTCCCCTATAATGCTCTCCCCTTACCCTGCGTCGTGGGCGGGGAAGGGAGCAAAAAGGAAGTACTTTATCCTTCCGAATACTCTCTCGTCCTTTTTGACTCTTTCGACCGTTACAATGTATGTTCTTCATTCTTATAAAGCTTTGTAAGCTTCACTTTCACTCACCTCAATCACCAATTTTCACATATTTTTCTCAAGAAATGCAAAGAAGATTTTCTTGAAAATTTTTTTCACGGAGAGGGGGTAAGAATTTTATTTAATATTTATATTGAGAATTTAACATTTTCTCTTTCAATTTATGTGTTACTTAAATTATTATCTATTACCTTTATTTACAGCATAAGGTGACGACGCCTAGTGTGCAGTGGAGACGCCAGGTATTTATTACAAAACTAATATGTATGCACCTAATTGGATCAATAGGATTACTAAAAAATGAAAACAAACAAATCAACCTTGAAATGAATAGAAAAACATATAAAATCATGAATGAAATTAATTGAATAATTGAATATAAAAAAATACTGCAATAAAAAATAATTTATTATGTCAAAATTTGTTCAAAAATTTCTCATTAAAAAAATCTGAATTTTGAGAAGAATTATCTAAAATCCTTTTTTAACGAAAATTTTATAATTTTCTTAAATCTATTATTCATACCTAAGCTCATATCTGCGGCTTCTGTGATAGATTACAAAAAGAGAAAATATATATATATATAAAGATTAATTGTAAAAATTAAATGAATAAGAATATAAAAAAATTCTAATCAGAAAATTTTACCAAAATTGATCCTTTAATATTTTAAAATTAAAAAAAAAAAGCAGAAAAAACATAAAAATTTACTTTTAAGCATTTAAAACAGAGTTTAAAACAAAAGAAAAATAAAAGTTTTCGTTTCAAAGCAGAACAAAATCAAGAATATTTTCCAATCATGGGGTTGATTCTGGGAAAAATCTTTGTTTTCAATCTTTAACCCTTTCTCGTCCACGTGAAACATTGAAACATGAGTTCTTTTATCGCGATATTTATTGTTTAGACGCTTTCAGAGGACTTTTCACAGTCAGAACGTCTTCTTTGTATTCTTTAACGTTAATTTGATGTATTTATAACTTGGAAAAACAATTAAATTCATAAATAATTGGAAAAATAAAATGTTTCACGTTTGGGTCAGCGTATGACCCAAAAAAACGCAAAAGAGTTAAAGTAAAATTGGATATGCTTTAACCCTTTAAGGTCTGCGATCAATCTAGCGAGCTAATTGAGCTAAAAATAATTTTTATGGGTTCCTTAAAACCCAAATAAGACATTTTTGACAAAAAATTTCATCTCAAAAATTTTCAGTTTTTCATTCTTCCCGATCCTGTGAGTCGGGATTGTAAAGACATAGTCTTGTACTACTTTGGACTCAATATTCATAAAATAACTATAAAATGAAACATTTTCAAAATTAAGCCTTTGGGTCTGCGTATGACCCAATGAACCTTAAAGGGTTAAAAGAAAAAAAAAACCAAAATTTCCTTTTTCAAAAATTGTTAACAAGTTCTTAAAATGATTCTGAAGAAGTATTTTCTTTTTAACACAACAGATAAAGAAAGAAATTAAATATCAAAATTTTGCAATATTTTTCTCAAAAAAACAAAAAATCTTGCTGTGCAAGAAAATCATTTTTAACCTTTTTAACAGAATCGATTCTTAATTGTATCAAACTCATTTATCTAACTATTTTAATTTTTCCTCTAAAGAGCATAAAAACTTTTCGTTTTACAAATAAAATTCTAAATTAGAATTTATTTGTCTAACTTTTGGCGCTAAGGTTTTTCGCGCGGATTTTTTTCCCGCCAAAAGTTATATTTTTCTGGCGCTTTCTTTGTCGCCTGCATCACCCAATGTCCCATTCATTGACGTGCATGTGACGTTCACGACTTTAGGAGACATATTGATGTAGCTGACGAGTTTTTTGGTGTAAACTTTTTCTCTTTCGCAAGTGATTCAGAATGTTTTTGCCGTAAAAGTGGCGTTTGTAAGTGATAACCAGAGTTTCGAGCGTTATTTCCTCCAGAAGATGCAGGTGAGTGTTGCACCAGGAGTGCTCGTGATGTGGACGCCGTGACGCTGGCAGCTTGAGAGCTGCGCGTCCCAGATTCTCCGTGAAAGGAACCCCGGAGTTTGACCTTCTTCCCCCTTTTGGGGGTTCTTTTGCAGCAAGTGGACGACCCCCCGTATTTGTCTGTCGGCACGGAGGTTAGCGCAAAGTACAAGGGGGCTTTCTGCGAGGCGAAGGTGCGCAAAGTTGTGCGGAATATCAAGTGCAAAGTGGCCTACAAGCAGGGCCTTGGCTCCGGAACTGTGTCGGACGATCAGATAAAGGGTGGCCTGCTGCGCGTGGGGGCCACTGTGGAGGTCAAGCATCCGGATAGGCGTGAATTTGTCGAGGCCACCATCACGAAGATTCAGGATTGCTCCCAATATACGGTTGTGTTTGACGATGGGGACATCACGACGCTCCGCCGGAGTGCTCTGTGTCTCAAGAGTGGACGTCACTTCAATGAGAGTGAAACGCTGGATCAGCTACCCCTGACGCATCCGGAGCACTTTGGGAATCCCGTTGTGGGCGGCAGACGCGGCAGGAGGTGAGAATTTACCTTTTTTTGCTTGTGCACAGTGATGGTCAAGTGAATGGAGCAGTTTGAGTGAATTTTTTCTCGTTGTTTTGTCCCTCAGATCACGTGCAATGCATGACGATAGCTCCGATGAGGAGGATGATGTTGAGAGCACCAAGAGGACACCGCATGAGAAGGAGGAGCACATTGGGAAGGTGGTTTGTGTGGAGAGTACGGAAACAAAGAAGAAATCTCAGAAGGAAAATTGGTTTCCGGGACTCGTTGTGGCGCCCACAGCTCAAGATACCGTGCGGATTCGCGTGAAGGATGAATACCTCGTGCGTTCCTTCAAGGATGGACGCTACTACACTGTCCCCAAGAAGGAAGCCACTCACTTTACGCGTGAAATGGCCCACAAACAGGATGGTGTGGCTGTTCAGGCTGCCCTGGAGTACCTGGACAACGACACACTCCCACCACACTGGGACAGGGATGCCCTCTTCGGGATTTCCGCCAGTTCGAGTGACTACGAGCAAGAATTCGATTCAGACAGCTCAGACGATGAGCCGCGCGAGGAGAAGGATCATTTTGTGGCACAACTGTACAAGTACATGGACGACAGGGGTACTCCCCTCAACAAGGGACCCTCAATTGTCAATCGAGACATTGATCTGTACCGCCTCTTTCGTGCTGCTCAGAAACTCGGCGGATACAATCGCGTAACGACTCAGAATCAATGGAAAGCAATAGCACTGCGTCTGGGCTTTGTCCCGGCCACAACGAGCATTACAAACCTCGTCAAACAGGCCTATAAGAAATTCCTGCAGCCCTTTGAGGAATTCAACCGGAAGCTGGGCTGCACAATGGTCGCACATCCACGCGCAAATCGCATCAAAGGTCGTAGCCTCGTCCGGGCTAATTCCGTGGCATCCCCAAAGCCCGTGGATGTGAAGGAGGCGAAATCTGTGTCCTCAACGGCAACGGATGATTGTGAGAATAGTGAATCAAGCAATGAACCGACAAAGACAAAGAGGAAGTTGTCAACAAACAGCGGAAATGGGAGTGGAAGTACGAAAGTTAAAGCTGTTGCTGAGAAAGTTGAGGAGAAAGCCGTTAAGGAGGAAACTCCGGAGCCGCCACCGGTTAAAGTAACGCCCAAAAGCAAAGCTGCAAAGGTGGAGAAGGATGTAAAAGAAGAAGCAGGACCCTCGCAGAAAGCACCCAAAGCTAAAGTTGAGAAGGAAGACGTCGCTAAGGGTTCCGATGTTGCAACAACACCCACTGGGAGCGCTAAGAAGGAGAAGCAAGCAGCAAAGGCGAAGAGTGATGAGAAACGTGGAAGGAAGAAGAAGGATGAGGCTGCAGATAAAACCGAAGGGAAGGAAGGAAAGTCAGATTCGAAGAAAGCAGCCGCAGATACAGCTTCAGCTGATGATTTTCCCGTTGAAGTTGGAGATAAACTCAACGTGTACTACCACGAGGAGACAGTGACGTATGAAGCGAAGGTGATTGAGAAGTCTTCACAGAATGGGAATCCCATCTACCTTGTTCACTACACCGGATGGAATACACGCTACGACGAATGGGTGCCGAAGGATCGAATTGTGGAGAATCTCACGAATAAGCAGAAGAGAACAAAGAGTGCAGCTTCTGCGGGAAAATCAGCTCCAGCAGTTGAGAAGTCTCCAGCAACGGCACCCCCATCTAAGTCGTCTGCTAAGCGTGGCCGTGGGGGATCAAGGAGTGATTCTCAGCCTCCACGATCAACAACCCCTTCATCCATTACTTCCAACTCAAGCCGCACAAAAAGCCCAGCAACTCCAGCACAGCGACGGACAACTCGTGCTCAGCCTCAGAACATTCGTCGAACTTCCAACAACACCGACATCTCATCGCTTCACACGGAATCCGATACAGATTCCGATGAACCCGTGAAGAAGCCAACACGTCCTCCAGCTGCGTCATCCTTCACAATCCCCGGCAAGTCTGGGAGCGCTGTGACGCAACTTCCGGAAGCAATTGTTCCCGTTGTAGCCATGCGGAATGTCGGGAAGGAGATTCAAGCGATGAAGGATGAAGAGGAGGCAACAGGATCAAAGGGACGTGACTACGATCTCAATCAGATCCGCTCGGAACTCAAAGGCTTCAAAGAGATGAAATCTCCCTCACCCGAAGCAGCTGAACAATCACCCACTTCAAGCTCACATCACGACCACAAGACCAGCCTGTTTGATCTGTCAGACTCCAATACGGATTCCAGTGAGCAGAAGAGTGACGTTGCAAAGGGAAAGCTCACGACATCCTCGTCGGAAAGTGACTCCTTTGGTGATGATGATTCCCAATCATCAGATAAACTTGCCCGCTTGGAGAAGATTCCGCCAAAAGTTGAGAAGCCCCCAACGAAGAAACAAATTGAGAGTCGTGGTGAAAAGAAAGGCGATCTCATGACTGAGAAGAATGTTACGAAGGTGGCTGTAAGTGTTGAAAAGATGGAAACAAAGGCATTTACCGGGAAGGGGCAGTTCAAGTCAACCCTTGCGGAGAAGAAAAAGGAAGAGAAGGCAACAAAAACAGCCGGCGAAACTCCGGCAAAGAAGACACCTGTTAAAGGGGAGAAAACTCCCGTTGGGAAAGGCGAAAAGAAGACACCAGCTGAGAAGACTAAAGCAGCAGCTGCAAAATCCACCGAAAAAGCTAATAAAGCGCAACAGGAGAAGCCTGCTGCTGCAGCTCCGGCAAAGGAAACTCCTGTTACATCTGAGGGAGATGTGTACGAATTTAAGGAACCGGAACCGTTTGAATTTGAAGCAACTGCAGCACCTCAGAGGAAACTCACGACTACAGCAACAACAGCAACACCCCCTGCTGAAACTACACCCCCACCGGCTGCTGAGAAGAAGGGTAAAAGGGCAAAACAGGCTGCAGATGATGGGGAAGGTAAAGCAACGGGGCCAGCTTCGAAGAAGGCAAAGAAAACTCCAACAAAAACTCCAGAAGCGGAAAAGGCAAAATCCGCAAAGAAGGATGACAACCTCGATGCACTCATTCCTGTTCATCTAATCCCAATTCCAAATGTCAAGGCTGCTCCAGTATCTGCTCCAATGACAAATGCTCCCGCTAGTTCGGCTTCAGATCCCTTTGATGCACTCAGAAAGAGCCCAAGCTTCAACTTGGCCAATACACTCAGTAGTAGCGTTCCGGAGGTGCCGGCCACCACGTCACAAGAGCAATCTATTACAAAACTTCCAATATTTACAGACGACAAATTCCCCAAGATGACCGGCGATGTGAAACGTCCGAAGGAGGGATTGAAGACTCCGGCTTTTGTGAATTCCTTCACGAACGTCTTGGACGCTCCATGCCAATTTGGTGGGACAATTAAGGATGTCTTCAAGGGAACGGAAGACGATAAAACGCGTATTGATGCATCAAAGGATCTGGAGACGGCTAAGAAGATGTTCCTAACGGCTGAGTCTCCATTCGATATGGTTGAACCCCCGAAGATTGATGTACCATCGATTGCTGATAAAATCCTCATGAAGTCTCTCAATTCACAGCAAGCTGCAGCAGCGGAGGTTAAAACGGAAGACTCTGCGTCATCACCTGCAGCTCCAGTGGCCATTAAATCACCCGAACCACCGCAGACTATGGGAAAAATTGAAGCTCTGGCAATTCCAGCTCCGCCTCCGGTTAAATTTGAAATTCCGCCGGTTGTTGTGAAGAAGGAAGTTGAGGTGGTGCATCCGAAAGTGAAGCCACCACCTGTATTGCCTGAGGCAAGCAAAGTTGATCCGGATATGCCACCGAAGAATAATGATCTCTGCGAAACAATCCAGAAGTTGGAGTCTGCCATACAAAAATCCTCGAATCTCAATCGTTTCACCGAGGACTCATCCGACAGTACGGATTCGGAGCAGAGGCTCGTAATTGAAGATGAATCGCGCAGTTCTGAAGCAGTTCAGGGAGATTTTGCGGCCACAAAGAAGGAGGGAGATAAGAAGGAAGCCACCCTTGTGGCGAAGCAAGAGAAGATGGCAGTTCCACCGCTAAAAGTTGACAGTATTACTCTGAAGGAGGAAAGTCTGTCATTTGCAACGAAATTCCAGGAATCCCTGTACGGTATAAAGTCCCCGGAGCACGCATCCCTCGTTCCCAAAGCCCAAGGGGATGCAATGACAATGAAGTCACCACCAACTGAGGGAGAAACAAAGCCCGATTTAACGTGCAAGGAATCCTTTGAAGATTTCTTCGGAGAGAAGAAGGAACCCATTCCGGAAGGAGGTCAACTGAATGAGTCAATTTCCCTTCTTCTCTGTGAAGAAACCATCCCGTGTAGTCCTGTGGCTAGTGGGCATCTCCGGGAAGCTGGTGAGAGTGCTAAGAGACTCCACAATCCACATCCAATCACGGCGGACATTAAGCCCGTCCCCATGGACATTGAGACAACAGATGTGAAGGCTGAGCCCCAGAGGACACCCAACAGTTCCCCAAGAGACTCCATCAGCCCAGATGATCGTGAGTACAACGAATAATCTTCGGGTTTTACAGAAAAGATAAAATGGGTCGAATTTTCAGGACACGACGAAGGGACAACGCAGAAGAAGCGTCGTAGAGCGAGGAAGTCATCAGAATCAGAGGCAACGCTGCCGAAACGACGAAAAGCAGTTACGCGCAAAGCAGCCATGTCAGCTACAAATGGATCAGATAGTGAAGATAATTCGGATCCAGCACTTCAGAGGACTCACGTAAGGCGATCTCCTAAGCCATGTCAGTACAACTTCCTCGTGCAATTGGGTGAGTTTTCTCTCTTTGTTTTGTTTAGTTTTCTAATCCAATATAACGGAATAAGTAGATGGAATAGAATTTAAAAAAAATGGGTTGAAATTTAGTACTCAAAGTCCAGATTAAGCTGTTTTAAGTCAAGGCCTTAGTTCTATTTGAGCAGGTTTTTGTTCTTTAAGTTTGGTTTTTGAAGCTAGACTTCAATGTTAAAACTAGGCCTAATTTTACTGTCTCTGCTTCAAGACTAGACTTAAGTTTTCTTCAGGATTAAGCCTGTTTAACTACAAAGACTTCAATGTTAAAACAAGGCCTAATTTTACTGTCTCTGCTTAAGTTTTTGAAGACTAGACTTACGTTTTGTTCAGGATTAAGCCTGTTTAACCAGGTTTATTTTTTTAGGCCAGGCCTAAGGACTAAGGACTTTACCCTTAGGCCTGGTTTGTTCAGGCTGTAATTCTACTCAAGTAGGCTGTAGTTCTTAAAATTAGGCTATAGTATATCAAACTAGGAGACTTAAGTTATTTTCTTTTTGGGTTAGGCTTATTTTTCTTTTACCTACCCTATTTGAATTTCCTTATAGCAGGCTTTAGTTTTTCAGGCTAGATTTAAGTTTGTTAAACTAGGCCAACTAGGCTAAACTCTTTTTCACTTACTTACTTACTTAACCGACGCTACAGCTGGTCTTCAGCCTTGGCCTGATCCAGGATCCTCTTTCATCTGTCCCTATCCCGCGACACTGTCCGCAAAATCGGCATCCCTATTAATTTGGCATCCTAGACCACGCCGTCGATCCATCTGAAGCTGGGCCTTCCTCGTTGCCTCGAAAACTCTTTTTGAGCTAAACGGCTTTATTAGGCTGTGCCTAAGTTTTGGTTTCTTCAAAATTTTATTCGTCTAGTCTATTTGATTATGCTAAAATGTTAGACTTAAAATTCTAGCGAAAATCAATAAACCGAGAAGTAAAACTATTTTGTAGAACTGGAGTGTTGAAGGCCCAAAACTATGTTAGATTAGATTAGAAATAAAAATAAATCTTGTTTTTAGGTTTTCGTTGATTTAGGTTAAAGTTCTCTTTGAATTAAAATTTTCTTTCTAAGGCCCTAAGCACTAGTCTGCAAAGGGCAGAATAAAATTTTATTCTATTCTATTTTCTTTCTAAGTTTTCGATTTTATTGTTTCAAATCTTTCACGTTCTTTGGAACTTTTTTTAGTTTCTCCGCAGAACTAGTTTCGATTTTCTTTCATAAAACGATTTAGATTTTTTTATAAGTTAATCTAACTATCCATACTAACTAACTTTATTCATTTAAAAAAAAACCTAGATCCCGCCTTGAATAGCAGTCAGCGCATTACGATTTTGAAGAAGAAAATCCAGGAGCTTCGAAAGACGTACAATCAGATCAAGGCAGAACTTGCAAGTATTGATAGGCGTCGGAAGAAGCTCCGAAGGCGCGAACGTGAGAATAAGAAGAATCAACAGAAGGCGGCAGCAACATGAATTGCTCGCGATTGTACATACAAATTGGATTTAATCTGTGTTGTAAGTAATTTTTGATCATTAATGATAAAAACTTCCTTTCACAATGAAATTTTCTTAACAAAAAAAATCATTGAGAATGGGTTAATAGGTTACACTTCTTTCATTTAATCATTTTTAATTTCTTAACAATTTAAATTTTAGAAGAGAATAAAAATCTTTTGATGTACTTTCAATAATATGAATAAACTAATTAGTAGAGAAATAAATTTTTGGTGTAAAATCTATTAGATTTAAATCTTTCAATTGATGGGAAGAAGAGAAGCGAAGGAAGATAAAGAAAAGAAAAATCACATTGAGCTTTCCGAAAATATATTTCTAATAATTATAATGGCACTTTTGGTACAATATTTAGGTCTGTTTGGCCAAACAGATTTCTCAGAGAAAAAAAAACTCACAAAATATCACATCCAATATCTTGTAAATAAATTGCATTTCTATTATTATTTGAGAAATAATACATTAAGAAATCTGATTATTACAAAATATATTTACAGAAATATATTTTACACATTTTCAGTCGCTTTAGAACATTTTTTTTCTTTTATATAAAAAAGTTTTTTTTTATTATATAAAGGTTTCTAACATTATATTCTCCTTTCTCTCTACATAAGGCATTGTATGGGAGATTTTTCATCATTCATTTGAAATATATTTACATTTTTTTATTTAATATTAAAATTGTTTTTCTTTCATCAATAGAATATATAAAAATTGCGCAATAGATTTCTTAGCTAAATAGGTATTAGGGAAGAGCTGATCAGCTGAAAATTTTCTAAGGAAGATCTCGATTGAATGAGGCCTCATTCAATAATGCTGCTGCACTAATTGTTAAAACTATTTTTAAACTCTTTTTTTTTTAAATTGAGATTTAAGGACATTTCATTGTGATTCCTTCTCCCCTCTAACTAGTGCAGATTTTTCTTACTTTTCAACTATTTCATAATCTCTGTTGGAAATAAAATGTGGAAGCAATTTTTGTACTGATAAATCGTGGATTATTACAACGAAACAAGTACGTTCTACAAACTAAAATAAAAAGACTTTTTTTTCCCCTTAAAATACAAAACACAAATTAAAACACCCAGGCAAGATTTTAGCTGTGATTCTTTCTTTTAGCTGTGATTCTTTCTTCAAAGAATTAGCTGTGATTCTTTCTTCAAAGAAGCACAGCTTCTGTGTATACTCTAAAATTCAAAGTCGTCAGATCGGGCTCAAACTTGGGATGAGCACGAATTAGGGTCCCTACATTCCAAAAAATGGTGGCGCCAAAAATTGTTCCGGCCGTCCGTCCGTCCGTCCGTCCGTCCGGAACCTTTTGCTAAATTACAAGAGAACGGTAATAGATAGAGACTTGCGGTCAACGGCAAAGTTCATATATCAGGTGGAAGACATCCGATTATGAAGTCAAATCCAACCCCCCACCCCCCCGTCCGCCATTTTGAATAACCCCCAAATTTTGTTTTCGCTATATCTCAGGCCCTATTATAGCTAGAGGTCTGAAATTTTGATATGTTGTAGGGGCCATCAAGACCTTTCCAACCATACCTCATTTTCGAAAATCGGCCAAGCCGTTTAGCCAATATGGCCGCCACAATTTTTCATCGAAAACCTGCCATAACTCGAGAACGGCTTGACCGATTTTGATCAACTCGGGCTCAAATGAAAGATATTAAAAAGCCCTACAACTGCTCGGAACATTGCAAGTTCAAAAAATGACCGCAAGGGGCGCTAAAATCGAAAACAAAATTTTCGATGAGTTTTCGATGAATATCTCGAGCACCGCTTTATAGAATTGCTTCAAATTTTGATATGTTATAGCTGGCTATAATATCTTTCATCATGCCAAAAATGAAGAAAATCTATGTAGCCGTTCCGGAGATATCGCGTTTTAAAATTAACATGTCATATCTTGAGTTGCATAAGACCAACGCCCCGCGAAGCGGGGCGTTTCATATATACATATATAAAAGTAAAGTAAAATATATATAAATGCATAGATATATACATTATATATAACATATAAAAATGCAAAGATAAAAATTAAATATAGCATGGATGGAACAGTATAAAGCAAAAGAACGGTAAGTAAAACTTACGGGCTGTGATTCTTTCTTTGTCAGTGAAATGTGAAGATGGCTGAAAATTGAGGATGGGCAAATTTTGAGGACAGACTTACTCTTGAGCCGAATCACAGCCAACGCCCGCCACGATTAAGGATTTCTTCAAAATTTCTGCGCGTTGGCTGTGATTCGGCTCAAGAGTAAGTCTGTCCTCAAAATTTGCCCATCCTCAATTTTCAGCCATCTTCACATTTCACTGACAAAGAAAGAATCACAGCCCGTAAGTTTTACTTACCGTTCTTTTGCTTTATACTGTTCCATCCATGCTATATTTAATTTTTATCTTTGCATTTTTATATTTTTTTATCAATTACAATTGATTGAATAACTTAATAAATTTTGGTGATTAAAGAGAATAAATAGGGGGGGAGGGCGCGAGTAAGTTTATGAAACGTTTTACAACATCTTGTGGAAGATATATAGCTCACATAACGGAGCATAGTTATAATTATATAAAATAAACCATTTGTGGGATATCTTTTGAGTAAGAATAGTCCTCTGTCTGACGAGAGTCTCAATGCTCAGTTAAATATTTTGTCGCAAAACTTCCCCCGAAAAAGTGAAATTACTGCGATAATCCGAAGAGCTTGAGGGCATTGAAGGCGGTAGCCAGAGCAACTTCCTCGGGTGTCTTCTTCATGAAGGCCGCAATCATCTCCACGATCGCAGGCAAACTACATGGTTCGTTGCGTTGAAAAGTACAGTATCTGAAAGGGAATTTATCTCGGTTAATTGTATTTTAATGAAAACAAAAGGTGATCTGTGTTGGGATGCGTTGAAGGGTGAAGAAGACATAAAATCCCGTATCAATGTTTTGTGAAAACCTCAATAAAAAAACAAAATTGCTTTACAACATGGAAATCTCATAAAATATTTTGTAAAGTAAATCATAAATTTTACAAATTGATTGTTAAAGGCATATAAAGATGTTTTAGTGAAGGATTTACATGAACTTTAATTGGTGAAAATTAATTAAAATTTATTTTGTGAATTTCCTATAAAGCCCTTAAATTGTGTAAAATTTGAGGAAATTCATTTCCGTTTTTAATAAATTGGGACAATGAAGAAATATTTGTTATTGCTGCTTCAGAATTTTGTGGAATTTGAAAAAAATTAAATTAAGTCGCATTTGCTATAAATCTGATTAACAGCGCCCTCACTTCGCTTTTAACACTCGGAGGACCGGGCAATTTTCACTTACGCGGAGGATGAAATTGGACAGAATGACCAACGGTTTTTTTTTCAAATATTTCACGGAAATATGGAAGATTGCATTTGCAAAATAACTATGCGTGCATATTTTATTCAATTAATGGGGGGATTTATTGCGCTTCGCGCAAATTTTGGATAAAAAAATATTATAATGGAAGATTGAAATCGATAGACAATCTGAAATATTGGTTTTTATGGGTGCGCTGAAACCACTTATCAATCTCAAAAGAAAACAATTTATGGAGGCTACCTGAAGGGTTTTTTTAGATTAATCCTTGTATTTGCTTATTTTAAGTATTGAATTTTCCGGAGTTTTTATGTAAAAAAAAAAGTAAACAACACTTTGACAATTGTGCAAAAGAGTATTTCGACGTGCCCGAAGATTATGAACCATATTCCTATCTTTTAACACAGGAGTATAGTTCATAATCTTCGGGCGCGTCGATTTTTTTCGAAAAAAAAACCGTTGGTCACGGTGACCATTTTCATCCTCCGCGTATATTTTCGACTTTGACCTTAATTATCTTTTAAAAAGCAAAATATTTTCCGGATTTTCTTTAGCCTAACTTAAAGTAATTGAAATTCCCTACACATAGACGTGGTATTTATCACGATAGGTTCAATACATTTTAATCTATGACGATTTAAAAACTCGAAATGGACACGGTGTCCACATAAATCCTCTAAGTGTTAAACTAGTGTGGTGGTGATTGGTGAAAAATCTGTGCTTTATAGGTACCATGTAGATAATCTTATAAGGTCCCAGCTTTTCTGAAAATCTGTATTTTCTTGTAATTTTTAAGTTAGTTTTATATAATTTTTGAAGTTTTTGAAAGGAATTGATGCAAGGACATATGAAGGATGATCCTCTATCGCAGAACAATTTTAACCCATCTCATCTTGTAGGGGAACATAAAAAATAGAAGAATCGCGAGAGAAACTCCCCAATATCCACTGGGATCACATAGAAAAGTGCAGTGAAAGTACAGTCCGGGAAAACATAACCTCAATTTGGGAACAACATTTAAATGAATAGGAGGAACTCCATTGTGTTCGACCAGCATGGCATCGGGACCTCTTGTGCTTCTTTATAACTTTCCCAACCTTTCCTGCCTACCCGGATGAAGATTTGAATGATTTTTGCTTCACTTCTGTCTCCACTCCAAGAAGAGAAAAAAAAAACTCAACGACGGGAAGTCCGGAAAGACAGAAGTGAAGCAAAAATCATTCAAATCTTCATCCGGGTAGGCAGGAAAGGTTGGGAAGGTTATGAAGAAGCTCAAGAGGTCCCGATGCCACGCTGGTCGAACACAATGGAGTTCCTCCTATTCATTTAAATGTTGTTCCCAAATTGAGGTTATGTTTTCCCGGACTGTACTTTCACTGCACGTTTCTATGTGATCCCAGTGGATATTGGGGAGTTTCTCTCGCGATTCTTCTATTTTTTATGTTCCCCTACAAGATGAGATGGGTTAAAATTGTTCTGCGATAGAGGATCATCCTTCATATGTCGTTGCATCAATTCCTTTAACAGACCTCAAAATTAATACATTTTAGACCATATAGCCGAGACACATTTTTTACTATAAAAAAGATCTATTGAGTGCAATAAAATAAAGATTAGTAACACGATCTGACTAGAAAATGATAAGAAACTTTTATCAAAATATGGGCATTCAATGAGGTATAAGATCTTATAGTTTTTAGAAAACGTTCCTCATTTGCTATAAGATTTATTTTATTTATTTTTTTGGTATATGTCACGGATAACAAAGAGACTTTAGGAGCACAGAACTCCTTCCGGAAGCGTCTAAAGGGTAAGCGCGTTAATCCAGCCGAATTAAAACAACTATCTCCGGAGCTTTCGACGCAGTTTGCGCGTCTTCCTCAGCAGTCAGTTACGTCTAATTTTGGCGGATTGCCTGAATAACGCGTATATCTCGCTCAGCGGAATATTGGAGGGCTTTTCGGATTTTTCTTCTACTTTTTCACAATTTTCCTCAATTTTCAGCATTTACAACTTTTTACTGGACTCTTTTTCTCTTTAAAAAAAAAAGCGTTCTGTGCTCCTAAAGTCTCTTTGTTTTCATCTTTCGTCGGAGAAACTTGTCTCAAACTGTGTCAAGGATAGCAAGATTATTATTTACCAAAATATAAAATCTTCCAAGAGATTTTAAATTTTTTTTAAAGGATCAATCCAAAATAGCTATATAATACTATGCTTTCGAGATTTTTTGATACAGGCTTTAACGGAAGAGTAGGGGTCTGATTTTAAATTTTATATAAATTTTTAGCCATCACATCTTTAGAGGGTTCTAAAAATTTCAAATTCGAGATTTTTGGCCAGAAATGCCTAATTTGAGCTCAAAGAAGGATTAAAAAATATTTTCACGTCATTCCACATACTGGGGCTGTATTCTCTAAGAGTGAAAAACTCTCGTGATAAACTCCCGAAGGCTTTTTGCAGTGAAAAAGTGAGGAAAACTTCACGGATAAACTCCCGTAAGATTTTCCTGGTTCTTACATTTCTTTTAAAGTGATAAATCCTTCAGGAGTTTATCACGGGAGTTTTTCACCCTTAGAGAATTCATGCTCTGGATTCCTTATTGTCCTTAAGGTCTTGTTTAATTTTGTTTTTTTATATCCTAAAAATCCTTTAGTCTAGACGCATTTTATATTTTTTTATTCATTGAAATATGCTTTTTCTGATTGATAATAAAGTACTTCGCAGCACAAAAAACTTTTTATAGCACAAAATGTGTCTTGGTTATGAGATCTTCAAGTTATATTTTTTTAGAACAATTAAATCTACAATCTTTCGCCCCACAGTTGACTCAACTCTAAAATTTCAGCTAAATAACATTATTTGAAAAACAAATACTTAAAGATTATTTACATTCAAATATTTAAAAATAAAATTGCCCAATAAATCATCAAAAAAGAGAAATTTCTCAAATAAATTTAGAGAGGGTGGCCAAGAATTTCTAAGATAACAAATCTCATCCACATAAACACGCGCAAACTCGTAATATTTTATCTTTTCACTTTGAGCTTCTCAGGTCAATATTTTCAAATAAATCATGACGCAAAGATCGAAAAATAAAGATTATCCAATTAAAAAAAAAGAAGAAAAATACGCACCTGTGAAGAAATAGCAAAGATCTCTCTGTAATAGCAGTCTTTACGTGCTGAGGCAATTTTGATGCCCTCGTATTTGGATACATAAACGGAGAATCTGACTCCACCAGCAGCTTATCCACTGACAGAGTTCCATCCTCCAGTAATTTACGGACACCGGTGTCCGATTTGTCCTGAAAACAAAATTAAATCAAAAAGAAAATTAAATCATAAGAAAATGCACCGAAATGGAAAAAAAAATGTACTGGTAAGCTGACCAAGCTTACGAGAGCTGTGTTTCTTTCAGTGTACCAATTTTGTGAGAGCAAACTAGAACGCGAATTAATTTAAATACGCGCAAAGTCGGGAAAAGTTGAAAAGTCATAGGTACCCTAAGAAATGTTTGGAAGGCCATATCTCGAGAACGGATCCATAGATTTTCATAAATTTTTTTTTGTTTGAAAGGTCTTGAAGTCAGCTATAACATATCGAAAAATGAAAAAAATTTATGTCGCCATTTTCGAAAAATTCGAGTTCGAAATTTTCGAAAACTTTGTTTTCGATTTTAGCGCCTCTTGCGGTCATTTCTCGAAGTTGCAATGTTCTAGACATTTGTAGGGTTGCACGAAACCTTTCATTTGCGCTTGAGTTGATCAAGATCGGACTTGTAGAACCCGAGATATGACATGCCAACTTTGGAAGGTTATATCTCGAGAACGGATCCATAGATTTTCTTCATTTTTGGCATGAAGCTAGATAATATGGTCAGCTACAACATATCAAAAAATGAAAAAAATTTATGTCGTCGTTTTCGAGATATTCATCGAAAACTAATCGAAAATTTTGTTTTCGATTTTTGGCCCCCTAGCGGTCACTTTTGAAACTTCGGATGTTCTAGAGAGTTGTAGGGTTTGTTGAGATCTTTCATTTGACCCCGGGTTGATCAAAATCGGTCAAGCCGTTTTCGAGTTATGGTCGATTTTCGATGAAAAATTGTGGCGGCCATATTGACTAAACGGCTTGACCGATTTTCGAAAATGAGGTATCGTTGGAAAGCTCTTGATGGGCCCTACAACATATCAAAATTTCAGACCTCTAGCTATAATAGGGGCTGAAATATAGTGAAAACAAAATTTTGAGGTTATCCAAAATGGCGGACGGAGGGGTGGGGGGGTGGATTTGACATCATAATCGGATGTCTTCCGGTCGATATTTAAACTTTGCCGTTTACCGCAAGTCTCTATCTATTACCGTTCTCTTGCAATTTAGCTCTGAACTCCGGACGGACGGCCGGACGGACGGCCGGACGGACGGCCGGCCGGAAAAAATTTTTTTTGGCGCATACGTTTTTTGGAATGTGGGGACCCTAATTCGTGCTTATACCAAGTTTGAGCCCGATCTGACGACTTTCGATTTTGCTCGGTACACAAAAGCTGTGTCTGAAAGAAACACAGCTAAATCTGCATAAAGAATGTTCACGTGGATGCAGTAAAATGCTCAAATTGAGGTGTTAATGAAAATGTTTATGCATGCATTTTGTAAAATTTAACATGCAGACGTCAATTAACACCTCGTGGAAAATTTAAATATCCCCCTTCGTAGTCAACCCAGGCATTGTTTTTGCGGCATTTCCATTCATTGGGAAGTGTTTTGTGTGAGCTAATATTAGTGGTGGAATTTTGGGAAGATGTTTTATTTATAGCGAATTTTGAAACGCATTTTGTGTCTTCCTTGACAATGTTCGCGGGAAAAGAGGAATTTTGCTTACATCGATAAATTCAGCGGAAGAATTTACGGAAATTTCTTTGAAGAAAAGAATTGTTTCAAGTTTAAAAGACAACAGAAGACAGTCAAAGGTTAATTTTCAGGGTCAGAAAATTAGTTTAGAGGAAGTTTCTGGGAGAAATTGATTGAGAAAAATTTATTTGAAGGATCAGTAAAATATAATTAAACAAATTAATGAAAGAAGACGATAACTTAGGAGACTCTCTGAATATTTAAAATTTTGTTAAATTCCCTTAAACTAAATTTTTGATCCTTCCATCTCCAACAGAATACGAGACATTAAAGAAATGTTATTTTGTTAAAAAAGAATTTTAGTGTAAATTCTATTGATTTTTTTTTAATAAGTTGTTTGAATTCGTTTAAATAAAACAAAATCAATTCACAGATCAATTTTTTAGGGGCATCTGTCAACAACTTTAAGCCTGAAGAAGGTAAGAAATTTTATCGAACTGTCTTCAAAAATTAAAATTGTGAATTTTTGTTCTTTTACATACTTGTTTTCTGATCTTTCCACTGTTCCTAATAATTTCACATGAAGTGTAATGAGTGTAAACAACTAAAATACGTTATTTTCTACCTTTTCTCTTCTTGTTTGACAAATAAAACGCAACATTATGTAAATTTCTTGTTGTCTGTGCAAAGCCAAAAAACTTGCCCCAAAATCTCCCGACAATCTTTGCAGTTCGATGAGGCATCCTAACCCAGAAAAAAAGATAAATTCAAGACGGACGAACAAAATGCTTATTAAATGGTAATAAATTCTTATAAATTCCGTATTTTAATTGCTCTGACTCATATATTACGCATTCCCCGTGCACAGACTCTGGGGCTTCCGCACGGGGGAGTAAATTGGAGAAATTTTTGGAATAATTACGAAATTAAGCGACTAATAAGTATAAATGCTCTGCGATGCGTGACACGGTATAAAAATAACACGAGAAATATTATCCCAAAAAAAGATCAAAACGATGAATGGAAAAATACGTGAAAAAGTTCCCAAAGTTTGCACGTGAATAGATTCAGAAGAATGGCTAGCAGTTCAATGGCATGGTTGGTGAAAAAAATTGTATGAACCTGCTCTGGAGGGCGTAGTGTTATCTCCGTGTCGTGAAAATAAATATAATTTGAATAATTATTTTTATTAACACTCCGCAAGTCATCTTTATTTTTGTGTTGGGGTCCAGAGGCTCTTAAACTATTTCTTTTTTTTTTTTTTTAATAATTCTTGTAGTGATAAATCATTTTTCTAGAGCAGTAAGTATCCTGAAAAAGGGCTTGAATTGTAGTAATCGAGTAATGAAATGTATAGAGCATATGCGTCTGGGCTTAGATCAATAAATATTTTTTTAAACAATAAAAAAATATGTTCAAAAGGAAAACAAAGAGAACAAAAATGAAGGAATAAAAGCATAAGCTTTGAAAGAAAAATTAAATGCAATAAAGCCGTAATTTTTGATTTTTTTTCTTAATAAGCACAAAGCTTATGCGTCTGGTGGATAATCATTTAAAAAATAATAAAAGATCACCATTTATCAAGAAAAAGAAGAATGGAACGTTTTGTAAACTATTAGAGTTAATCGATCAAAGCATTACAAAAAGCATATGCTTTATGCATTTAAAGGGAAAAATAAGTAGAATGTGGACATGACTTTTGCATTATTGCTTAAAATGTATAAAACATATGCGTCAGTTCATTTATCGTTAATCTATTATCTTAAAAAAAATCAATCAAAGCACTAAAGGTAAAGCATATGCTTTATTAATTTAAAGAAAAATGCTTGAGACAAAAAATGGTGCTGGAACTTTTTAGAAAAAAGTTCTCCAACTTTTCTCAGCTTGTTTTTTTATTTTTAAATTTTTGCATGTATGCCATACTTGGGAAAATTTTTGGATTAGGTATGTCATTACTCGAACAAAAGTGAATAGACTCCTTTATTTAAAAAAAAATCATCGGTTTTTGAAAAATAAACTCCTCTGGATCCCCTATCAAAGGAACCATAAATATTTCATAAGCTGGCCGTTTTAATGTTAAAAGTTTCAGCCTAATTTCCCCCCGAAAAAAAGGGCTAAAAAACACCTTTCAGTCTGCGGAGGGAGTTTGTCAGAGAAATGAATAACCATAGGGAAAAAAATTTGATTGCGTGCTCGATTACTAAATCGCGGAACGGCCAAACGGTCAGTGAAGAACTAATAAAAAGTGAAATTGTATTTATTGCTCTTCGTTTTTTCTTTCTCATTTGGAGTGTTGAACTCTTTTTGCGTGAGCGGTGCGGTTTTTTCTTGATTAATTAATTAATTGTAGGTGGAAATGTTGTGTGCATTTTCACTTTTTTTGCGGAATCTTTCCGTGCTTACCTTACACAAGTAGCCAGTTAATCCTAGAAAGAACCCTCGGCCGAGGTATTTCAGTGCTTCGTCTGTGGTGCCCATAAAGCCTTTAACAATTACTTGGGGCACATCCGGATATCTTTGAAGAAAGATGTGAAATACAATGAAAGAAAATGAAGTCATTGAGATTTTTATCTCTCTTCTATCAAATTATTGTGGAAATTATTATTGGGCGTGTTTGTGGGAGGAGAATAGGTTGGAGGAGACTTACTTCTTTAGTATTTCCAGAACATCTTCTTGGGCAGATCTCTCGTGTATGAGGAGCGGCTTATCGAGTTGGCAGGCGAGTTGAATTTGTTTCTCAAAGATCTCCTTTTGTACATCAGGTTCAGAGAAGTCTCTTTGGTAGTCGAGCCCACAGGGCCCAATTGCTACGCATTCGGGTGCCTGAGCAATTGATGTGAATTCCTGCCACGATGCTGGTTCCTCCTGTATTGATTTTGAATCATGCGGATGGATACCAGCTGTGGAGTAGACAATCCCTGGGTAGATTCGCGATAGCCTCAGTGCCTCTTTGCTGCTCTTCACCGAAGAGCCCGGAACCATAATCTTTTGGACTCCTGTTGTGGAGATAAACAAAAATTGCGTGAGTGGAAAAGCGTTGTAGCATATTAACATATTGTGAGACTTTTCTCGCACACGCACGAAAAGCACCAAAGGGGTGGGCAGCGGGCTTTGTTGCGCAGGGGGGGACAACCTAAAAATAACTCCTGATCGCATTGGGAGGCTGCGTGATCCACTTTTCCCCCCAATGCGGAGGAAATGTGTCAAAATCACGCACACAGCCACAAAAGCCCCCCAATCATAATATGTAGCCCCAAGTTCACCTCACCTGCATCTTTAGCCCTCTGTATCACAGATTCCTGATCCCGGGTGAATTTTTTATGCACAAGATTGGCCGCTGAAATGAGGGAAAAGTCCAGTGAGACACATACGGGTCACTCAGAAAAAAAATCACAAAAATTTCTGGAGTCTTAGAGAGAGAGACACAAACTCCAACAAGAACAGAGCACACACGGAAATTTCCACTCTCATAAATTCCAGAACTTGACGAGAATTTACCTCCATCAATTAGAATAAGATTCTCATAGAGATGGTCAAAATTCTTCTCATCTGCCATAGCACTGGGTAATTGTTAATGCACTTTATAAGGCACCACGTAAAATTATGTTTTAAAACTACTTCTTCACTCTGGCCACTTTCGTTCGAATAAAAAGGTTTATTGTGTTTGAATGATTAAGCTCCCGCAAACGGAGAAACATTCTCACCTACACATCTATGTTTAAGTTCCACACACCCACACTAAAGCTGCCTTTTCGTATTCATATAGAGAAACATGTTCATAATAGTTTATTAGTTAATCTAAGCCCCCGGGCAAGAGTAAGCTTTCATGATTTATTCATTAAGTTTTTTTGGGAGATTATTGAGAAAATATGATCTTTTTTAGATCAATGATTGTAGCTAAATTTAGAAAAAAAGCTCCAGAACTTTAAACTGGAAATTTTCTGATTAAATTTTATATTTTTTTATATCAATTGTTGTGGAATTAACAATTAAGGGATAATTTAATAATCATATGGAAACTTAAGAGTGTTGGCTCCTCGGCACTTGCGGAAAACGCACTTGCGGACTTGGCTGATTTTACGACACTTGCGGACAGAGAAGGCTACCTGGGTACGAAAGGGATTTACCCTAGACATATGCGGACTCCGGAGGGTAGGTAGAAGTTTGAGCATCGACAAATTTGCCACTTGCGAACAGTATGCGGCCAGCAAAAGGGGCCTTCTGTATGTGTGTGATCCGAAGGCGCAGTGTGGGTTGTGAAAACTTTAAAAATTAGCTAATCGTTCATTAATTCAAAATTCTTCAAAACGATTTTTCTTTTACGAATTTTAGCTCTCCATGCCCCTGCCCCAAGGGGTGTTTATCTGAATGAAAATCTTCGGATTATTCGCTAAAAATTCGGATGATTCGCCAAGATTCAGATTATTCGCCTAGATTCGATTGATTCGCCAATATTCGGTTTATTTGTTAAGATTCGGTAGATTCGTCTATATTTTTGATGCACAAATATTACTTTTTAGGCAAAAAACTATAGCTTTTAAACATTTCGCGTATTATAGACGTACCTAAATATATTTGTTTGAAGTTTTTAAACTTGGTTTCAAATTTAGAACGATTTTTTAAAAATAAGGGAGTCTCAAATCGTCGTAAAATTCGATTCCCTAAGTTCGGGTTCAAATTGTGCTTAATAGCACATTTTATAAGTCACATATTTGCGTAGTAGAACTGCTTTTTTGGTCTGTAGGCCGTTCAGCTTTTTGTTGGTCAAGCATACTCATCATTTGTAGGAAAACTTCAAAGATATTCTGTGTTAGGTGGATTATATCAAAAAGTACACAGTTGCGAGGAAACTCCACAGATAAAAATACTCAACAGTTGGGTGAAAACTCCACAGATAAAGAACTCAATAGTTGCGAGAAAACTCCTCAGATAAAAATACTCAACAGTTGCGAGAAAACTCCACAGCAAAAAACTCAATAGTTGGGAAAGAGCTGTTGAGTTTTTTTTTACTGCGGAGTTTTCTTGCAACTATTGAGTTTTTTAACTATGGAGTTTTCAACCAACTATTGAGTTTTTATAAATATTGAGTTTTTTAACTATTGAGTTTTCACCCAACTATTGAGTATTTATAACTATTGAGTTTTTTAACTATTGAGTTTCTTAACTATTGAGTTTTTATAACTATTGAGTTTTTTAACTATGGAGTTTTCAACCAACTATTGAGTTTTTTAATTATTGAGTTTTTATAAATATTGAGTTTTTTAATTATTGAGTTTTTATAAATATTGAGTTTTTTAACTATTGAGTTTTTATAAATATTGAGTTTTTTAACTATTGAATTTTTTAACTAATGAGTTTTTATAACTATTGAGTTTTTTAACTATTGAGTTAACACAGAATATCTTTGAAGTTTTCCTACAAATGATGAGTATGCTTGACCAACAAAAAGCTGAACGGCCTACAGACCAAAAAAGCAGTTCTACTACGCAAATATGTGACTTATAAAATGTGCTATTAAGCACAATTTGAACCCGAACTTAGGGAATCGAATTTTACGACGATTTGAGACTCCCTTATTTTTAAAAAATCGTTCTAAATTTGAAACCAAGTTTAAAAACTTCAAACAAATATATTTAGGTACGTCTATAATACGCGAAATGTTTAAAAGCTATAGTTTTTTGCCTAAAAAGTAATATTTGTGCATCAAAAATATAGACGAATCTACCGAATCTTAACAAATAAACCGAATATTGGCGAATCAATCGAATCTAGGCGAATAATCTGAATCTTGGCGAATCATCCGAATTTTTAGCGAATAATCCGAAGATTTTCATTCAGATAAACACCCCTTGGGGCAGGGGCATGGAGAGCTAAAAATCGTAAAAGAAAAATCGTTTTGAAGAATTTTGAATTAATGAACGATTAGCTAATTTTTAAAGTTTTCACAACCCACACTGCGCCTTCGGATCACACACATACAGAAGGCCCCTTTTGCTGGCCGCATACTGTTCGCAAGTGGCAAATTTGTCGATGCTCAAAATTCTACCTACCCTCCGGAGTCCGCATATGTCTAGGGTAAATCCCTTTCGTACCCAGGTAGCCTTCTCTGTCCGCAAGTGTCGTAAAATCAGCCGAGTCCGCAAGTGCGTTTTCCGCAAGTGCCGAGGCACCCTTTAATCAGCGTTTGTTGAGTTAATTTTGAAATCAGACATAAGAATTTTCTTTCCTTCTCGTAAATTGCCGAATTGTCTAAAAATTGAATCTTTGCTCTTCTGGAAGTAATTTTTTATCACCAAAATAATTTTTAAAATTTTTAAACAATTTTAGCATTTATTTGTGTAGAGTTTCCATAATTATTTGACTTTTTTTCATATTCACAAAACTATGTAATAAATATAGGAGCTTTTTTCATACTTTAAATATTGATTTATCAAGCTGTTTAGGAGGGATTCTTATTATTAGATTTATTTTATTTAGGTACTTTTTTATTAAGAGGGATTAAGTAATTCAGAGAAGCAAAATTCAAAATCTAAAAACTTACACTTTTTTTCCCATACATACATATCATACACATACTTATGTATAAATATATGTATGTGTTCGCATACATATATACGTTGTGTATGTATATGTTCAGCATTATGTTTCATAATGTGGAAGAGTGGAAACGTTTCCATGAATACCTACCATAAACAAAATACTCATACACAAACGAAATTCCTTCACACAATGCTTTATAAGAGCTTTATTAACGGAAAACTTACTTTAAATGATCAAATTGAAAAAATGAAAGCTTCGGTAGATGTCTCTACAATCAACCATTTAAAGTTAAAAGTCGTTTTTTCGGTAAAAGCTTCATTTTCTTTGGGAAACAAACAATACGGAAAATCGAATATTTTACTCGGAAATGCGTCTAAAAACCAACGGAAGAGCACATAGATTTGGCTATATGGATCCGGAAGGAATCCAACAGCCGTACAATTTAAAGTGCAGAAGAAGAAGAAGAAGAGCACATAGAAAGCTAGAATATTTTCCAACAAAAATAAGACTCAATTTATCTTTTGACAAATTTTTTATTGTAGATTTTATATCCTAAAACCTAACTCAAAAGCTAAACCAACAATTGCATCAATTGTACACACTACACATCAAAAATAAAATAATTGAAATTCTCATGTTAATTTCCTGTATTTATAGGTAAAAATTCTTTCATTTAAATAAAATTGTAATATGATAAAAAAATAGTTTAAATTTCTTTTAAAAGGAAGAAAGCTTACACTGAAACAAAAGATATTAAAACTAAAATAGTAAATTAAAATAAAAAAAAACTGCAGTCTCACTTTACAAAACACTTTGTTCTCACTTTAACAAAATACAAAAAACAAAATCTTTAGTTTCTCATGAAATACAAAAAAATACTTCCTATTGAACTATGTACTCGATGGATCTGTGGGTGTGAATTAATTACTTAAAATTATGTTTATTTCTATGCATAGTAACTATATATAAAACAAGCAGAAATCTCATTTCTTGTGGCATTCAATAATCATCAATGGCGTTTCCCTGCAAGAAGAATTTTACATTGAATATTGTTGGGTGTGATTTGGCTGACTGACGCAGCTCTTTGGGGCTGGTGTGATGTGAAGGAGATGTACAAAAAAATTATGCCACATCCTGTTTTTGGAATTTGGGTTAATGGCTGTTTACTTGAGTGTTAAATTATCCCTGTTAAGTTTATCCTCGCTAATTCCGGCTACTCTACGTATTTTTTCATCTTCTTTCATTCCATTCTGCGCTTCCATTATTCGGTGAGAGAAAAAAGGTGAGAGAATTGTTAGCCTCTTTAGCAGTGTACTTTCCGGAAATTCAGTCCATTTGGTGTAAGTTCTCCTGGTAGTCATCGTACTCCTCCTCAGGTCCACCCGGGTCCTCTTCCTCTTCGTAATCCGCCTCAGGATCGGGTCCAGTGATGTCTGGGAGGTAGTCTTTGTGTGGTGGTGGTGGGACGTATGTCTCCTGATTGTGTTTATTTGCCAGTTAGTTTGTAAGTGTTTGTTTTTTTTCTAAAGCTCCCCACAAACTAGGGATCTAAGCTTAAAATCGTTTTCTATGTAAATGTAAAATAAACAAATCTTTTTTCTCTTCAATTTTGAGCTTAAATTCAGTCATGGCTTTTGAAAATTAAAGCCAAAACTTTAAGCATAAAATTGAGAGAGGAAAAGTCCAACGTGTTAAGCTTAAATCCCTAGTCTACATTGCCATGGGTTAGCGGCAGTAAAGAAGGTAATGTGTAGGGTGTAGGGTTAAGTGTAGACTGTGTAGGTACTACAATTTCCCTTCTTTCCTCTACATTAAGTTACTAAAGCGCCAGGACTTTTTTATTTAAAAAAAAATTTACCTTCGGTGGGCGCCATCCACATCCTGGCAGAGGTAGTCCATCTGTACCCAAGGGGCAAGGGGCATCTAGACCGGGAACTCCTTGATCACCTTTGTCCCCTCGATCTAATTGATAAACAATGGAATAGAATATTTAATTGATTTAAGGCAAGCCATCGTTTAAAGTATTTAACGTGAAAATTTAATTTTCAACATTCTTAGAGCTAGAATCAATCTTAAAATTTAATTTTTCCACGCTATGTAGGTATAGATTATTTTGGAATGAAATAGAGAAAATAGAAATATGTTAAGCTAACGTATACTTGTGAATATTTTTCCTTAATTCAAATATTTCCGATTGTCCTCAACCTCAAATGGTAAAAATAAAAACTTCTAATGCCAATTTTATGAACTCAATGTCAGCAAAATAAATTTCAAAGGAGATTTCTAATATTCTAAAAAAATATATAAAAATATCGAATATAAAAAAACTTTTCTTTCGGAAAAGAGAGCAGAAAATTACATATAAATTCTTGCAAAATTTTATATACAACCAGGCGTCTCCACTGCAATCTTTCTATTTCTTTTACTACTGAAAAATAAAAGACAACAACTATTTAGGGCATTTTAATTTAAATACGAGAGCCAAAAGTTAAATATTTAGAATTTTTCTTTATTCATTTCATTATTTTCTCTCCCTGAACTTCCTCAGCAATGCAATATAGACTTGAAGGCACAAGCAAAAACACCTTGTATGTGCTGGAGGGGATTGTTATTTAATTCATGTGAAAAAGTGGATTATTGTGAATAAAAACGAACATAACCCTTCGGGGGCAGCACAGGTAGCTCTGCCGCTTAATCCTATAATTTTTAATCCAATCGTCAGTTAATTAAGCTAAATCTCTCGTGTTCCTTCTTTCCACCGCCGTGGAGGTGTTTCAATATCGATTTCATTGAATTCTCTCAAATTCATTGATACAAAATGACTCGAGAAATACGACGGGAGGGGAGGGGGGTGTGGGTGGTCGTCATTAAAGGCAGCAAGTGAAAATGTGAGGGAGGATTTGTAAATTAAATTCAATCAGAATTTAATGAATGGCGGATAAGATTAGCAGCTCACCTCCTTTTCGGCCTCTCTTGCCTGATGGTCCGGGTTCCCCTTTAATGCCACGCTCCCCACGTGGTCCCTCGTGCCCCGGTATGCCGTCAGTTCCCTGTGGGGGTGCGGAATATGAAAAGTTGAGTTGCTTTGGGTTTGGGGTGGTTGGGGGGTGTCTTTGGAATTCATCTTGGGGAAGACAGACGATCAAATTAAAGGTGTTTAATTGATCAATTTACCGGTAATCCTGGATCGCCTCTCTCGCCTTTCGTTCCCGTCTCCCCCTGGGCGCCCTGTTTTTAACAAAAAGGCAGACATGGAGTCAATTTGTGTATGTGCTTGCCTCAAGCGATAATGTGAAATTCAATTCTCTCACCTTCATGCCATCGAGACCGGGAGGACCCTTTTCCCACCCAAAAAATTTTCATCGTGTGTGTGCGTTGAAAGGGCATGAAAAATGTTGTGTGTGTGTCACATCGAAAAAAGAATCCATCAGTGCAGGTGGTGCAGGAGAATTTTAATTTTTGAACCACAAGAAAAAAGGAAATACGGTGACAGGGAGGTGTTTGAAGAAGATGGAAGAGAACAAAAAAAATAAGAAAATCAAAAGAGAAACATAAAAAATGTTTAAAAGAATTTTACGAGGACTTTGAATGAACTTTCTGTTTATTCTGCTATGGTGCCTCAAGCCATTTGCGCCATACACATAGTTTACCCATGGGATGTGGGTTGGTGAGATGAGGTTGGGAATGTTAATTAACAAACAATAACAAAACATGCAAATTAAAAAGCTTTTGAGAGGGAAGAGCAAAAAAAAACGAAGATCATGGGGGCTATAATTGGGGCAATATGCTGCAAGCTTTTTTCTTTTCTTTTTTTTTTTCAAACAATTTCCACTATCTCTCGTTGCTTTTTTTTCTACCCAACACTACCCACCATCTGAATCATGCGAAATTTTACACAAGAAAATACTTGGACGAATTGCTGACCCGGAAACACCAAATGCGGATGAACTTTCGTAAAAGGCCCCAGTAGGGGTATGCATTCATGAAATGTTTACAAAAGCATATGGAATTTACAGAGCGCTCTAAAATGCAATTAAACCATTTGCATTTGAATATTCAGAATGCAATTTTCCTTGTTTAGCCGCTTTTACTAAGGGCAGAATGTTATATTAATCTACTTTTTGTTGCATATGATAAAGTTTTGCAAATTTATTTATTTTCCGCTTATTTTTAAACTTTATTTTTCAAAAGTTTGTCTGTTTTGAAAATGAATTGTGTATTGTTTTGTAATGAAATATCCTTAGAGGCTTTTCATGGGAAATGGGATTAAAAAGCTCTGAAGGAAGAGTTGAAAAGGATATGAATGGCACGGGGGTAGTATTCTGAATTTTCAATCTACTTTTTGACCTCAAGTTTTAGCTGAATAAAACATCCTACAAGCTTGAAAAATAATTTGAAAGAATCCCAGCATTAGTCTTAATCTTCACAAGAATATTTACTATCATCAGAGTGGTGGATTATTCAATAATTGACTTCAAAAGCTTTATCAAATTAATTTTTTTTTAAATAATCATTCAAGTCAACGTTTAAGGAAATTCTAAATTTTCCTTTAGCCAAGTTAGAAGCTATCAACTCCTCTACAACGTCTTGAAAGAACATCTAGATAAGAAATTGCTTACTTGTGGAATGTTATACGGTAAATCAAAATTTTCAAAGCTTTATCATTATCACTATCTTTTAATTCGCATCACTTCCTTCTCCGAGAAGAAGAAAAAACGCTATTCGTGGGCTCTATCATAATGCCCCCGCATGTTAAGTCTAAAAGAAGGAACGGGGGTGAGTTTAAATTGTTGCTTATTTATTCCCCTGTTTTGCATCTTACGGGGTAAAGGTTACTCCCGACGGAGTCCTCATTCAACTTCCACCTTTCACCGTGAATTTGATGGAAGGATGTTGTGCGAGTGTTTACGGGGTGAGTGAATAATTACAGGTAATACTCAAGCCAGGGCGGCATTTTGTATGGGGTCCTGGATAGGGACAGTGGGGGCGGCTTTTTGTATAAAAGGCAGAAACGGAAATTTCACACAGACGAAGGAAATGTAGGAGGAAGTGTGTGAAAGAGCGACGGCGGGGGTGGATGAAGGGAAGTAATGAATATTGAGAACACAGTGGAATTTAATAAGAAAGCGAGCTGAAATAAATTTACAATATCAAATCAATTAACCTCCCCCGTTTTTCCTTTGAATTTACCTAGCAAAATCGCCCTGTACATACCCATACCTCCCCCAACCACCATTTGGTATCTTCCGGAAGTTTTTCTTCTTTCCGCGGCACCAACCCCTGAGAGAAAGAGCTTCAGCAGTGCAAAAAGGTAGAAAGATGGGGCAAAGTCAAAGAGAGGTAGAAAATTAATGGAAGACGGAAATTACGAGTGGAAATGTGTTTAATAATTTAGTTAAATGCAAAAATATTGTCATAAATTGAAAGAGCAAACATTATTTTTCCCTTTATTTTCACCTTAATGACATGCATTTTGATTTATTTCTCATCTCTTTTCCTGCCATTTATCATTCTTTATACATTTTCACAATTCATCCTCCAATGGAAATCACTGAAGACGTGTGCATCCCCACCCCCCATTTCCTCTGCCACCCTTCGCTTATGTAAATAATTCTTATTTCTTACAATGCAAAATAGTTTCAACATTCTATTTTTCATCTTATTTCTTTTCACTAATATTTCCCATTTATTGTAATTGTTCTTTTATTTCGTCTCCCTTTTTTTTGTCTTTTATTCTCATTTTTTTTTGTTTGTTTAAATCGTCTTTAAGATTAGAGAGAGACTGATTAAAAATACAGCTAGAGGTTTAATTAAGAGTAAAATCTATAGGATAGGTTCACACACTAAGATAGGTATGAAAAGAGATTTTATTTTATTAAATAAATTTACGATAGTTTTGTAAAAAATATTAGTTTATTATGAGAAATATTTCGTTAGTCGTTGCTCCATAAATGCCGCATTTATTAATGGAATTTTTATAATAATAATGAGATGTAATTAGGTCATTGTAGCATTTATAATTGAAAATTATTTTATAAATTACACACACATACTTTACAGAGTAATGGGGTTAAATGGTATTACACAGTAGGTAATGTTCACGAAAATGGCATTTTGGTATCTCGTCCATTGTTTCATTTTAATCAAATTTAAATTTTCAAAATTATTGCACATTATTAATTTAGAGTTTGGTTTTAATTACATCATACCAATCGAAGCGTTATAAGAGGACATTATACCTAACTCATTTAAAATTAAAAAAAATGAGTTTGGTGTATTTTTATTCCTTTAAAAATTATTTATATAGATCTGGACAGTTTTATGGAGTTTTTTCCTCAATTTTCAAATGAATAAAAATTCTTAGAACTCTGAAAAATAAATAAAAAGTTTCTCAAAATTAGTCTTAATCTTAACAATCTCAATCAATTCAGTTCAATAGTAGGTAATAATTCAATGACTTTTATGTTTAAAAAAAATCATATTTATGCCTTTGTGAACGTACCTTTCCACAATGTTTCGTGAATACCGAAATTCCACACAGTTGCTAAACATATTAAAATTCCTCTTAATTATATTTGAAAGTTGCATTTCATTGCGTCACATTTGTGTGATAATTTAATTCATACAGTATTTATTAGTTTAAATAATGGCTATTCAGAAAATTGTGATTAATGTTAGATGAGGGATAGATAGAGGATAAAATGGAAAATTATTTTGCAGTTTACATTGTTTTGCACAAAATAGCACAATGCAAAAGTAAATGACATCGTTTATTTGAAAACTTTTGGACAAAATGTTGCATTTGGGGTTTGCACGTGGCACTTTGCAACTTTTCGGGATGTCCATGCATTTTATACCTATATATAACTGCACAAAAAGGCTCTTTTCACAATGTAAATCATTCTCTGTATTTTCTCGGGACTCTGTATTCATCCATGGTGTGAGCAAAAATATCTGATGCTTGGCATCCTAATAAATATTTCATTATGATACATATTTTTATTTTTTTTTCAATGATATTCCCATTTTTTTTTGTTGTATTTCGGTAGCAACAGATTAAAAAATGGGAATGTGATAGAGTGAGATTGAGAGTATGAGAACGAGAGAAAGAGAGAGAGAAGGTGGAAAAGTGTGAGAAAATGTATGGGGAAATGCCGTGGGAGGACAAACATTGGAAATGAAATATAAATATTTGATTAATTTCTGTCCACATATCTACACTTTGCTATGTATATCTATATATATTTTTTGATACACTATATACAATCATTATGAGTTTATTTTGCACTGCCATATCGCACACTAATTAAATCAATTTAATTTACCCTTTGAACATTATTATTAATAATTTGGCTTTTCTCGTTTTTTTTCCTCCAAAATATATAATACAATGTGGTGTACATATATAACTTTATTGATATCAATCTATGAATACGATATTATCATTCATCGTCACATAAAAACAAACTTGTTATTTTTCATCATCAACTTTCATTCCTTCCATGCATTTTTGTCTCACTAAAAATAAATTATTTTGTATTTTTTCTGTTACCTTCTACCCCGTGTATACGGGACAAAAAAGGGGGAAACAAGCAGGAGCACACCCTCTTCATAATTCCTGGAAATTATTGCATCAAAGGAAAAAAATATTTATGCTAATTAGTTGGGACGAGAATTTTTATTGGGAATTTTGTTGATATTTTTTCCCATTTTGAAATAATTAAGTGCATGTGCGTGCAAAAGAATTATAAATACAATTAAAAAAAACAAACCCCAAATAGATGGGGTTTCCTATTTAATAATAAAACTAATTGAAAATTCATGGCGCATTTGTGCAATTAATTCTAATGAATTTGATTTGTTCATAGCTCTCTATTTATGTTTTAATGTTTGTCGGACTTGTTGCCTGAAAATTCCCTCCATAAAACATTATCTATTTTGCGAAAATTTTAAATGATTTTAATTTATGTTGTCTGTAGTTCTGTAGTACATGATAGGGTGGATTTAGGCCAGCTTTTTCATGAGAATTTAATGTTTAAATTTTTAAATCAATAAAATTTTCCAAAAAAAGTGTAGAATTGCATAAAATTGAGTTTTTGAAGCACATAATTAGCGAAATTTTTTCCAATAAAATTCAACATAAATAATCATCATTTTTTTATGAGAAAATCAGAATAATTCACTCACACTTCATGAACTTCTGGCATTTCATTCACAGGATAAATCACGATTTTTTATCTTATCAACGATGTACTATATACAGATTTTTTGCATGTTGAACATGAGCTTGTTGAGCAAGTATTCAGATGTGTTAATTGAGATTTTTAATTACAATTTATACCACACATTGATGCAGTTTTATTTTTCACCAATATGTACCACATAGTTTTTTTTTCATCACGAATGCCCTTCGTTATTATGTTTGAATGAAGTTCTAAAAGAGGCACTCCACATTATGCATTTTTTACATATACATTTTTAACATAGTTCTGAAACGGTGTTCACTCCTTTTTTCTCTCCTTTTGGAGTCTTTTCTGGAAAAAAACTCCATTGCGTAGAATGTTAATTTGTATAAAAAATGCTTTAATTAATTTATGCAGTTCCAGACACTTACACCATGTAATGTTATATGTTGTATATTTTTTTTGTTAATTTAAAATCGTAATTTACTATCCAAAAATACTTTTTTTGTGTGTATGTTTTATTCCATAGAGATATGCTTTAATCAAGGGGATGGTTTAACCTCATTTTCAGTGAAGAAAAATCACTTTTTGTTGAACAAAATGTATGAGGAATTCTCGAATCTCGCTCAATCTCGACCGATTCCCGAGAAACACTTTAACTTTTTTTATATTAATAATGTTATTTCGATGATGAGAAGAGATCAATCGAAAGCTAATTAAATGTACTTTCGATTGCAAGTGGAATTGTGCAAGCTGATCACTTCTTTTGATCGGAAGAACCTGCTGCCTCACTAAAAGTACTGATTTCTCGGGGTTGGGCATCCCCCTGGCTTTAATTAATTAATTTTTCCCACAACTTTTTCATTCTCCTTTTTGTTTAAAATGTAAATTTTTGTTCTCTCTCTATACATTTGCAGATAAAATTTATTTGTCTCTCCCTTTTTTTCATGATAACATTGACATAATTCATCAATATAATTTATGTTACTTCCATTTCCCCGTAACTCGTTTCAAGAATAAATATACACACCAACAATTTCTCATGTTTTCTATTACGAATAAAATTACTTAATATTAATTTACTTTTGTCATTCTCTATCCTCATATTTCTTCATCTCATCTCACTATAATTAACGGACGAATATCTGGGAATTGCTGTTGGTTATCATGTACACTTTGTTATCCATCTCCTTCTACTTAACCATCATTTATAGTACAATCCTTTACAAAATGTTTCAATGTGTGTGTGCCTTTATACAGAATGCCTTAATCCTTTTGTATGTTATGTTTTAAATTAAACTTTAATGCGATTTACAATAATTTAAATGATACAATAGTTCTCCCTTCCGTCTTGGAGATTGGTATATTGACAATGTATATACCCGAGGCAGCTCCAACTTCGGTGTTAGATACTTAACAACGTCAGTATTTTAGTTACACTTTATTAGTCATAAGACCACACCTATAAGATTAGTTTGAGGGTTAATGAGCAATTTCTACACATTGTCTCTCATAAAGCTCAAGGTCCCAAAAAACGGGAGGGTTGTTTCATGTAATGAATGAGGCATTTTTGGGGGTAAACGGAATGTGCGTGGGTTGTACTTACCGTCTGACCGGGTCTGCCTACGGGGCCTATTGGTCCAGAATCCCCACGGAAGCCCATTGGACCGGGTAGACCCATTGGGCCGGGATCACCTTTGTGGCCCTTCTCACCTCGATCACCTTTCCGTCCATCTAGGCCTCGTTCACCCTGTGGACCTACCCTTCCGGGAATCCCAGGTGGACCTGGAGGTCCTGATGGCCCTATAATCTATCAAGAAAAAAGTATTTTATTAGTTAATTAATTTTTTATCTAATTTTTTTTTTTATAAAAAAAACAATTTTTTTGTCAGTTCTTCAGCATAAGAAAGGAGTCTATTCATTTTACTATGTTGCATCATGATCGATCGATCGATTAGATAATCAAAATCTTGTAAAAATTTTATAACAAAATATAATAATTATCCAATAAAGCTATTAAAAAATAACCAAAAAATTGCACTGGAAAAATAAAGAAAATTGAGAAAATGGTTTTGTTCAAATTTAATAATTTTTTTGAGTTATTGAGCTTTCTTTAAAAAAACTTAATTTCAGGATATATCAAAAACAGTACGATTTAAAATTTCTAGTTTATTTTCGATCCCAAACATTTCTTTGATCAAGAATTATCATTCCTGAAAGTTTCATTTCAATCAGTCAACAATGCTACGGGCTAACAACCTAACAACGACCTAGGGCAAATGTGTTAAAAGCTCCTGGGGTTATTACCAAAGCCTTAAATACATTGTTGCTCATTACGATTACTTCATTCATTTACTATACACATTACATTTACAAGTGAGTTCCCAGACAATAAATTTCCTTTAGCATTAGGTAGAATTGTTTGCTTAACTTTAGAATCTAAAACTTTAGATCCATCTCGTGACTTACTTAACCCATTGCAAAATACTTGGGTTATCCCCTATGAGTTAATTTGCAGAATGAGATGGTTGAGTTTAAAGTTACAGTGTATACACCTCCGAGACTTTTCGTTCCTTTAAATTATATGTAATACTACTTGGAATACCAAGAGGCGGGGGTTGAGGTGGGAAATGTGTGTGGGTGTGTATGTGTAAAATGAGGAAGGATGAGAGGCATCAAGACCAAAAGCCCTAACAACCACTAGAGCAAGTTGTAGAAACTCTTGTTTCATCTTATTTGCTCTTTGGAAACTGCATTCCACCCCACTCATCCCACTTTAACTCGGGTGCTGTTCTAACGGAGTATGGGGTGGAGTTTCGTGGAAAAGCACTGTGAGGGAAGTTTCATGCTTGTTCTTTTTCCTCCATACTCCATAATGCGCTCTATGCTTTGTATGGTGTGTGCTATGTTTATGGATGGAAACATACGGTAATACATGAGAAAGTTTTGAAATTCACCCCGCGGCCCCCAATTCCTGTACGAAAAGTATAGGGACCAGGGGGTGTGGGGCTCATTGAATAATATCTATTTTAATTGTGTTTCAGGGAGAAAATGAAAATTATTGTACACGATGCTCTTTTAAACTACCCTCATCCCCTTTCCTAAGATGTTGAGGGAAATTTCGGAAAAGTCTCCCAAAGGCATGTAAATTGGTAATTGAAATAATGATGAAATGGAAACTCACATATTCAACCGGGGTGTGGGGAGCATCTGCCATTCCATCATCTTGCCGTCGTCTCATCTTGCGATACTGTAGAAGTTAAATCGAATGGAAAACCGCGTCTTATTAGCATAATGAATGGAGGTAAAGTTTGACGATGATACTCACGGAGTCTCCTCGATCACCTTTGTCGCCCTTGGCACCTGGGTATCCAGGAGGTCCTGGGAGTCCTGGAGGTCCCATCAGGCCAGGTGGGCCAATATCTCCACGATCACCCTTCTCGCCAGGGGGTCCTTGATAGCCTGGAAGACCTGGGGGGCCTTCTATGCCGGGTTCTCCTGGTAAACCGTCCAATCCTCGTGGTCCTAGAGATCCAGGCTCGCCTTTTGAATTAAAAATTATATTCTCTGTTTTATGTGTAATCAATTAGAGAGCTTTTCAATTTAAAAAGCTCAAAAATTCTGTTTCTAAAAGCTTTTTATATGCGGGAAATATATAATTCTATCTAGTCGTTAAAATTAAATCCTTCAATACAAAATATGATTACTTTTTAATGATTAATTTCATGGTTTTGTTGATTTAATTAAATCATGTGAAAAGCATTGTGAAAATTGATACATTAATGAATTTTCTAATTTTTTATGGATAAAAGCAGTTCTTTATTAAAAAAATAAATCCTAGCTCTTATAGTCTAAAGTACAAATTATTCAAAAGGAAAATTTTAAACTATTTTGTAAATAAAATAATTTTTTTTGTAAATAAACAAATAGATTTATTCCATAATTTATGCTTCATTCAGAGCTTTCACATACTCATTGCTATATAATACTTCTTTGTATTTTTTAATCACTATCCACTATTTTAGTGATTTTAGTTCTTTTAATACACTTAGACGATAAGAAAACGTTTTATCTCTAAAACTCCATTAAGTTTCACAGAAGTTGTATGGAAAGAAAAGTTTCTCCATTTTAAAGAGATTTTCAAATGGGATGAGGAAAATTTTAAGTAAGTTTTTGGATGGTAAATAGAAATAATAACATTCAGTCATAAAATGCAAATGAATCTTAATCTCTTCTTTGCATTTTCACCAAGGATTTCGCTCCAAAAATCGCGTCTTGGTGGATATAATGGTGGAGTAATTTTATTAATCGCGAGACACACAACCCCATCCGAGCGTCATAATCGTAACACTTTTGCTGAGCTTTTGCTGTGCTTTGCATGTGAAAATCATTTCTGCAACACTCACCAGCTTCACCGCGTTCCCCCTTTGCACCGTCAACGCCGTCCTTGCCGGGAGTTCCGGGTTCACCGGGTGGTCCTGGGGGGCCCTTTAGCACCATCGTGTCATCGTAGTCGGAATCATCTTTGAATGGGCCCAACTTTGTTGCGCGCAGTCCATTAAAAATATTGGAGGGTTGGCATGAATTATTCAGCATGCATGAGTGAGGAAAAGAGGTTTAATTAATTTTTACCAATTCCCTTTGATGTCGATCAAACTCAGTTTTTCTTTGACATAAAAAATTGACATTTTCTACTCAATCAAAACTTGATTTTTTAACTTTAACGACAAATTTATTGCAACAGAAAAAAAACAAATAAAATATAATTAATGTTTTTAGTAAATACTTACATAAAAAGCATATATTTTGCGTGTTCTACGTGTAGGTGGGTGTATTTTTTTTAATATTTGTGTAATTTTGTGTATTCACATAAAGCTTTGTGGGTACAATTATTATTTTTTTTACACTACCTACTTGCTACATTTTGTGTGTGTGTTTTTTTTTTTAATTAAAATTATGGTGTAAAATGCTGGAAGTTCTGTAATAAATATTATTTTTAAAGTTTCATAAATTGACAGTTGAAAGAAAGAAGAAGAGCATCTTTTTAGCTTTCCAGCGACGTTTTAGTATTTTTTCTTTACACATTTAAGATTTTTTTTCGTTTAGTTTTTATTAAAAAAAAACAAAGAATAAAAAATAGGTACAGTATTTTTGAATGTTCTGAATCAAAATTTATTTTTTATTTTTAAATTTCCAAAGAATTTTTATTTATTGAAATCTGACAATCAAGAGAATTTGCAGAACTTCTAGCACATTCAATCAAAACAAAGCATTTTAACAAAAATATATAGAAATAACTATTAATCCTACGAAACTAATATAATTTGTGTTCCATACATTTTAATTGAAAAAAATATATACCATTCTCGATAAGCTTGTGAAATTTATTGTTGAATTTTCTTTTTTTGTGCTTTCCCATTTTTTTTGTCATTTCTGTGTGCATTTTTTATACATATAGTGAAATAAAAACACATATAAAATCAAACTCCATCCCTCAGGTTGTGTTGTTGCAGGCAATTGAGTCGCTGAAGAGTGAGATTTCGTAGAAATTTTCAGCTTCAGATTAATTTAATACACTTTTCCCCCTCTCCTATGAATCATTCTGGCTGCAAATTTTCATTTTTTATTCATTATATACATATTTTTATAGCATTTCTGCGGGGGAGTTCAGTGGGGAAAAAAAGTAGATTTACACGTGAAATGTAGTTGGAAGAAAAACTTTTGAGAAGAAAATGATGGAGGTTGGAGAAAAGAGGTTGTAAAATGAAGAAAAATCAGCGATAATGACAAATTCACTTTGTAAGAAAATTCTCAATCGATGAAAAATTCAATTGATTTCAATGGAAGTAATTTTCAATTGAAGGACTTTTCCCGCAATTTTTATACACACATAACTTTTCTCCTGGTGCGAGATTAAAAAGAAAATGTACAGAAGATTTTTCTTAAGGGAAATTTTTTTTCTCTCTTCGAGAAGATTTTCTAAAGATTTGCGAAGAAGAAAGATGAGTTGTGTAGCGCGAGGTGGAAAAATATGAGGTATGAGAGAAGAAATAAGAATTTTTGTTGTTTGCTCTTTTATACAACAAAGTGGGATGGTTTGTATTTTGTGTCGAATAAAATGCAACAAGTCGATTAAAAAGCCATTCTCTCTGCTAAACCATCACACGTTCAGTCCTGAAGGAGAGTTTTGCAGCCCCCCTTTACGCTCCCAAAATGTGGGAATCCCACATATGGGGAATTATACGGGCATCCCCCCCACCAAATGGTGTATCATTCACACTCTCTCCGAGAAAATCTATCCCTAAATGCAAATGCGTGCATGCACCCATTCCCTCCCATTCGAAATGCATGGTGCGAAAGTTTTGGCATTGATGTGGTGCTACGGGGATGTGTGGTGGTATATAAACTTGGAATTAGCATGCAAATTATATTATGACAAATAAGTGCATGTGAAACTCGAAATGTACAAAATTAACAATTCATAATCGTAAACGAAGCAAAACATCCTAAATAATTTTCTCTGTATGTATGTATTTGAGCACAATAACATCATTAGTAATGTGGAAGGGTGCAGGGGAGGATTCTGCAAAATTGATGGGATTTTGTGATTTTTTTTAAGGGGAAAATGAAATAATTTAAAAGATCATTGTCTCTACCCGTTTTCCACGCTTGCCTCGAGGTCCTTTCTCACCAGGCGGTCCCGGTGGTCCTATGGGACCAACCTCACCACGTTCTCCTGGAAGTCCCTGGGGTCCTAGCAAAGGGTGAAACAGAGTAAAAAAAAAATATGTTACTTTCACTGAATGCAAATTTTTGTAGCTTAAAAGAAAAATTATAAATTGAAGTGATTTTAAAGGGTTTAAAGAGTTACAAAAATTATATATATACTGTAAATTAGTGAAGAATTTCTTTTTTATATATAAAAAAAAAAGTAATTTTGCTTTATGGTAAAAAAAATATTATTATGGCACTCTAGACACATTTTATAAAAGATACAAAATTTGAAATTTACAATGAAATTGCCATTAAATTGATTGACTCACTGATCAATGGATTGAAAAAGAATATCTTAAAATTCTTTTGAATTGTATTAATCTATAAGATTTTCTTACGTTAGTTTTATAACACAAAACGTGTCTCGACTATAGGAATAGTGTTCTTTTATCTATAAAACGAGGGGATTTGTTGCGCTTCGCGCAAAGTGAGAAAATAAATTTTGATGGTTTAAAGGTAGATTATGACCACTTATCAATCCTGGAAAAAAATTGCAAAGAGAAGAAATCATTTTCATTGAACATTTCAGGCGCCAAATTCAAAAATTCGCAAAAATGCTTGACTTTTATATGGGGGCTACCTGAAGCGGGGGTTTGGGGGGAAAATGAATACGGCCATCTGAAACCGCCTGTTATAAGAAGCCTCTGTACCAAATTTCATCGCGATCGGACAAACGGTGTAGATTTGTATAGCCGAACACGACTGATTATCAACAAACAGACCTTTCTTTATTATATAGAAGATATGTTTTTCCCAACAATGAGTGAAGAAAGTTTGTTTTTATGGCATTCTAAAAGAGGAATTTTAAAGTTTGACAGAAATTAAAGTATTACTGATTCCGGTATCATAGCCAAGATGCATTTTTTCCATAAAATTTTATTTTTACCTTTTTAATAAAGCAATTTTTTTCACTGAGATTTTTACAAACTTGAAAGCTCATAAATAAGAGTTTCTCTGCAAAATCTCCCATTTGTTCATTTTAAACAAAGCTTTTCTTATTAATATTTTTTTTAAATAAATGTTTCCTGTCACAATACATTCATTTAAGTTCCTTTTTCATTTAGGCTATAGTTGTTGAAGCGAAAAATTTCATTATAAAATATGATTGTAAAAGTTCACGAAGGTGTATTATGTCTCTAATTAAAACTCTCATTTCAAAAGTTGAATTGCATTTTCCACCAAAGTTCAGTGCTTGATCTCTCTCGGAGAAAAAGCACATCTCGACACATGTTGGACTGACAGACTCCCTCTTTCACGGGAGAGCAGCACATCAAGCAACTCAACACTTTTTGCACATAATTCTCATTGCGCCAAATTAAGTAATAAAGAACATACATAGTGTGGAATGCATTTGGTTTTCAAATGGACTCTATTGGGCTAGAAACAATTTATATGCTGTTTGTATTTTAAATTTGATGCATTTTACTTTCAATAGTACCTACACACTCTGTGTCGGTGAAAACCCTTTGAACTCACCCTTTTTTGCTATTCAAACGCACGCGGATGTGTTTTGTATTTACCTGGAGGTCCTGGTGGACCAGGCGGTCCCTCGATGATACCCGTTGGAAATTGATCACTTTTCAGCGTTGTCGTCAATCCCCGGTCGCCTTTGTCACCCTTATCACCCTGTTCCAGAGCATTATTTTGATACAACAATAAATGATTTAGAGAACACACCCAAATGGGATTGCTAGCTATATATACACTCTCATTCAACTCTGCATGAGTAGCGTGAGGATGGGGGATTTATTTGATGTTGCTAGTGAGTATCGGATATACGATAGCCCAACAGCTTGATTCTATATCAAATAATAAATTCCATTGATATATGATGAGGGTGCCGGAGGGGTGAGTTTATCACAGTCACTGCTTCCTCTGCCGCCATTTGACTTGAATCTGCCAATTAACCATTGATCTCCTCTCCCTCCTCCCCATCCTTTTCACACAATTAAATCCAATGTCATCCTAAATCACGATGAGCACTCCATTGGAAACGTGAAGGGGTGGATGGGGGAGGAGGGTAGGGGATTCCATCGAAAATTTGATATTTCAATAAAATCACGAACATCGCTGCAGAAACACTGACAAAGTTCCCGGGATTGCACGATAAGGACAGTTGGAGAAACTTTAAAAGTCTTGTGTGACAGAGCACCCTTAGGGTGTCCTTTTTCGGTATTCCCTTCACTGCAAGCGATAAAATTTTTGATAAATCCTTCTAGATGAGGGTTTTAATGGCAAAGCACTCGTTCTCACTCTACCAGCACTCGTTTTCTTCCCATTTTGAGAGACATATAAAACAAAACTTCAAGGAGTTAAAGGATGTTTCTCAAACAAATTTAAAGGGGGTGCAAAAAGCTAATGCTTTAATTTAAGCGAATATGTTGAAAAAATCATTCTTAAATTAATAAAAATATCAATAATTCTCAGCCCCTTTGAGGCAAATTTGTTAATTATGAAATCATTAAATAAAATAATAAATTATGATATATTTTATTTGGAATCAATTTTCATGCCACTTTTTGGGGGAGTTTTTTTTAATTTGTAATAATAAATTAAATTTTATTGATTTACTTTAATGGAGGCTTTAAGGTAAAAGTCAATAATTGGGATAATCAATTTGTTTTTCATCATATTTTCCCCCAGTTTATTTTAAAACTTTTCAAATAAACAAAGAAAATTAAACAACCAATTTATCCCTTAAAAAATCCCTAATTCCCCAACTAGGCCACATTGAATGAACTCCACTAAAATATTCAAGTTTAATTTTTGGTGTGAATTCAAGGGTGAAATTATTGTTCTTGGAGGCGTGAAAGGTACTTAAAAGATGCGCCCCTTGTGACGCAACATTCAATTCTTCGGTCGAATGAATTAAATCCTATTTTCATGAGATGTTTTATTGATGCTCCCACCCCTCCTGTAGGGATGGGAATGTCATAAAAATTCCAAAGGAAAATTAGAGCAAAACAATTAAATAACTCAATGATGTTCTTCCTCATGGGGGGTGTTTGGGGGGGGTTGGTAGCTATATTACCAATGAATTGACTTGCCCTGTGGAGTTTCTGCAAGAGAGTCGACTTTTGGCATGAACGTTGGGATTATTGGCAGGAAAATGTTTGTGTGTGGGAGGGTGGTATGTCCATAAGCGAGAGGGTTGTTTGTTGTGTAACAATTCAAAGCTCTTAAATACATGTGTCAGTCTTGTATTTATTATTATTATTATTAACATTGCTTCCACGTTGCAATGTGGCTTTGGTAAAAGTGCACAATGGCGACATTGGGGGTGTATGAGGGTTGCGCAATAATAGTTTGTGATATGTGAATATGCGGAATGGGGTATAAATTTGATGTTCACTGATGCTCTCACCCCCATTCGGTCTATCAAACGTTTTCTCTCCTTCTCTGTGTATTTTCCAGTGAAGTTTGCGAAAGTACAATGGGGTATATTGGTTTTGTATGGTGTGCCAGGGGGATGATTGTGTGTGAAAATTACCCCTGGGCCACTTTGCACAACAAAAGTACAAACACACCGAGTTATTCAACTTTGGACCAGAATTTTGTTTTCTCAATCATTCGCATTTTTGTTCTCTCGGATATTTTGCAATATAATTCAATATTCTCTCAACGAATACATAGGGAGGCTCGTAGGGGGTGTATTGCGGATGGGGTGGAAAATGAAATTCTAAAATAAACCTCCATAACACGTCCGAAATGTTAATTTACAGAATATTGCAACCAATATAGACTTGTTTTGAATATAATGTGGCCCTCAGAATATTGATAATCATGATACATTTGTCTTTTGCACAAATATTTGAAGCACAAACTCTATATGCGGCACGGATCATATAGCCTAAGGCGGGTAGGGTTGGGTATATATGCGATCGCGTTCAACGAAGAATTTGTTGGGTAATTGCATTTATGGGCTGGTGCAAATAATCAAATATTGATTGTATGGAATGTATAAACAACACGCTTAAGCTGCGTACTCACTGATAAATTAAATAAATGCAGCTTTACGCCATTTAGCAGAGATTACCCGGCAAAATTGTTCGGTGTTACCCTGCGTACGGTTCGGTGGAGTAACTCACAACATTTTTTTTTCAAACATCGTGTGTACCTTCCAATGACACAATTTGCACAATCGTATTAAAAATCAAATAGATTTTTTCCACCGAGCACCATGTTGAGCAAATATGCCAAGAAAATTGTCCGCCATGAGGAGAGTTGCAATGAATCTAGATGAAAGATTTATGGGAGGGATTATTTGCATTAAAATGTATAAAAATCATAACAAAAGATAAGAAAATTTTTAGGATTTGTTCTTAAAGAATTTAGTAAAAAATAAAACAAGAAAATAGCTAAAAATTCTTGTTTTTGCTTTTTTGATTAATTAGTAGCAAAAACATAGGAGAACGTGGCCCAATTCGGACCTCCAAAAGTCCGCGCAGAATGAGAAAAAGTGGTATAAAATGTAAAGTAATATTCATAAATTTTGTAGAATTTTAAAGCTCAATTAATGCTCTTCTAACTCCCAAAACTTTCTTCATTTAAAGTTTTATCAGCTTTAAAAGTAATAGCAGATTGAAAAAGCCTTAAGAAATCCGAATTGGGCCACGTCTCCCTAAATTAAATATTTTTCCTGGCCAGAATATATGACTAACCCAGATTTACGTAATCTAATATATTTATTATGCTGGGAAAATTTTTATTTGTTGGATTTAAGTGCATAAAATAATACAAAGGTAAATTTATTTTCACAGAAACCGAATAGATTCGGTTAAAGTATTAGTTTTGGAATAATTTGGAAAATTTTGTTTAAGAATTTACTTTTTGAGGTCAGACTTTGTGTAAATTAAAAAAAAAATCATGGAAAATTTGGGGTAAAATCGTTAAAATATAATAAACTAAATTTCAAAAATATCTTTATTCCCATAATCAAATCTTCAATCTAGAAACGTCTAATTCTAATCAACTCTGTTATATGCTACAGTGAAGCTGTGTAGCGATATTTCGTACTTTATTGTCTGCATATTCGTGAACGTATTTAAGAGATAGGAGACGAGAGCAAGGACAAGAGACAGAGAGGTGTTGTGTAGCCCTGGTGGAAAAGGGATTTTTTCACTTCATCCTCATAATCATTCGTGCCCTTAAAAAGTAATGGCAGGAAAAATTTTCTGACAGTAATTGGATTTAAAACTCATTTCGGCAACACAACTGAATGAACGACCGTGGAATTATTGTGAAATGACGAGTGAAGCAGTATCCTGTGAGATGAGGGATGTGCAATATGAGCAATGAGGGGGGTTAGTGGCAGTTTTTGTGGGTTGGGTACCTTTGGTCCTGGTTGTCCTGCTGTTCCATTATGTCCGATGGGTCCTGTCTCTCCAGCTGGGCCAGGTGGTCCTGGTGGGCCTGGCTCCCCTGGTTGGCCGGGTTTGCCGTCATACCCAGGAATTCCCGCCGTTCCCGTTGGACCAGGTGGTCCTGGGGGTCCTGGTTCTCCGGGTTCACCCTGCATGAGAAGGCGTAATTGGGTCAGTTGTCTGTTGAGATTGTTTGAGGTGCACCACAATCTGAATTCAGCACAACATGCAAGCAACATAAGCCCAAATCGCCCGAAATACAGCATGCATTATCCTTTTGTCACAAATTGGACGACAATTTTCTCTCACAACAGAGGGTGACCATAAAGAAAGGTTTGTGTTCTCCTAAATTGTTTGTATATTTGGTGAAAAGGGCTGTGCAGTGGAAAAGTATAGGTAAGGGAAAATGTAGAAAGTTTACGAAAATCATAAGAATTAAAACTATTACACCTGCTTTTTTATTGAAAGGAAAATTTAATTTAGAAAATTTTGGACTTAAAATTTTTCAACATTTTTTTTTTTCAAAATGTAATCAGAGAAAGATTTTTCATTCGTCAAGAAAAATATTTCAATTTTCAAATTAAAGAAAACTTCAATTTTTCAATTTGCTTATCCCCTAAAGCTTCTTTTATGCAATCAAAGAGAAGCTGCAGTAGGAAAGTCCATGGAAAAACCGCTTTGTCTACCATCATCTTTTTGTAGTGAGAGACACAAACAGCATTGAGTTAGTTGTGCAGGCAAGTTAAATGTTAGGAGAGGAGCTCTCTTAAGAAAGAAGTTTTCTCGAGACCACAAAGAAAAATTACTCACTTTAAGCTGAATTACTGTTGCTGCGGAAATATTGTGTCCTGCCTCTTGTAATCCCTTTTCATACACAATTTTTTTGTGTTTGGGTGGTTGGTGTGTATTTTTGGTGACGAAAAGTGGTGTGGACATTTGTTTGGAGTGAGATGGGGGTGTGTTGTGTGTATAATACAGCATTCAAGGAAATGTGAAGGCGGACGGCACACAATAAAAAGGAACAGGAGCAAATAGCACCAGAAAGAAGAATTGTGAAAATCATAAAAATGTTGTTTTTTTTTTTACTCTTTTTACTAAAAATAATATAATCCACTCCCCTGTCGACTAAAATACTATGTTTAACACGGAAACATGCAGAAATTTTCACATGGAAAATCTTCCATGGTGGAATAAAGCGCACATTTATGGGAGATAAGAAGCTATAGCCAAGGGGTTTACTACACTAAGAATTTAAAGAATTCCAAAAGTTCTTTTTTGCGTTTAATTTAATTTAATTTTACATTTATAAATCAAAATTATTATTTTTTAACCCAATAGATTAAAATATTTCCTTTTCTGAATTATCAATCAAATTATTCTAAGGGAGTGTAATGACCATCATCCCTTGACACACAACCCACCCTCGTATTTCCATCTTCAGGAATCTTCATTTATTTTTATTAAACCCCACTTCACCCCTGGAATGTTTGTATGTGCATAAAGCGAGAAAATTGCTTCCGCTATAAACCCCCTGGCGGTAGTTCTTAATGCACATAAAATTCTACAATGGATGTGATATTTCTTTAATCAGATGTACATCTTTTTATGGGGTTGCCTTGTGAATGGAACACTTCTTGGGGAAAATTGATAATCTCCCGTTTATTTTTTCGGAGAGAAAAATCTGGGAGGATAATAAAATTGGATTGAAGATGTTGGAAGAAAAAAATTAAATGTTTTATTTTCTTTTTTTGGGGGGAAACGCGTCCAAGTGGAATTGCGTCGAGATGGTCCTCGCGATAGACATCCCCTGTCGCGTTGTATTTCACCATGAAAAACTAAATGGGTTTATCGGGTTTATGTAGAGTGATGGGCGGGGGAGGTGAGTGAGTTGCAGTAAGGGCTGTGGGGGTTGTTTTAGTCACCCCTTTTGCCATTTGATGCAAAAATATTTGCTAACAACCAACAAAACTATATTAAAACATCGCAGTGCTTGTGTGCTGGTTTTGATAACACAGTGGCTAGTTTGGTTCATCACTGGCTGTTCTACCTGGTGTGTATCCAATTCAATCCACCCTCATACACTGAGGTGGGATGATTTGTACGCCATTGGGGGTAAAATACGAGAGGGGCGAGGGAATTATCCTGTCAGTTTGTATTATTTTCCTCATGAGCAGAGGTTCCCCTGAGGCGGCTTTCCTATCATATTTGCTAGACAAGGCTTTTCTGCTTTTTTTTTTTTTTAATTCAATCTACCACACAGCATAATATTATGGAATTGAAATATGGTACTGTGATTCAAAAGACATGCCAGGAGGAAAGAATAACATTTGTTTATGATTTTCGGTCTTTGATGTTATCGCGATTGAGGAAAAAGTTTGCTTTATTCTTTCCTCCCTGTATGTTTGCTGATGTATGCAGGGTTCACGTGAAAATTTGCATATTGAGAAGGATATTTCTGCTTTAGTCTTTAAATCTTGTTCATTTTTCGGGAATATTGAATTTTTCCTTGAGAATTAGGAAGCTACATTGAAACTTTTATAGTGGAAATTAAATTATTTCTTTTTAATTTTATATTTTATCAAAGAACATAATTTTTTTCTCTTTTCAAAAATGTTTTTTTTTCACAAAAACATGAATAATTTTTTATCTACTTTAGCATTAATTTTGAGAAACCCTGTGCTGTGTTAAAAAATTCACCAAACCATACGAAGCGTTTTAATGTGATGTGGAATTGGAGGATGAAAAAAAAAGGTTTCAACTGAGCAGAGATGTAAAAGCTCATGGAGATAATTGAAGAAGAATTTTCTCCTTTGACTTGGTTTCCCTCCGCCCCTTTCGGTTTGTCATTCAAGATTTTTGCAACAAAAAATAAAGCGAGGGTGTGAATAAATTTGCAAAATAAAACCACATCAAAGAAAATTCTACTTTTTACGTTGCACCACTGCAAAGTGACCCAATTAGGAACGTTTTATCATAAGTGAATCTCTTTTTTTTTATTTCATTGCGATTGACGTAATTTTGAACACTTTGAGGCATTTTTGAGAATTAGTCGAAAATATGTGAATAAAAAGCTGTTTTGAATAATTTAAAAACCACGAAAGAGGAGGATTTTTATATTGTGAAACAAATCAACTTCTCTGTAAATGAACTTCTTTCATTTTCTTTTATAAGACTTGTGAATGAATTTTTTCTTAAATAAATTACAAAGAAATCCATTCAAAACATTCCCAGAGGGTCATTTTGCAGTATTGTAGCAAAAATATCAATGTTACAAACACCAAACAAAATTCTGTGGGTGATTAGAACTACACTACGTTGTGTGAGGATTAAAAACACCAAAGAGACAGAAAAAAATAAATCCTCAGGAGGATTCTGCAAGGAAAAAAATACCTTAACGGCAACAATCTCAGCGTAACCAAGAGACCCGCCTCGGAGTGTCGTTACGGATCGCTTCAAATTTAATCCCTGCGGATGGACAAGTTATTTTAAGCCAAACACCCTTCAATTCATTCATTCAAAAACACAATATTCCAAGTTTTAGTACATCAAAACCGCCCGAATGCAAAATAAGACAAATTTTCAGGGATGATGTATAAATTCCTAAATAATGGCACATTAACTAAAGCAACCCCATGTAAATGGAAAATTCAATGGAAGTTATTACAGTATCTATTGTATCCATTTGGGATTGGACTAGACATATTACAAACTATATATCAGAATTTGATATTACATCACTAATGTGCGGCAATTTACACGGACGATTGATTGAAAGATTATTACGTAACATTAATTTGAACCAAACTCATGTTATATTGATGTATTATGCAAATTTCATTGTATACGAAAATCAACTAACATTAACCCATTTTAATTAACTTATCAAGCCCCAGGACTTGATACACGCACACCGCATGGATTGTTGGGATGAGCTATGAATATTGGTTTGCGAAATTATTGCAATTATCATAAAACTTCATCATCATTTAGACATTATAATGTGTCTGCCCGTACGTTGTTTATTAACCATGAGATATTTACCTTAACAGTCTGCAATACATCAATTCCTGGATTTCCGAGATCACCTTTCTGCCCTTTGTCGCCCGGTCTGCCCTGCAGGAAATTAGAAAGGTGAAATTTTTGGTATAGTTTAAACTAAAAATTACTTTAAAAAATTAAATGAATTCTTTTAGAATGAAAATTTCACGAAAATCTATTCTATAACTTGATTCGAAAAAAATCGCTTTTAAAAAATTCTTAAATTCTTTAAAGTGGATTTCAAAGAACACAAAGTTAAAAAGTATTTTTTAAAAAATGTTTAAAAAATCAATTTTATAAAATATCTGAGACAGTTCGATTTTGATAAAATCATTTCTTTCATTTCCGAAAAAAAAAGAAAAACAAAATTTTCGATAAAAGGAAATAAAACGAATTTTATTACAAATATCTGTTTAAAGATTCCAAAATAGGACTCCTGATTTTTGCACTGTTTTTTTTAAATTTTTCCGGTTTTATTTTTCAAAATTATTAATTTTCAACAATAACCATTTTGTAAGGCATCTTGATTCTTAAAGTCTTAAAGAAATCACCCAACAAGTATTTGTTGCACGGAAGTTAATGTTAAATTTCAACATGGTCTATAAGAATTGTAAGCAACATACACTGACAACCATGACAAAGGTGAAATCCAGGTGAAAATAATGGGGTTGCCTTATATAATTCTCCATGTCGAGATTTCAAGTGTAGTAGAAGGTGTACTACGAAACACAGGAAATTCTTCTCAACCCCTCCACATCTGAAGCTTTATAGGGAGGATGCTGTAGGAATGAGCATTAATTTCGCGGAAGAACAAAAGAACATCTGCATGATCTTTCAGTGTTTCTTGAATTACGCGCATACAATGGTTGTATTTCGGGTTGAACAATTTCGCCAACGAGCAGTGCGCAATTATGTAAATCGAGTGAACAAAGTTGCAACCATATAACATGTTGCACATAGCTGGTATTCGAGCAACAGCCCCAAACGTTCTCTGACTATCATCCCACCCCCCTCCTCTTGATTCGGTGTCGCCCCTTTTAAACTCAACGTGTCACAACGTATTTTCGAGTTACAACCACTTTGCGACTTTTCCCGCATGTGGACAATTTTCACCCCGTAACACCCTTCATGCGGGGGTGGTGGTGGATTTCAGGAATTCGAAACGACGAAATGATACAAAGTTTCAAAAAATTCAAATTGTATGTGGCACCATGCAAATTCACAAAATATTTTGAAAATTCTCCAAAATAGTTTGGAAGGAGTAATAAATAGTGGTGTGGTGAGAAGGGTGGGAATTAATAGGGCATAAGTAACTCTTAATGTTGATTTCTAAATTATTGTTGACTCGATTATCTTGAAAATCAATTTTTCGAATAATTTTCTGAATTTCAAGCGAAAGTTTCTCATTAATTGAGGCTGAAGAAAGTAAAATATTTTATTATTTTATCTGAAAAACATTTCCATAATTTCTAGAAAATATTCTATTAATTACTTAATGAAGTTAGATATTATTCCTACAATCCTTTTAAGACAGCTTAAACATCATTTCGTATTTGCATAATATCTGTATGATTAACAGATTTACAGACTTAAAATAAACAAATTGAAAGAAAACCAATATTTTATTAAATATTTTCAAATTTTTCGTGAAACTTTCAATTTCTAAACCTCAAAATTGCGGTGATGGAGTCAATGCAATTTACTGTGAGTAAATGGAATTTGATAAATTGGTATAGAAAATTAAATATTTACCGGCTCTCCCTTGGGTCCATCCAAACCTATTGGTCCCTGAAATGTATAGATACATACATATAATGTGGAAGATCATTAAAATTCCCACGAAAAATGCTAATTAACCTCGCAAATGCTACATAGAGAGTGCCAGAAGGTGTACAAATTTATAAAAAACATTCAAGGAATTTTCTCATCCCTTTTTTTGTGTGTTAGTCTATGAAAGTTAAAGGAGTGTGCTGTTAATGAGAGATATACAGAAGATTGGTGAAGAGGGTAAGAGAGTGTTTTTGGGAGAAGAATAGACATCGCCTGGAGGATTAAAAAGCAATAGCGGGTAGAAGCTCTGCGGGAAAGATGCATAAATTAGACGTGAGTGGTCCAAAAAAGAAAGTTTTTAATCGAAAATTGATAATAGAATTTTTATATTCTTTCTCCGTAACAAGACTTTCCTTCCGCCCCTAACAGATGGTGGTGACGAAGAATTTTCTCTTGGTAAGATAATGGGATTCTTATCCTTTTTTTGTGATGGAAAAATACAATGCATAAAATCAATGGGGTTGCTGATCCTTGGTTCGAAGTGCTTTTTTTTTGCAAATCAATCGGATTAATTGTGCTGCTGTGACGAAGAATGAGCATTGCTGGGGGAGGGCGGCTTGGCATTGAAATGCGGAAATTGAATTTGGACGAGGAAATTGCTCACACCAAGAAAATCATCAACATTTTCCAATAAATAGAAGCATTCCTTGTACTAAGGGGGTGTGGGTGGATGCTGATAAAGGGAAAGCGACAAGGCGACGATTGCCTATTAATTCAAATTAGCATGGAAATAAATAATTCCATTTCGGGGATCGATGTTCTCCCCTTTGATGAGGGAACATTTATCACTCGAAGCACCCATGTTGAGGGAATTTTCCGCAAATGAATCCCAAGGATGGGTTATTGGGAGTGTATGTGTGTGTGTGTCTTTTCCATATTATTGCGAAAACCAAATTAACCCCCCGTCGCAGATGCGGAAGACATTTCCGGGCCATAAGGGAAGCGCGTGGGTCTAGGGCGGGAAATGTATTTCGTGATTAGCCCGGATTTTCCTCCACAAAATTGGAAAATGATTTACAAATTCGGCACAATCAAATGGTCCCGGATATTCAATTTGTGCGCGGTAAAATGTGATTTTATTGAATTTTTCCATCAATTTCCTCCCCCTTCCGCGTTTTTTTTTCCAGGATTTGTTGATGCATCCTCGAGACATCGGATGGATTGTCTCTAGGGTAGATGCTGTGACGCTTTTCCCGAAATTATCACACACAATCGCTCAATCTTCATTTTCCCAACAAATACACCCTGATGGGTGGCACTTAAAAGTAATGGCACGGTCATTTATTTTAGTAACACCACAACCTAGAATTGTTAGTAAATTTACAGAACAACCCATGTAACATTTTGTGACCACCAGAGAGCTGATTTGGTCACACAACGTTCTGCCGACGTAACCTTTACGTCGCCTTGTTACCAACCGATATGGTAGCGGCTGCGACGTCGCTGTTACGAAACCTTTACGTCACAAAAATTACCATGAAAACATTTTTGTGCAAATTGTACAAAATTTTCACATTTCTAATGCAATTTTTCTTGTAAAAATCATAAAATGAGAAAATATGAATTACCAATACAAATTATCCTCAAAAATACTTCAATAATTTAGTTTTTTATCAAAATAGAACATTTGGTCATTTTTGCGACTAATTTGGTAATCTTGTGACGTCGTGAACAAATGGTAGGCATAACGTCGCAATATGGTCGCGCGCAACGTCGCCGTGACCACACTCACAATGACCTATTGTTACCTTGCAAAAACCGACTAAATATTTAATTATTTCATCAAATTACCTGCTAGATCTTCATTTTATAGAAGAGCAAAGACAATACAATGCATTGGTTGGCATAAAAATGATAAATTATGCTAAAAATAATGAAGCATACCCCATGGTAACATTTGTGACCAATTTGGTAATCTCGCGACCTCATGAATGCATGGTAACCGAATGGTCATATTGCGACGTAACCGCGACCACACTCGCAATGGAAGATTGTTACCTTCCCAAAATAGCCCAAATATTTAATTATTTAATCAAATTACTTGCTCTATCTTCATTTTATGGGAGAGCAAGGATATTTTAGTGGATTCGTGGGCGTAAATATAGCTAAAAATGCATAAAATCATAAGATGTATTCGTTGGTAATTTTCGCGACCAATTAGGTAATTTTGCGACGTCGCGTTATTACGTAGCGATTACCTCGCGGCAACGTCCCCAAAAATGTAAACAATGGGAAGCTTCACATAAATAGGGAATTTCCCAGCGAATTTTCTTCTAGCTGTGGACAAATATGAGGTAGCATAGAATCCAGAGTATCTGGATCAATGTTTCATGGCATTACATGGCATGCATTGCTGGAAATTAGCAAGAAAATAGATCAATTTCTTCTTCTGAAGACAGAAATTGAAAATCTTTGACATGAAATGTCACCGAGTTTTCTCATTGCACCCAGCAAAAGAACTTTCGCCGACATTGTCTGCGGAATTTCAGGACAATGTATTGGACAAATCTAATATTTATTATTAAAAAATTAAAAAATATATTTTTAATAGCTTCTTAAAGAAAAAAATACTTAAAAATCATTATAAGTGAAAAAAAAATATTAAAAAAAAAATAATTTGGCTCTAAACAAAAATAATAAATGAACTCGATTTTATTTCACAAAATTGTTTTACATTACAAAAAATATATAAAAAAAAATATAATAAAAATCCAGAAAAAATATTCTTAGATTATGGTGCATTTTAGTAGAATTTTTTTTAAATTTTCCGAATCTTTTACTGATAGTTTCAATTTTAAAATCATCTTTTCTAATATTCCATAAGACACGAAACGCTATTTAAAGGTGATTTATATGTTTTCAATCTGTGAGTGTACTTCTTTTCTATATTATTTATTCGCTATTTAAAGGTTTCACTTTTTTGAAATGTTAATTTTGTTTATTTAATACATTTTTTTAAAATATTAATATTAATTTTGTATTAATAGCTTAAGATAAGTTTGAAGAAATGTAGGTAATAAAAGCAAAAGTGACGGAAAGTTTGGTCAAATTATGATTAAAAGTCAAAATGACGGTAAAGAGATATTAAATGACGGTAATTTCCTTAAGAGTTAAGGCGTAACCAAATTTTGTTTTTAAATTATCATTGGAAATTGTCAAACACTCAAGAAAATCGTTCTCATTTCCCGGAAAAGCGCTGAGAAATACATGAATTTTCCCGTTTTATTGGTGTAAAACATTTTGATTTTTTTTTCTTAATTTCTAGCTTTTCTAGTAAATTCCTTTCTATGTGAAATGAAAGCACTTTGAAAGCTTAACATTATATATTTAATCCATTTTCCTGCGAAGAAAACTCGCGAGATTCCGGCAGTGAACTTTTCTTTCGCTTCCCATTTCTCCAATATTCCACGTAACCAATTTTTATTTTCATTATTTTGTAGCATTTTTAATTCTCCTTCATTTAATAAAGCATTCGCAGAAGAAATCCGCTGGGAAAACTCGCTATTAAATAATTTACCAAAGCTAAAAGTACATTTTTGCGTTAGAAAAAAAAGAATTCCTCTCCAAACATAAGTGGAAAAAATTGTCCATCCTTTGCCAAATATAATCACTTTTATCTGTGATTCTTTTGAAGAAAAGAATAGCACAGCTTCTGTGTACCACCAATTTTTGTTCAAAATAACCGACACGTTTACCAAATATAAGGTGAAATTCACCATTCAGACAGTCTTCTTTTGTTCAGATTTTTAAAGAAAAGTTAAGATTTTTTAAGAAAAGTTAAGATTTCTTAAGTCAGACTGAATTTTAGACTAAATGTAATATTTTTTGATGATTTTTAAGATTTTCGATGTCTTAAGACCACCAAGAGCATTTTTTTTTAAACTTAAGAAATAGAAAATTGAATTTACTTATCAATTTAAAACAAAGAAAATGCATTTTTGAGTGTACAAAGAAGATTGATTCTTTGAAGAAAGAATCACAGCTAAAATGTTACTTTTCAAGACAAATTCAAGTGTAGTAAGCTGTTTTTCTTTCATTTATATAACTTTTTCTCGATATTATTAAGCTGAAAATGGAGTAATGTTGGAAATGTCCAACAAAAGTCGTAGGATTTTGCGACGATGGAAGTTTATTTTTTTGGGTGTCATGGCGACGGCTTTTGGCGGCGGTTATTTTGGCGGGAATTCAAATATTTCAGTGCAAACTTTAACAAATTATTTCTTCATTTCTATAATATATTGAGCAATATTTTAAAGTTTTTCCACCTTAGAATATATAAATCTAATTTTAGAAAAATAAAAAAAAATTAATCAAGAAAATTCAATTTTTAATGGCAATAAAATAATTAAAAATTATCATTTTTTAATAAAGGAGCATTATTAAATGAATCTACATCATTTTTCACGACGGTAGTTAAATTGGCATATATTTTTTGGGTGTGATGACTTCCCAAAAAATGCATATAAAAATAAATAATATACGCGATGGTCGCCATGAAATTATTCCGTATGGATATTTGTTGTAATAACTCATGGCGCCATCACCATGGCATTGGTATAAATAAAGAAAAAGAAAGAGAAAATATAGAAATGTTGAATGTTCAAGAGAAAAACAGAGACAGACAGTGCGAAAAATTGCGACGTAACCGCAACGTAATGGCAACGTCATCGCTACTTGACGACGTAACAACGAGGTAGCCGCGACGTCGCGGTTACGTATGTGGTCACATGCCTGGTCGCAGCGACGAAACTGCGACCTTGTTGTTACGTCGCCATGACGTCGAAAAATTCCCCATTTACGTTGCCATTACGTCGCGGCGAGGTGCGATGTTACTTGTGGCGTGACGTTGCCGCGACCTGAAATTACGTCGCCGCGACCAAAAAATGTTACATGGGTAATCTACGCAGCGGATTTTAAACCAATTCCATTTGGGTTGTGGTCTTACCATGATTCCCTTTTGGCCTCTCTCGCCCTTTTGTTGTGGACGTAAATCGTTTTTCGAGGTTTTATTGTGAATGCGAATTTTCATTTGATGAGAGATTTTATTCAAATACGGATGAATGATGATGGAAAAGACGAGAACAGAAAAGGGGAAAAAATGAAAAAATAAATTCAAAATGCATGAAATAAAATAAATTGATAGATTGCAAATCAAATGATTGAAAAACTCCAAGTAAAAGTTGACATGAATTTTCACAAGAAATTATTCTCTAACCTGATAAAAATTAGGATTTTCTACTTCTTTTTGTATCAATTATGGTAAAAAAATTTATCAAAGTTTTCTTGTAAAAATTCATCTCACAATTTCGATAAAATAAAATTAAAATTTCTCTAATAAATAATTAAGATAACAAAAAGAAAAATACCGGAAAGCCATTTTTTCCGGGTGGACCCGCTGGACCCTGCAACATAAATTTTATTTTTTCTTTAAATAATAATTTTCAATTAAGGAACCAAATAAAAACCTTAGGGAATGTTTTGTAGTGAAACACCCTGTTTTTATTTAATTTTCAAACAACATGTTAGGTTTATGCTAAGTTTGTCGTGGTACTCACAGCTGGACCTATTTCACCGGGATCACCTTTCTTTCCCTTCTTTCCGCGTTTTCCGGGTGGACCTGGTGGACCTGCAAAAATAACAAAAAAAGAGAAATCAATGAGTTTAATTTTTGCGTGTTATAAAAAAAATTGCTGTATGGCTACTGATTGGAAAATTAATTATTTAATGTTCGTGTTTGTAATTAACAAATTTTATTGGTCGTAAAATTCAATTGGTATTGTAATGCATTTTTTTTTGAACTTTTATTTCCGACTGAAATTGCGTATTGGCCGTTTAAGGGGTTGTATTTTTATTGTTATAAAAAATATACGAGGTGGTGGAAAATGTGTGTGTGAGGGATGGGGTGGATGAAAATTAAATTCACTACGTTATATATGTGCCAAATGGTGGACGTGGATGGGATGGTATTTATTGGGATGAAATGGTGTACAGGAGTGAGAGAAGATTTCAGCTTGGATTGTATACAATAAACAATTGTAGGTTAGTGGCAACGTCTGTTCTCTATGATGCCCCTTTGTGCCCATTGTTCTTTTAATTTATTTTTTGCACAACCCCTCATGTGGGGGAGGGTGGTTAACCCGCAGGGGGTTTTGTGATACAATAAAAAGAAGGAAACACCCAAAAATGTCCCCAAAAAGTCGACATTTGCCATAAATTTCTGGATTGGCAAGAGTGGTGGTGGGAAGAAAGGAGTGAAATTTATTGGCAAATTGATCAGTTAATGTATTACGTGCGCCTTTGCTCAGCAATATTAGCCACTTACTCAATGTGTGTTGCGGAGACTTCCGCCTACATCCACCCCCCCTCCCTCCCTAGAATTTGATCCCAATATATACCCCACACAGTACGAGTAATCCATTTTTTTTGCGTGGTGTTGCAGAAAGCTCGAAAAATGATAGGAGTGTCGTAATCGTAAATCTATCTCCAAACGTGGACCATTCCCCCCCTCACCCTGAAAACAACTTATGCATACAAAATTATACATCGCCAAAACGATTAATGGTTTGGCACTCAGCCACTTTATATCCCCCATGTTGATGGTTAACAATATAAATGATGGGAGAGTGCGCTATTTTGGGATCTTTTTCGCGAAAATCCAAAAGCATTTTTCGTTCTACATCTCCTTTGTCTCTCACTGGATTCACGTTGTGCGAATGACAACGATTTTGGGATGTTACGATTTCACACACATTTCCATCGTGAAGCATGAAAATTACCCCCAGACGGTCTTCATTGGAATCATAAATGCAAAAGTAATCCTCTTTTCGGAGTAGTGAAAAATAAGACAAGCGAGCATCGCAGAGTTTAGCGCACCAAGACCATTTCGAGACATCTTGTTCTTCTCCGCTCGGCATGTTCTTATAATACAAAAAAATGGGGATTTAGTTGGAAACAAATCATCTCTATTAATAAACGCTACAAGAGAACAACATTTCTGCATACAAGAAAACTCTATCACGGTACATCAATGGGGAGAGACGGAAAGTTTGTACTCATGCACTCATAGAAAATCAAGATGATAGTTTAGTGCTTTAGTTTTAGCTTAAAGATTTTATAAATTCAGATTTTAGCTGTGTTTCTTTCAGACACAGCTTTTGTGTACCGAGCAAAATCGAAAGTCGTCAGATCGGGCTCAAACTTGGGATGAGCACGAATTAGGGTCCCCACATTCCAAAAAACGAATGCGCCAAAAAACGTCCGTCCGGCCGTGGTTTATGACTGAATTGCGAGAGAACGGTAATAGATAGAGACTTGCGGTAAACGGCAAAGTTTAAATATCGACTGGAAGACGTCCGATTATGAGGTCAAATCCACCCCCCCACCCCCCCGTCCGCCATTTTGAATAACCTCAAAATTTTGTTTTCGCTATATCTCAGTCGCTATTATAGCTAGAGGGCTGAAATTTTGATATGTTGTAGGGGCCATCAAAAGCTTTTCAACGATACCTCATTTTCGAAAATCGGTCAAGCCGTTTAGTCAATATGGCCGCCACAATTTTTCATCGAAAATCGACCATAACTCGAAAACGGCTTGACCGATTTTGATCAACCCGGGCTCAAATGAAAGATCTCAACAAACCCTACAACTCTCTAGAACATCCGAAGTTTCAAAAGTGACCGCTAGGGGGCCAAAAATCAAAAACAAAATTTTCGATGAGTTTTCGATGAATATCTCGAAAACGACGACATAAATTTTTTTCATTTTTTGATATGTTGTAGCTGACCATATTATCTAGCTTCATGCCAAAAATGAAGAAAATCTATGGATCCGTTCTCGAGATATAGCCTTCCAAAGTTGGCATGTCATATCTCGGGTTCTACAAATCCGATCTTGATCAACTCAAGCGCAAATGAAAGGTTTCGAGAAACCCTACAAATGTCTAGAACATTGCAACTTCGAGAAATGTCCGCAAGAGGCGCTAAAGTCAAAAACAAAGTTTTCGAAAATTTCGAACTCGAATTTTTCGAAAATGGCGACATAAATTTTTTTCATTTTTCGATATGTTATAGCTGACTTCAAGACCTTTCAAACAAAAAAATATTTATGAAAATCTATGGATCCGTTCTCGAGATATGGCCTTCCAAACATTTCTTGGGGGATGACTTTTCAACTTTTCCCGACTTTGCGCGTATTTAAATTAATTCGCGTTCTAGTTTGCTCTCACAAAATTGGTACACTGAAAGAAACACAGCTCTCGTAAGCTTGGTCAGCTTACCAGTACATTTTAAATACGGTGAAACGTCGCTGGACTTAACAGATAACCTACAAGGCTGATTTAAAAAGGGAAATTTGGTAATGGAAAATATTAGCTCAGTAAACAAATTTTGCAAATAATTGATGAAATATTGAGCTTAATATTAAGCTAATGTAGGTCCGCATAGTAGGTTAACTATTGATTAATCAGATTGACAAACAATAATTGGTCAATAGTTGATCAATCAGATTGATAGACAATTATAGCTCAATAAAAATCTGATTGATGGACAATAATTGATCAATAGTTGATCAGACACAAAAACTAGTAGTTCTTAAATAAAAGAAAGTGATAATAGGGGAGGGCGGGGCTAATAAAGTCACTTAAGGGTTTAGAAAAAGCTTAAAATATCATATTTCCTACCTAGATAGAACAAAATGATCTGAGAAAGAGTTATAGAGCAGTAAATTTCCTAAAGAAATGAGCTATACATTTCGCTTTATCTATTTGAGAAATATGATATTTTGAGCTTTTTCTGAACCCTTAAATGACTTTTTTAACCCCGCTCTCCCCTAATAGAAAAAAAATTAAAAAACAAAATTATGTTAATTTCAATATTGAGTCAATGAGGGTCTGCATAGATGATTAACAATTGAGTAATCAGAATTGAACTAAGATTGCTCAATAATTGACCAATAATTGATCAATAATAGATCATCAATTGACTGACTTAATTGATTTAAAAATTATTTATCAATCTGATTGATTCATCATGATTGAACATTTGTTGGTTCGATCATTTACTCAGAACACTCAGAATAAATATCTTGAATATTTTTTTAATGTTCCTTTCAATAATTTTCTATTACAATTTTTATCTGACAAAAATGTTATTTTAAGACCTCAAAACGACTTTTTTTTAAACACACAAACGAAGAATTAAAAGAATTCAAAAAATTTCACGTAGACTTATCATCAGTAGAATGAGAACAACAATGTAACAATCTTAAGCTCTTGGTTTATTCTCAAGAAATGAGAATTAAATACATACAAGTGGAAGCAATATAAAAGTAATAAACATATTTAAGAGACAGATTAATAATAACCCATTAAACTGATGTCTAAATTTGTCAAATAATTCACACTAATTTATTGCTCTCAAACTTAATCGCCAAGAGATTTACAATATTTCTCTCGACTTGATGTGAAATATTGGGTTTTAGGGAGTGCAACAGTGTGAAAATAAATGGGGTGTTAGTTTCCTGGCGCTTTTTTCTGAGTATATTCTTACCATATGAGTGATGTTGCATCTAAGAGCAACAAAACATGCACCAAGAACACGAGAATTCCGTGCTCATTTTAAATGTTTCCGAAACTTTCATTGCAAGGATATTGCAAGATGATTTGAGTACCGTGTTGAGTGACAAGAGCTCACACATCTGGCTCTCTTGTGTGCTATATAGCATACATATATCCTCCATATATGAATTTAAAAAGCCCCAAATGACAGAATTATAATTTCGATGAAACCCCCATTTTATGTTTATATTATTTATTAGTCAACAGCTGAACATGATATTTTTATTTGGCAAATTGGTCATTCAATTCAGGGGGTACAATACACCAATGTTCGAGGCAATAAACACTGCGCCATGTTCTTCATATGTGCCGCGTGTTTTTTTTGTCGGGATTTTTAACTCAAACCATAAATAAAAGAGAGATGATTTATTGCATTGACTCATTTCACCTGATCATGTATGTGAGATGTCATGTTTAATGCTGAAACATTAAATTCAAATGAGCCCCTAAATCAATTTATCATGCGCACTGATCCTCTCTGAAATTTCAAATTAATCAATTACAGTGGAGAAGCTCACTAAAAGCGTGGGGTTAATTCGATTTGCAGGTCATTTATCTCCTCCACCACTGTGTGGGCAAATGCACCATATATAGAGGAAAAAAAACAAACTCGTGGCTCACATTCCTTTAAGAAATGTCTTGCGAGAACAATGCATTATTTTTCTTAATGTGAAACACCATTACTGCCGGAGAATTAATTGCAAAGTGAAGGGATTTTTTTTTGCTTTGCGTTGGGGCGTGTTGAGGCAAAAAAATCAGAACAAATGGGGGGTGATGTGGAGGCTAGAAACCCATCATCCACTTTTTTTGCCACTGCGTCGGTTTAAGAAATGAGATGGGCGGTTACTCACAGCTTTAGGATTTTGGTACAAATGAGTTTCTCAACTCATACCCCCCTATTTCACGCTTACAAGTCTTTTGCTATCTCCGTTGGAAGGAAAAGTGTTTGGTACTTTTCACATTCCCCTCTCAATAAAACATTAAAAATTCTACTTAATGGCATTTATGACAGAGACGAATGGGAATTTTCTGTTTTTATTGGGATATCTCTCGTCGTTTTCTCTCAACCCTCCTGCCTCCACACGCGCGGAAAAGACGTTGATGCGCACCGTGCAACGTCTGGGAATTGCTCTCCCCGTAAGGATATTTCAAGGATAGTATCGAATTGAAACATCCCTCCCCTGTGCGAAGCATGGGTGCAATCAAAGAAATAATTTTCTCTTCCTCTGCCATTTGCTATCTGATGCAGTCTGTTTTAATTATTATTTAATTAAGGTGTGCGTTTGTACCCTTCATTGCGCTACAGATACTCGTATCTAACATTTATTTAATTACAGGGGAGCTATGTGTGGGGTAATAAAAAAGCAAAGGACAGGCGGGGGTAATTTATATTGAGTCTGGGCATCCTCCACCTCTCCCTCTCACCCCCATGTTCGGGGGCAGCACAAGAAAACTTTACTCAAGGGGTGGAAGGAGTAGACAAAGTCGGGGAGAAAATGCCTTTAGGGGGGATTTTCTGTGGTGCAGCACTCCATTGTAATTTCACTGCAGTAATCAACATAAATTTTGCATTAATGCTAAACATTTCAACCATAGAAATATTTAAAACATCTTACTCTCGCACATGAATTAACCCATCTCTTTGTTCTCAAACTACGCCATGGCTTTAATGAGCTCTGTTTTGTTCATTATATCCCGAACCACGTACAACTACCAGAAATAACTTCCTCCAAAGTACAGATAGGGGTGTGTAGGTGAATTTTAGAATGGAAATTGGGGATAAAGGAGAAAAATCACAAACTGAAAGAGCATAAAGAGATTTTCCAATGAACGTTTGAGAAATAATCCAATTTAAATTTTAACAATCAAGCTATACCACGTAAAGAAAATCTAAAAATAGAAATTTTCTACAAGAGAGGGACTTTAAAATATGTTTCATGAGATTAGGGGTAGTTAGATGTGTGAAAATAGAATATGCTTTTCTGAACTTTTACTCCAAAGCATGTGTGTGTGCCAAAGCTTGAGATTTTAGATTTAAGGTTCATCGATATGGGTATCAAGAAGCATTGTGCATTCCATGCATTCCAAAGCGTTTAGAAATTCATGAATTCCCCCCACACACACACACACCGGGTAGTGGTTTAATAAGCAACCAAAGAGAAGACTGTTGAGCACAACATTGTGACTTTTAGTGTCAGAAGAGGAAAGGAGTATGATAACAGCGGAGAAAGACTTGGAATCTTGACAACGTGAAAGCTCATTTTGTGGGTCATATGATGTGAATTTATACTCAAGTGTGTGACTTTTCCATCTCCATGTTAATGCAAAATGTATACTTATGGGTGGAGGGGGTGGGGGTGTGCAAAGAAAAGCATTGGGGTGTGTATATATGCATTTATATGCAGACATGGTGCTCTCATATGGAGCTTTTTGGTTCCTCTTTGGGGGTGCACACTGCATATGGGAAGTTCAAACATTCAAGTGCAATTGAGAAGCCATTGGGGGTGCTGCTCGAGATGAATAAATGTAGCACATAGTGAGAGCATAGAGTCAATGTCCTTACATAATTTATTGCTACTGAGGGTGAGCGACAAAAAAGACGATGGTTGGGCTTTTGCTATTTGCTTATGGAGTTGAGAGAGCAAACAAGCGAGATGGTGCCGCATATATAGTATTTGGGTATAGATACGAGAGGGTTCACCATCACTCTTTTGTTGCACGAGCCCCACAATCTGTCTAAGCAATTATCCTTCAACCCTCTCGAGTGTAGTGAATTACATGCCAACCCCTTGTGCACTTCCTACTCACTTAATTTTCCCATCTCTGTGCAAACACGTGGAATTGAACACACGAGAGAGCTTTCTGATTATTGTACGGGGAGTCACTATACATAATAAATTTATCATTTAAAATGCACCTCTCCACCGTTTGTTTATCTTACATTATCTCGCACAGACTTCCCTTTGATCTTCCTTCCACCCCAAACGAGAAGTCAACGGGCGTACCGGAAAGGAGTTTCATGTACACGGAAAAACTTGCAAGAAAAAAAGCTCAACCCATCTCAAGAAAATTTTATTCACCATTTATGAAATCCATAAAGTGCTTTTAACTATTAAGTGATTTTTTCCTCATCTATTCGATTCCGCAGCTAACAAAATGATATTTCCATATTTTATCTCATACAACCCTCCCACCAACCCCCAACTCACTTTTCTTTCGCACAGCTCTTCAGCGAAAATTTTCTCTATACATTTTCATAGATAAGTCCATCCACTTCCATGGGGAACAATCATCTAGCACATTCTTCACATTTCAAGTACTACAGACAAAAGAAGCATTTTGAGATCTCTTCTCTCAAACAACTCAAAAAATCGCATTAAGATTTTTTTGCACTCCTCGTGACGCTTTAAATATTCCATGAATAGTCACAGTCGAGTGAAATATATAAATTAAAGTGTATTTACACGAGAAGCTCCAGAATGAGGCATAGAGACGACAAAGGAGATAAAAAGAAAAAGGAATTGGAGAAATTTGTGATAAAATGCGATTGAGATGATTTGAGATATTTAGTGGGGAAATTGCAAATCCGGTAAAAGAGAATGAAAACTCATTGTGCTGATTTAATTGGAATTAAGGGGAAAATGAGAAAAATTTAATAAACATGCACTTTTTTGAATAAAGAAAATGCAGCGTGGGAAAGTTAAAAAATTTCTTGGGAATTAAGGAATTTTAATTAGTAATGGAGAAATTCTTTCGATTTTAGTAAAGAATAAGGCGGTTTTAAAGCTTCTTCAAAAAATTCTTTGCCTAGTAGAATTTTTTTTTCATAAAATTTGTTAAATTAATTTATTCCAATGACAAAATTAAATATAAAACCATCAGATCACATTATTTAAACTGATGAGTATGTGCTGTATTTATTTACACCCAGAGTTGTTGATGTGATGCACACTTCCCCACTAAATACACCACAAAACAACCCCATAGGCTCATTGTAAAACCACCCTGCTATTTTCCCTACCGTGCACGATTGAATGGCCATGAAAACTTTTCCAATGCGGAAAAAGTTTTTCTGCAAAACCTCCTCGAGAGTCTGCAATCATTAATTTAACTCGACAGAGTATAAGGTATAGGAAGATAGGTGAATGTGAGCTTATACATAGTTGTTAAAAAGTTACCCCCAAAGATACGTTTTAAGTTGGAAGTTGAATAGTTCAATGGAGCTTAGTTTACTCATTCTATATAAGTTGTTTTCGAAAAATTTGTATTGATAGCTGAGAATTTGTTTGATGATACAGTAAAGTCTCGGTAGATAAACATTTTATTTAAAAAGTGGGAATGGGATTTTTTTTAACTTCTAAGAAAAGAAATTTTTAACAAATTAATTGTTTTTTTTACAGAATATTTTGAAAAAATTTAAATAAGGAAATTTAAGAAATTATTTAATGAGTTAGAATAAAACATACATCATGTCGAGGCTCTACTGTTTCTGATAGAAAATGCACATCAATTGAACATTCAGCATTAATCCAAAGCATTCGTAGAATTTGTCTATCCTTTAAGCTCAAGCATTGAGCAGCATCGATATCAAATCATTTGTAATCCATCACAGGTGCTTCTCATCTGTTAAAGTCATATCTAGTAATAACTATTGAACTACAGAATCAGGAGAATTTTAATAAAACTTTAAGACTCTCTCACGAATCATGTTTAGAAAATCCTCATATTTAATTTTCTAAACAAAACCATTTGTGTAATCTACATTATAGCAAATAAATTTAGATAAAACTTTTTGGTAATTCCGGTGGAAATTCATGATAAAAGCAATGGCACTTTCAACATTGACTTGCGAATGTTTATTCAAATCCCTTGTTTATCTTTACGATATTGATTCAACATGGTGAGACTGTGCAAATGGGTTAGCTGTTACAATGGGATTTACTGGGGGGTGGTGGTGATACAGCTCCACACAAAACTCATAGGTTGGAATTTTTAATAAGTCCCCCCAGAGAGAGAGAGAGGGTGAATGTGTGAGGAGTCAGGTGATTAGCTCAGCATCACAGTCGTTGTGGAAATTCTCTCATCTCTCAATTGCGAATGGAAGGAGCACTATAATCCCATAGTGCTGTAGCTGGGTGTATAGGGAAAATTAAGGTATTATGGGGTTGTGTCTTTTGTACCCCAAACCCTCGCCCCCTACTCCCTCGTTCACATTGTGGGGATATGTGAATTGGTTTGCATACGAACATTACACAGACATTTCATCAAACAATTTAGAAATTCATATTTGTGTGTTTATACAGTGTGGCTGATCTATAGACATACACCCATTGTGGGTTGTACTATGGGCTTCTCCCATGTCTTTGGCACTCGAAAAGTAAATGTATTATGTTAGGAGATGGGTCTTAGGTATTATTAAACAATTCGTGCTTAAATATACAGTGTGAAAGTACACAATGGAGCATCAACTATAGTGGTTTGTTTCATCAGTCACTTCCGCTGAATTCCAAATGAGGATGCTCAGAATTAGTTCTAAACCATCAAATGATCTTCCCCTTTTTGACACTCACTTATATGCCACCGTCTGTGTACTCCACACAATCCCATAGCTCCCATCCACAAGAAACAATGCAAGAGGATCGTTTTATCCCCCCCCTCCATCCCCGTCAAAAGGGATGGTGAAGAGGATTCTTTTGTGGGAAACTAAACTATGTGGGTGTGGGCATTGTGCCGAAATTTTCCATCGTCAGTGATGAAAGTGCTGCGGGAAAATTTATCATTGCGCCCATAGTGGGAGATAAAATACGTGTAATTTATTTATTTTGGGTCACACACACAGCTTCTCCCAGCCCCGTCAACCACCCACCCCTGAGACGGAGTATGGAGAAGTTGTTGTGTTCTTCAAAACCAAAATGAAATGAATAATAAATCACGAGTGTGGTTAATGGACAAGTTTTGAGGAGAAACACCGCATACATATAGCTTAGAATTCCAGGGTCGTTCGCCATAGCTTCTGTGGATAGTAAATCATAGCATATGTGGCTGGGTATGAGCTTATACGTTCTTTGCCAAAAACGGAATGAGAGCGCACGGAGGAACCATTGTTAAGTACACATATGAACGTGATTCCCTGGTACTGGAATAATGGAATTCGAAAAGTAATTTCCGGCCCTTGGTGGCAACTTGTGAATTTTCGACTATAAATGGGTCATCTTTATTCCGTACAAACCAAACTCTCCTGACTCCCTTTCCTGCGTCTTCCCTTAAAGCTTGCACGTCATTATCGCAATCTGTGTGGCAAATATTGAATTTAGTGTCATCTTGCTGAATCCACAGGATATGAGGATGGATGATGAGAGAATAAATAAGTTTGGGAAAGCCATTTTGAGCTTTTTACTTCAGCTCATGCGATGCAAACTCATATCCTTAACTCCGGGATATCTTTGCAATTTTTGAAGGAATGTTACTCTAAATCTTCCGAATGTTTCTTCGAATTCAATTTGATTGAATATTGTATAGATTGTTAAATTGAATAAATCACAGAAATGAAATAACGAGGAATTTGTAATGAAATTTACGTTCATTAAAATTCTATAATGAAGTGGGGGTGGTATATATTTATAAACTTTTTTTCAAGAAAAAGAAGAATTGAAAATAATTTATTTGCTCGACTTTCTATAGAATTATCTTTTGTATGAAGCATAAAAAAATTAATAGAAAGTCAGATTTTGCTTGAATTTTCACAATTTCAATCTTTTTTTCATTGAGGGACTGCATATTCAGATTTGTTAGAATTCTAGGAATTTTTTTTCGTTCTTTTTCAATCAAGAATTTTGCAAAAAAAATGAATAAAGTCATCACACACCCTTACTTACTACGTGCTTAAATAACACCTCTTCTCTTTAATCTTCTCATAGCTTAATTTTATTGATCCAATGCATCTCCATTGACTTATAGGTACATCAATTCCCCACCAGTGATGCGCGTAATTTACGGCTGAGGTGAGGTCGTGCGAATAATAATGGGCTCCACCACGATGCACGAATCTCCATGGCATTCCATTGATTGAGGCTGGCTCCGTGGCCTCGGGGTATCTTGGCGTGTTTTGAGACCTTAAAGCCCGGTGGTCCGCGCGTCATTTACCATGGCGGATGAAGAAGCTGAGAGAGAGTCACAGCCTCAGGGCAGAATTTATTGAACTCACATCCCACCCGGACAGAACACTGTGCGTGATGCAGGGAGGCGAATAGCCGCCCTTCGTCGCTTATGTGGCTCTGTGAGTTTGCGGAGTTTTGCCCACAAATCCGAGAAGGTGTTGAAACCATTCTTCACTTGTGTGGTTGCATGGTGAAGCCCATGGGTTGATCAACAACGAGTCGTAAATTGCACTGACCAAATGAATTCCGCGTGGTGCCCCAAAATGTGGCACCACAGTCCATCCCTTAGCGCGCTGTTAGGGGTGCTGATGAAATTTGTTGGTGCGCAAAGCCCCGAGGGGTGCAATTACTGTGGCCATTGATATGCCAATTGGTCAAATGAATGGCCCCGAAGAGTTCCGGCCGCAGTAATCACCATGACGGGGATTAATCATAAATCCAAGTGGAATTTACTGCCGCAAGAGGAAGTCAATCGACCGGGGGTGCCTCGAGGATTCCACACAATAACGATTAATTTTCCCACCAACCCCCAAATAATTGAGCCACCCCCCTTTTATATTGCTAAATGTCGAAGGGTTTTATGGTTTTATATCCGGTACATGTGGTGAGATTTGGGGAATTTTGTTTGAAAACATTCGCAGTACTTTGTTTTACTCAATGCCGGGGATGAAGCTGCTATTATGTGATAGGGGTGGGTTTTTTTTTACTAAAAAGAATAGTTTTTGCTTGACGAGACTAAATTTTATTAAGATTGGAAGAATACTCAATGAATTTTAAATTATTAATTTGCTTTCATTTTCTTTTTCAGTTTAATTTAAATTAAAAACATGCACGACATCTATGGAGGAAATATTTTTGCTTGTGTCACCATCTAGTGAGTAAATATTATTCAGATAGAGAACATTGAAAAAGAAACAGTGTTGTGTGCAAGAATAACTTTTGTTTGCACGTAACTCCAAACACGGATCATTGAGTCTTCCAAAGGGGGTATGTTATGTGACAAACATTGGGGCAATTTCACTTGAGTGTGGGGCATCCTCTCCCTCTCGTGCCCTGGATGGTGTTTTCCCGCAATATCGAGTCAATGAGGATTTTCACGTTTCGCAGACTGTATCAATATAGCACCCAAAGCAATTTCCCAGCAAGTTTTCCACCATTTACAGTAGTGCATCCCATGGAGGTAAACACAAAGTTCCCACTTCGATACTCAATAATGCGGCAAGACGTCCACAAGGTAATGAAATCTTATTGTTTCTCCACTCCCGACTTTATGCGATTGGTAACTTCTTGCACAAAATGCTCTCCGTGAAAATTGCTTTTGGGAATGTGAGCAAAAATTTCCCATCTCACGGGAGGTGCTGCTTTATCCTTGGGGGCAATACGTGTGGATTTTTATAGCTCAATTCGCATCCCCCGCATTGTTTGTCAATATTATGCCCAATATTTGTCACAATTCCCATGTAGATTTGTCCCTCCACACCATATAGCCCCATAAAGACCATAAAATGCCGCGTGGGTTTTCCCACACACATTCCCCTCTACCGCCCCCGTGTGTTTTTATATCCATTGCACCCAATTGCTATTATTTTCACAGAATTTGACACACAAGTGCGCACACGGAGAAAATTGTTATATAACTTTTCGACACTCTCTCGAAGCAAAACTTTTCCAATTTGTCGGCAGTGTCACTTTTGGAAGCGTCCTCCGTGTGTTTTTCTTTGTGCACGCGTTCTACCTTATAGGTAGCAAATGTTCTATATATGGATACTACACCCACCTTCATCTGAAATTTCCCGAAATAACATGGGAGACAAAAAAGAAACAAGACAAGGAGCTCTTGGGGCTCTTGGTAAGTTGGAGATTTTCCACTTCTCCACCCACATAATTTTCCTCCGTGTGTTCTCTCTGTGCTAATGTCTGGAGCAGAGCTGGAGGAGATCCATAATGGATTTCTTATAGATTTTCGAATTAGGAATTATTCGAAAAATTTTTCAAGAATTTGATGTATTTTTTTAAATTTATGCTTTGCTGAAGGATAGCGGACAATGAGGCTGTTTATTTCTTTTGCACAAAAATATGCAACAGATGGCGTTTTTTTTTTAAATTCAGTTTTAATTAATTTCAAAGAATAAAATGTCTGTTTTCCTTTATATTATTCACATGAAGATGATTTTATTAAAGAACCATGGAAATAGAATGATCAAACAATAGAATTCCTCTCACTTGATATGAAAAGGTACAACTATCGCCATCTAGCGTTAATTTTAATAGCAATTAAAAGACTTACACCATTTGTTTTTTAACAAACCTCTTAAGAAATCTTCTTTATCCACAATCTTAATTCATTTTAACTCTGATCCCCATCCTTAAAGTGAAATCCCGCTTTATTATCACCCTGTACTCCATAATTTATGACAAGGTGTTTCAAATTCGATTGTGTAAACGACTCGGTAAGCTCTTGCACAACAATATTGAGGGTATAAATTTAATTTAACGACACTAATAATTACGTGTACAATATGTGTGTACACCATTTGTATGACCAAGACCATCTTGCTTGAATTCTTCCCAGATGGGATTTAGCAAAGAAAAATCGTCACTCTGTGCAAAAAAAAAATCACACTAATTTGCATTTCATAGATATACCCCCAGGTACAGGTAGCACTCCCCCCCAGAGAGGTGGGTGAGGATAAAATAGCTGACACATGAGTAAGTGCGCGTTTTCCCCCTAAATGAATAAATAATTTCCTGCTAGAGGGGGCAAAACCTAGGCGGACTATAAAACAGTGATTTGTTCCACCTCTTAAAAATGTGACTCTGCTGGGATAAATAGATGCCCCATGAGTTATTTATGTTTGGGAGAGAAGTTTGTTTGAAAATACACAGGTGAGAAATTTTTCAACAAATTTCTCCCAATTGCTTACAGAGTCGGGCGGCAGGGGAAGATGCGATGAATCGATATGGGGACGTTGTATGGGAGGATGGGGGGAGGTGAGTTTGAGAAAGAAATTTTCGAAAAGCAAAAGATTTTATCGGACACTTTTGTTCTTCCCAATAAGTATTTTGTAGCATAAAGTGTGGCTATTGAAGTGCTTTCGGAGGGCAATCGTGATTCCTCTCCATTTAGATGACAAAACACTGATAAAGTGGCTGCAGCGGCACACGACGGAGGCTCACGTAGAAATTTCTCAATTAAGGATGGCACAACCACAATATATAGGTACCTACATCGTCTCACAAGGCCCATCGTGTCTTGGATGCCAAAGAGAATCCTCCACATTCTGAATAACACAAGAGTCGTGTATAGATTTATGTGTTTTGCTGCTTCTCCTCCCCACCGGAATATTTTTCCTTCACTTTTGATATTTTAATTAAAATTCTTTTATCCACACAGCAAAAGATTAAACAAACATTGGATGAACATCGCATATGAACTTCTTTTTGTATTTTCTTCTCTGTACATTTCTCTATCAACAATCTATATTGGTTTATGATTCAATTTCATTAATCAAGTCAATCTTCCACAACGAATTGTTGTTGGTAAATATCATTTTGTATCTGGGAGTGACTGGTGGCTTACTTCTTGAAGTCAATGTGTTTCCAATTAGAGTTTCTTTTTTATTTAAAGATCTTTTTATTGTAATGATTTCTTGTAAGAAAGTTGTGCGTTTTCTTTAGTTATGTAACGTTGAAAAAAACATAAAAAATTATCAAGTTTCCTAACAAAGGGAATTATGTTTAATTTTATGATTTATGATTTTGTTAAATAAAGAGCAAAATATGTCATTCCTTCATTTTATAAACTACTAAGGAATTAAAAATGCATCAAACATCCTTAAAACTATTCATAAAAATAGATTAACGACCTTTTGTACTTCCTGTTCGTTTGAGAATCACGACATTTCCTTATATGAGCCATGAATTTATGGGTTTAAAAAATCTCTCATGAAAATCAACAGATTTGTACCTCATTCTTGAAAAGAAAAAAAATCTTCCCAGACAAAATTGAGCTACAAAAAATGTCGAAAAATCAGTCGAGCCACCAAAATTCCATCGTTTTTCATTTAGAAGTTTGTCGCTCCTCAGCACACGAATGTTCTATCGTATTTGAAAGAATGGGAGCAAAGTGAGAAAAATACCTTTTTATTTATAGTTTGTGGTGTAAATTTTCCTTCTCGTCACATTTCACTCAACTCTCAAATCCCCACAGCCACTCTCAGCTAGGATTGGTTAAGTCAATGAGACATCGCCAGGGCAATGTATGGGGAATCCCAATGCGAGGAATGATTTCTTGGCTGGTCGGAAAAATTTGTTACACACTTAATTAAGTGAAATGTTTTTTATTGACTCATAAGTTTATTAGTGTAGCACTATTTCCCTAACTCCCTCCCTAAGAAAAATTTATTCTCTCGTGTGGAAAAGTGACAAACAAGAGTATGGAAAAGATGAAGATTTAGCATCGCGAAGGGTTTGATCTGTCGCGATGGTTTTTTTTTTGGGGGACTCTGTAGCAAATGTGTCTCAATCCATTTCTTTTGGCGTCAACTTGTCAGATTTGCCTCATCTATCTTCCTGGAAATGTTGCAGCGCCAATGCAATGGCACACAACACATCCTAGGTCTTTGCATAAACCTATAACCCCCCCCCCCCCCAATCCCTCCTTTCATCCTCAAGACAAAATGAGGAATTTTATTTTTGAACAGAGTGATTATTCGTCGTATTTAATCTCTGTATAATATTCTCTTCCCCCCAAATATAAAATATCTAATGGGAGTCGAGGCGCCTCGAAAATGTGTGTCTCTCACATCCCAAGTTTATATTTTCAGACAATCATACAAAATTTGTCTTCTCCAGCAGTCACTTTTATCCACTCCTCTTTACTGCTCCACGTACATTTTACTTAAGTGGTTCTTGTACAATTTTAGATAAAATCTCTTCTGCCCCAAGAGCAATGAAAGAGATTCAGTGCAAGTTGGTTCGCTCACGAATGAAGCATGACATGATTACGTTAATTGAGGATGTATTTTGAAAAAAAAAAAAAGGATCTCACTGTGTCTTCTATTATTATGATTAAATGGAAAATAAACATAAGTAAATGCCCTTGTTGTTGTAAAACACTTGAATACCAACATTTTGCCTTTCAATTTTCAGTTTTTTTTTTAAATAAGAAGGGAAGAATTGTATAAGCGCTTCAAACTATCTACGGATAGTTGTTGAAATAGCAAAAAACGAATTTACATACTTATACATATAACAATTAACGAATTTAGAAATAATTAAAGCCTTAAGAATTTAATTAATTTAATGGATAACGGGGAATAAAAAAATCTTCTTGAGGGGAGGCTGTCAAGAATTTGAAATATTCTTGCAAAATTCCAGGAAAAGAACCTTTTTTTAAGATGATTTTTTTCTTAATTATTGATTTTGCAAGGAGGACCTAACTTATAGAACATTTTTAGAGAATTTGGGAGGAAGCAATAGGATTCAAAACGAGAACAAAATATTTATAAATTCATGAGTATATAGCGAACAAGAGAATTTTCAAGCTTAAAAAATAATCCTAAATCTTCTAAATTTAACAGTCTCTTTAACCCCTTAAACACATGATTAAATTCCAAGTGAATCCACGTTGAAAAAAAAGTTTTCGCGAATAAAAACAAACTTATTCTTCCTTTGCAAGATATATTAACGTCGTTGCATTGTGTGGTTTACGTATGGTGCAACCCACCTAATTAAACTTCCAAAATTCGTTTAAAGTCCAACACTTTCTTGACATTTAGTCTTACCATGTTTTCTTTTATTGGGAAAGTTTCTCCACAGCACGACATGATGCAAAGTTTTTCCACTTCTATTTTAGACTCTTGGACAATTTTTCATTTACTGTGTGTGACTGTTTTTCTTTACGGAACGATGGGTGGCGTCAAGGTGTTTCAGACACATTGTTTTTGTAAATAAATGGAGTAGACAGTTCTTGATATTTTTTGTTTCAAAATTTTCAAATTTATTTAATTTTAATTTTATTTAGATAGCTTCAGTAGTGCTAACAAATAGTCGGGAAATTCTTAAATTCACTGGAAAAAATGCAAAATTTCTTTAAGCAAAAGTTGTAGGACCTGAAGAAGGAAACAACAATCTCCGAAACGCAATGCCAATTAAAATTGCGGAAAATAGAAAAAGCTCACATCTCGTATTTTACTTGTTATCTAACAGATCGAGAAAATTCATAAAATGATCCTTTTCTCCAGCTCAAATCTAAATCCACAGAAAACACATTATATATAGTAAAGTAAGTATATAGTCTGGGCCATCTTGGAGGGCATGAACGGAGGGGGGCTCTAATTCAGGAATTACGTTGACATCAAAACACACACACATACACAATCACATTTCACCCTGAGAGCCTGATTTACGACTCTGAGCCTCCACCAGCATTGTCTGCGAGGAGGGTATGAGAAAAAAATTTCTATAGTCCATAGAATCGACAAGTTGAATTCTCCGCAGTGATTAAGTGTTGTTTGCGGAAAGCTCTGCTTTTCATTAAATGGGATTTCTTTTCCACACGCAAACCAATTTTTCTCGAAAATGTGTGTGTGTGTGGTGCGACACGCTTCGGAAGGCCCGTGAAAGGCGTTGAAATCGATCAAGGATGAGGGGGTGGGTGGCTCGACGCTATATATACACAACCCTTGGTGATGGTGAAATTAATTTTGTCAAAAACTTGGGCAAAACTCCATCATAACAAGTGATTGTGGGGTGAAAAGGCACTGCTGGTGGTGCGCTCTGAACGCAGGAAGTTGCCGAAAGTTTTATTGAAAGAAGCCAGAAGGAAACAGGTGCCCATATAAATTAAACTCATTTCTTATACTCCCCCGAAAACTTGTGACTTTTCCCATTGCGGAAGGGAAAAAAAAAGCTCTGCGCTTCGAGACATTCCCAGCTACATACATGGAATCACAACACGCGCGGGAAAATCAGATTTTCACGAGGGGAAAGTCTTCAAAAAGTGCATTTAAGGGTGAAAAATGCAACATGAAAGCAGCGCATTGTATCGGTGAATTTTTGTGCATGATACCAACATGAGCATTTCTGGCATTTTGTGGAGAATTTTCGAGTTCTCGCAAGCTAAAAAAATTCACCTAATGAATAAAATTCTCATTTTATATTGGAAAATTGCAAAGGGAATTCCCAATAGAGAATTGACTGGGCATTCCAGCAATTCGAGGATTCTCACTTTGTCTTTTAGACGTACCTTCATTCAAAAAAAAAATAGTCTCCAACAAGCAGCATGTTTCGCTGGGAGTTTTGTTTTCGGTTTTAGAGGGAAGAATTGGACATGAATGGATTGGCGATCGCTGCAAAATCCCAGAATAATTGCTTCCAATTGCTGGCAAACCATAGGATGTGAAAAAGAGTGGAAGCCACCGCACAACAAAAAAGGCGCGGTGGATGGGATTCCAAAGCGATGTCATAAATAACGAAACATAGTGCTGGGGAAAACAGGAGGAATCGTAAAACGAGAGAAAATCATCTATCCACCCACTATATTAAAGTGGCCCATTGAAAATACATGCAAAACTAGGGCTATCGTTTTATCCAAGGATTTAGACGAGAGGGTTGGAAAATATGCGAAAATTTCCATCATCACCTTCGGGCAGAGTAGTATTCTTTGGGACTTATTGGAATTGTAGAGAAGATTGTGGAAAATAATGCAACTTGAAAGTTCTCGCATTAGAATTTTATTAAATGAATTAGAATTCTTAAAATTGTTTTAAATTTCCCACAAAAGAAAATTGAAAAATTTCATTGAAAATTCCATTTAAATTTCTTTCCCTAAATGGTTCATCCTCAATAAAGCATTTTATCCGTGGCAAGAGTTCCATGAATTGATGCTGGTGAAGTATATGGATTGGATGGGAGTAAAGTTGCAAAAGAGAGGCGGGCTTCTATTGAATATTCATAGAAAATCGTATGTAATGTCTAGGACTATCATCATTCACAGTACTGGACGCCATCGTTTCGTATATCTTCCACCAAGTCGAAGCGAGATTTATTGCCAATGACTGAAAGTGACATATTCGGAGCATTGCTAAACAGAATAGAGCCACGGAAATACATTGGGTGCAAGAACTCATTCGTTCCTAAAGTTTTTTTTTTTTGCTTTTGTTGCTGCCCCACCTGCATCCAACCTCCAGCAAATTCACCTTACACCTCCTCTTGCACTTCAGCAGCTAAAAGTATCCTACTTCTTGGCACCTGCGGGGCTTGGTAAAGGTATAAACTCTCATGCGGTGCATGGGTGGAATTTGAGAGAGAAAAAAAGTTGGAGAGTGTGAGGAAAAAATAGCAATAGCATGGAATTTCAATTGGCTTTCACCTCATCTTGTTAAATTGCCAGTTTCTGATGAATATCTGCGCAATACAAGATAACACCATACTTGGAGATTATCTATAAAACATCAAACACATACATGATGTACATTATGTACTTGCTATATATGTACATACGTTGGGAAACTTGTTGGACATTCCGCGAAATCCCACAAACATCATCCACTTCCTTAACAGCTCACAATGTTGTACCATTCCAAGTCGTGTCCCTAATAGAGCTCCTCCTATTCTCTTTCAGTGGAAATGACCTAGTTTGTAGACACTTTGTCATAATTTGCATGCAAGAAACTTCGACTCCCCCAAACCATTCGGGATTCTAACAAATGGAGCACAATAGAGGCACTCTCTTGCACTTCCATTTCCCAAATTAACCACCCGAACAGAATGTTTGAGTGAGAATTTGATCAATTAATTAGTGAATGAATAGTTTGTGCCTAATTGATTTTGCCTTGCAACACAATCGCATGGTTTTTCTTCCTACGTCACCAGAGTTGAGGCAAAAATAGATTTCACACGGAGATTCTTGCGCATTTCTCAAAATAAACTCTCGCACACATTTCGCATAAGATGGTATCAATGAAAATGCATGTAAATGTAATTTAAGGAGTTCTGTGAGTGATTTGTTTAACAGCGGGGAGGAGTGGCTAGTCGGAGAATTTTATTGTGCTTGAGAAAGGGGGTTAGCAATGAAGGGAATGATGTACCTACTTAATATCAATTTTAGTCAAGAATTTTAGGTAAAAATGTACTGGTAAGCTGACCAAGCTTACGAGAGCTGTGTTTCTTTCAGTGTACCAATTTTGTGAGAGCAAACTAGAACGCGAATTAATTCAAATACGCGCAAAGTAGGGAAAATTAGAACAGTCATACCCTAATAAATCTTTAGAAGGCTATATCTCGAGAACGGATCCATAGATTTTCATAAATTTTTTTTTTGTTTGAAAGGTCTTGAAGTCAGCTATAACATATCGAAAAATGAGAAAAATTTATGTCGCCATTTTCGAAAAATTTGAGTTCGAAATTTTCGAAAACTTTGTTTTTTTATTTTAGCGCCTCTTGTGGTCATTTCTCGAAGTTGCAATGTTCTAGACATTTGAAGGGTTTCACGAAACCTTTCATTTGCGCTTGAGTTGATCGAAATCGGACTTGTAGAACCCGAGATATGACATGCCAACTTTGGAAGGCTATATCTCGAGAACGGCGACATAGATTTTCTTCATTTTTGGCATGAAGCTAGATAATATGGTCAGCTATAACATATCAAAAAATGAAGCAAATCGATAATGGCGTTTTCGAGATATTCATCGAAAACTAATCGAAAATTTTGTTTTTGATTTTTGGCCCCCTAGCGGTCACTTTTGAAACTTCGTATGTTCTAGAGAGTTGTAGGGTTTGTTGAGATCTTTCATTTGAGCCCGGGTTGATCAAAATCGGTCAAGCCGTTTTCGAGTTATGGTCGATTTTCGATGAAAAATTGTGACAGCCATATTGACTAAACGGCTTGACCGATTTTCGAAAATGAGGTATCGTTGGAAAGGTCTTGATGGCCCCTACAACATATCAAAATTTCAGCCCTCTAGCTATAATAGCGGCTGAGATATAGCGAAAACAAAATTTTGAGGTTATTCAAAATGGCGGACGGAGGGGTGGGGGGTAAAATTTGACATCATAATCGGATGTCTTCCAGTCGATATTTAAACTTTGCCGTTTACCGCAAGTCTCTATCTATTACCGTTCTCTCGCAATTTAGCGTTATACTACGGACGGACGGACGGACGGACGGCCGGCCGGCCGGCCGGCCGGCCGGAAAAAAATTTTTTTGGCGCATACGTTTTTTGGAATGTGGGGACCCTAATTCGTGCTCATCCCAAGTTTGAGCCCGATCTGACGACTTTCGATTTTGCTCGGTACACAAAAGCTGTGTCTGAAAGAAACACAGCTAAAAATTGGTAAAACTTTTATTTTTATTTAATTATTGATTTTTTTTATGAAAATTTCAATTCTATGCTCTGTGAAGGACGTTATGCATGATCTACGGAGAAAATTTTGCAACATCTTAAATCATTTATGTTATACGGTTTAGTGATAAATGGCAAATTAATGAAAAACAAATAAAAAAGCTTATTAATTTTCCTATAAAATTCCAAGGAAAATTATTTGTCCAAACCAGAAAAATTACCTTAAAAAATTTGATTTCTTTTTTAATTTCTAATAATTTTTCAATTTGAATTATTAAATTAAAATTATTGAATTAAATTTAATAATTTGATCCTATTTACTGAAAAAGAATCTGTTAAAGGTCATTGCATACCCTCCCAGGATCCTCTCTGATTAAGAATCTATAGGATTAAAAATCAATACATGTCCTTTTAAAATTTTATTCTTACTCAACCAAAAATTCTAAGGCTAGAGAACTTTCCATTTAATTTTTTTTTTGGAAAAAAAATATAAAAAATCTTTTTATTTTAAATGATTAGCCCTTGAGATGCGCATAAAATTTATGCCGACGAGTAGAATAAGATGCAGACAAATTGCAGTTAGATATTCAAATCATGTTCAATGACAGACTCCGGCGTTCTCCTCCGACAAGACGAATCGAATTGTGGTGAAAATTGAGCAACGTCCATCAGATTTTATTGAGGAGTAAATTCCAAATGCAGTCAGCAAAATTGGCAGAGAGACAGAATGGGTTGTACATGATGAAAGTATTCAATGAATGAATAAAAAAATCTTTCATTGCATTTTTTCTTCTTCTTCATTCACCTCCTCTCTCCCAAATTTCGTTGCAGACTTTTGTGCTTGCGAACTTGTGGGAAATTTCTTCAGGGTAGTGTATGTTGGTGGTAACTTGCGGCAGTTGTAGGGGGTGGTGAAACCACCTCGTTTCCTTGTCGAAAACAGACACATTGAAATTCAGACTGTATTTCGTTGATAAAGTTCTCTTAGAGCCGGCTGGATTATTAAGGAGTCTGAGAATTAAGCCAATATCTTTGTATTCCTCCACTTCGTCGATATCTGTTTCACAACTTCCTTGATCCCAAAAGGCTCAAATCTTTCTGCCACTTTACCTCTTTCGCTCAATATGGGCGAGAGCAGACAGAGGCCTTGGCCTGTGAGACTTTTTGCTGTGCCGGGGGGTGGGTGGAATTGTGGATGGGAGCCTTTTTGGGGGAGCCAAAAGTGGTAGAAGATGAGACGTGAAAGCGAATTAAAATACAATTTCTCCTTTATATAGAACGAGAGCACAGAGAGCAAAAGAGGAAGAGTGTTTTACTCTCTTATATGTGTGAGCAAAGTCTGGCATTTTGGAGTTAAATCAAATTAAAAGGCATCTAAATACAAAAAGCCCTTATCGCATGGAAAATTCCCCTTTGATGTCAAACTCCCCGAGGAAAACGCGCAAATTTTAAAGGCCACCAAACGAATGACTGATGTGTGAGGAAACATCTCTATTAATTAGCTATATTTTGTCAAATATGTCTCTGTGGCAGCCGCCAGTTGACGAAGAAATAGTCCATGTCAAAAGACCAATATATTTTCCGCGAAAATTCATCCCACCCACATACTTTCTCTGATGAAATATCCCATCTTTTTTTATGCCGCCATTGATTGTGTTTACAATAAATTTTTCCCCTCGTCTCACCCAAGAAAAATCACAAATTTCCCAAAATAACTTTTTATTCACTGCGGAGATGAAATAATATTTCATTATGTGAGGAAGACGCAATCATAATTCTAATAATTTCGGAGGTTTTTTTTTATTATTGCTCAAGGCGCTCAAGGCACTCATGAAAGAAATAAAGAAGAGTGGATGGACCAATTTTTGGGAGTGTCTCCTCTTTGTTTAATTATTCACCTCATTAGAGTTTGTAATTGAAAAGTGAAATTATGCAATAAATGGAGCAATATTTTATGAGCAGGAATTATAGTGGGGGGAAAACTAGGACAAGGATAATGTTTTCTTGGTCTCTTCGTCAGTATAGGGTATGGAAATATATTTTATTTAAGTTCTTGCTTGTTGCTTTTAATAAAAAATAGAAGAAACATAGAGCTTTTCTAGCGTTAGTTTTAGTTTAAAAAAAATTAACGTGCAAAGCTTTAAAATTGCAGATTCAATTCAAAACAGCAGTTCAAGCCTCATTGCTTGACAATAAATTCACACAGCATCTTCCCCCGCGATCTTTTGTTGTGTTTTCCTGTGGAAAACTTTAAAGAAACTCCTCACAGCTCACCATCAACTTCCAGCCCTTTTCATAGCCACAACATTCATTTTCATTTTCTCCCCATAATGAATTCAGCAAGAAGAATTTATTATTTACCATCTATGACTGTCTCCTCAGAGAGTTTCAAGATGTTTCTTTCATTCTTTTCCCACCACCACAAGCATTGAGGAAATGTTCCTCAACGGGATTCTCGAGTAATCAATGATGTGAAAATTTATTGATTTCCATTTCAACGTCATCATATAGATGAGAAGATGGGAATAGTCTGGGTACAGCAAGCCACCCAATGTGTACAGTACAGTATACCCTTCGATTGTAGGTGGAATAATAGAGCCATAACATTGAGGGAAATTGTCCTTAATGCTGTCTCCTCTCACACCAACCCACACCACTGAGTTTTATTGTTGCTACATACTTGAAGAAAATGCTGTAGTTTCCCTTTGCTCTTCCTCTTTGCCACATGAATTTTCCATGGGATGGTTTGTGGAGGTTAAATGGAGAGAAAATAGTGGGTGGTTTCTTGGTAAGAGACGGATTTACATGAATAAGGAAAAAAACACCAGATATTCTTCATTACAGGCATATTTCATTCGGAAAAAGAGGCAAAGCGACAAAATGACGTTGGGTTGGTAATTCAATTTTGTTTTGCATTGATTTTCATAAAAGAACTAAAAGAGATTTTTAAAAGTAACACTTTTTCTCAATGTTATGAAATAAGTTCCTAAATTAAATTTTAACTTCATTTTGGCAAATTTTTGAAGCTTTTAACCCTTTAACGTCCAACGTGAAACATAAAAACATTGAAACATGAGCTCTTTTATCGCGATTTTTATTCTATGAATTTTTTTAGGGAACTTTTCTCACTCAGAACGTCTTCTTTGACCCCTTATGCGTGAATTTGATGCATTTGTAACATGGAAAAACAATTACATTCATAAATAATTGAAAAAATAAAATGTTTCACGTTTGGGTCAGCGTATGACCCAAAAAACCTTAAAGGGTTAAAGGAATTTAAATTCGTAAAAATCGAGTAGATTTTGTTGATTTTCTATCAATAATTTATTATTTCTTAAACATTAATTCATCACAATTTGAATGCTAAACTTTTTGTTTTAATAAAAAGCCAGGCATAAAACTAAAAATCAAAGAAATGTGTGTACAGATATTTCTGCGATTTTCTTTCAGAATCCCAGACAACAAAAATGTTTTAAAATTTAGTTTTTAACAACAAAACAACAACAACAACAACACACATAGCCACTTGTCCCATTACTGGGGTTGGCTTCTCACACACAAATTTTTGGCTTTGATTTTTAATGACCGGCTGCCGACCTGACGTCAACCTCAGAGAGGCATTTTTGTTGCATTGTGACTTTGTGTTAGGAATATTCCTCATTCATAAGTTTTTATCACAAGCAACGGTGCAAATTTAGTTTTTAACGTTTTTAATAATTTATTTAAAGTATTAATAATCTAAAACTATAAAAAAAACTCAAACTCATACATTAAGTAAATTATCCACAAAGAAATTCTGTTAATTTTTGAATAGCTCAGAGTGGGTTGAGTTGAGTATGCAAAAAGCACAATCCTCCCCATTTGTGGGGGAAAGCACGAAGAAATACGCGACTTTATAAAATTCAAATTTTGTCCCCATGTAACGGTATAAAATATGAGAACAATTACATCGCGCGTCTGGAAAGTACGAGAGGAGTCACATTTTAAGTGCTTGTCTCGCTTTTCTGCCAAGTTGCTGCATGGTGTGGGGTTTGACTTGTATCTCCGGGTGCTTCCCAAGTTGATGATATGGCGAACATATTTTTATGCTGTTCTGTGTCTCCCGATCATTTTACGGGCCATTGAATTCATAAATCATCTCTCCCATGTGATCCCATATGGAGGCACCGCGTCCCACTGCGTGCATAAATGAAGACGTATTAAAAGACGGTACACGGGTGCGTGAGTGGACGGAGTGGAACAATTGCTGGCAATGGGCCATACGTGAGCCAATATTTGGGGAACATACGATTTGATTTATACGACTGGGGATGCATGGAGAAGCGAGTGTAGTTGGAGAGAAGAAAAAAAATTCGTTTTATATTCCCAATCCATATATTCCAAGAGATATTGATTCTACAATCAGCTCATAAATTTCAATGGATAAACCCTCCGTGACAGACCGAAGGATATTCTTTTCCCTTTTTCGTATTTCCCTTTACACCCACCCTTCGGGCGTGGAAAGCATCTGAGTCTTGTGGATTAAGAAGATGAGATTAATTGAATGATCATTTAAGTGAGTGTAGCATGAGGAGAATATAAGCAAGTTTATTCAGTGACTAATCTCTTGAGATTTTATTGGTTGATTGAATGCGCGACGCGGTGAAATTTAATTACTTAACAGCGTCGTCGTGTATGGCAGTTTAATGTTCATCTCGTAATCTTTCAGCTGTAATTGCGTTAAGATCTCGCGTGAGGGACTCCCTGAGAAAATACAACAACACACTCCCATCAATTTATATACTGTACTATCATCTCTCCAAGCTGAAGCATTAAATGTCATCTGGGCTTTCTCAAAATTGATTCCACCAGAGATACAAATTTTACGGAAGTAAAATCATTGAAACAAAGAAAAATCCTTTGGGATTGTCGCAGGAAATTGACAAATTGAATTATGCGTCAGAGGTCGCTTAAAAGCAATGGCCATCTAGCGGGAAAATCTATTTTATTTTTTAGAAATTTTCTTAGGTCACTGATAAGTAGAAAGTATACGTTAGAATTTAAATATTTTCCTGCTCCTCAAGTATTATCAGCATGAATAATAAATAGCTCTCTCTCAGTTAATCTATGAAGAGAATTTGAGGCATAGCGTAGGGCCAAGCCTAGGTAAAGGAAAGTGAATTCCTGTCTCAACTATTAATTACATTGTAATTAATTCACAATCAATATGGCAAAATTGATACAGGCAGCTCACTATATCAACTCTACAGAACCTACAACATACATATAATTGCAAAATACCACATTGTCTGACTTGAAACATTGACGACAGAGCAATAAATTCATCCTCAAAGCAGGAAGGGTGACTCAATAAACTAAGAATGCAGGTATATACCGAGAACATTGCAGCCCTTCTAAAATAAATCACATCGTAGACATTTTGGACATTTTTCCTTTTCCTCGAGCCAACTTCCGTCAAAGAACCATTTGAATGTTTATCCCCCAAAATCAACCCAACGCAGTTGGAATGTATAATTGTCGAGCAAATAGCTGTCACTGCATCCCTTTTGGCGATAAATAATTTCCTGAAGCATGCACGCACTTTGTTGTTAATTTTCCAAGAAACCACGAAGAATTTTTTTTCAGGGGTTGTTTGTGGATTTCTAGCATATTTTGGGGGTGGAACAGGGAAAAGAGCAATTCTGCAGGGTGTCGCGCTGTTTTCTGTGTTTATTAAATAATGCATGGTGAAAATGAAACCACAAGTCTTCCATTCAATTCCCCAAACAGCAAAATGTCTCATCCAACCCCTTGTTAATCTGCACCCCCGTACGTTCATTTACAGCGAAAATGGGTGAAAATTGCAGTAAATAACAAAATTCTCGCATTTTCTGCAGCATTAACCGACGAGCAATTTCATGCGGTATGGGGTTAGTGGCGAGGGGAGATTTTAAATTTTAAATTGAATCCCATGAGGAACATCCCCGAGAGTTGGTGGGTGTGTGTAACTACACTTGGAGGGATGACACAGCTGGACAGATTTTTAATCAGCAGTGAAAAAGTGACACTGTCACCCCCTTAAAAGTTGTTAGGGAAAATGAAACTTCTCAAGCGGCGTGAAAAGCAACGTGCAAATGAATTTAATCCTTCCACTATAGTCACAGAAAATATTTTAAGCCGTTACATTTGTGAATTTGTCGAGGAAACTTTCGCATAAATTTCAGTTATATTTTCAAAATTTGACATTTGTGTTTATTATTTGTCATGAAAGTGTCAAAAAATTTGACATTTACATGAAAAAGTTTAAATTTCTTTCTTTTTTAATTTAATTTCGGCTGTTTCGGCTTAATTACAACTTTCTGTAAAATTTTAATCCCATATGAAATTCATCGGAACCACAAATTATTTTTCTTTGTCCATAAAATATTATATGTACGTATATTAATTACGTTTAATTTTTTTTTAACACAAATTGAATTTCAACGGAAAAATTATTATTCTTTTTAATTTTCTTTCTAATTTCAACCCTCTCTCTTGGTCTTTGTTCATTTGTTTAGCTGGATGGAAAACTCATTTAAAGTTTTAACAATTTTTCCTTCCCAACATCATAAGTTGAAACGCCATACCGTCATCGTCAAGCGTCTCCATCAAAAAAGGGGTTGACACATGGTTTCAGGAGTGTTTTAATCTCTTCCCAGTTCTTTTCATAACTTTTTCAGCCCACTTTCACATCACAAGGAGTCATTGAAGCTATGAAACAAAAAAAAAAATTATGAACACACTGAACCCCATGGCAGGCCCTAATGGGGATGACTTCTCCGCGAATGTCCTACATTTTTAATAAGGCCCCACTTCCTTTGGAAGATTGCCTGAAGATTCTCTAGAGATGCTTCTCCATCTATTTTATTGCTCTGCGGGAAATTTTCCACATACAATATTCATGTACGAAGCTAATTTCCCTCTGTTAGTTAACCAAGGCCAGGCGAATTTTTCATTAGCTTCTCGGTGGGTGAACTTTTATAGGGCCCGACTCTTCGACAGTGAATTGGGTAAGTGTACTTCATCAAATAAGTTTGCGGGAATGTGTTGGCAATGAAGTGTCCGGAATTAGTCATTATTCATTAGAGAATCCCTGATAAATTGAACGATGAGGGAATGCGGTGGAGGATTTGAGATTCACATTCTCTCGCAGTGATATGCCGAAAATGCTATTTACTGCCTCTTCGTGGTGAATCCAATTAACTGGTGGGGAAGCCCACACATCACAATCTCCCAATCCCAAAACTTATTCAATGGGAGTAAATCACGAAGCAACCGAAGTGCTGGTAATGCAATAAAAGAAATTACTTATTCGAAATCACTGAAATATTTCACCATCAGACGATCCCCGGGGTTGTGTGTGGGTGGATGTTGGGCAAACACTTCCATTTTCAGTGCTAAATCCAAAATATTGTCGAAAATGGCAAAAGGGCATCTTTCAGTCATGCTCGAGACTCGTGTAAGGGACCTCGTAATCCCTCACAAATTTGCATAATTGCATCGTTTACCGGCAATAGACGAAAGTGGTGAAGTAAGTTGGATGCCAAAGGGGTAAACAACTAATCTGATTTAGTTTTGAATTTTGGGAATTTTTATTATTTTATTAATGCTTGATTCCAAATCTTATTGAAGTTCAATTAAAGTTAAATAACGAAGATGATTAAAAATAATATTTTACAGATCAAGAATTTAGAATATAGAATTTAGAAATTCTTGAAGAAAAATTTGAGTCATTTTTGTGGCGCCTTGAATAGTGGGGTGCCACAGGGGCTTTGGTCAACTCCTCCAGTAACCTCACCCTCGTCCTCGAACTAACCTAAAGAGCACTTTGAGCTTGCAGCCATACCCGCACAAGGCTGAGCTCCGACTAACTCTCTCTACACTCATCAGCACTCTTTGCTACTCTCTCATCTAATTACTTTCTCAGTGCTCTCCTACATTCTCTTGAGTATTCTTTTATTCTCTCTCTCCTATTTGAGGGTTGTAACCTGGAGGCAGAAGCCGTTGCCGAGGGAAGGGCAGCCGTTACAGTTACCGCCAATCTAAGGGTACTCACTCTATGAGCAGGTTAATATTCGTTGGATAGTGAGTCGGGTGCTACATTTTTAACTCAAAAGTATTAAATTTATTTAAATTCAAAAAATAATGTTTAAGTCATAGAACCCAATGAACGTGAAAGGGTTCAACTCTTCTTTCTTTTTTAAAATCTTTATGTTCGTCTGATTTTTCTCAATGAATCTAATTGTGAAAAGCAAAATGTTAAAACTGAAAAATTTTAAATTCGATTCGGAATAAATACATTAAAATAGAATCTAAAACATAGCTACTTATCCACCCTCTCAAATTATATGGAAAATGTAGTTTTCACTCGAAATCTTCAATTTTCTCCAGAGAAAATTCATCTCTTCACCCCATACCCATCAGGGGGAAGAGGACAACGACAGGAGCAGAGGAAAACCATGGAAAGTTGTAATTTGAATAATGTCCATAATACAAAATGATTCAATTTGACTTTCACTTCATCCTTCCACCTGCTGTATGTTTGTCCAATTTTCATACATTTGCCATCGCATTGCTGTTTTGCCAGCGATTTGCCACAAACAATTCACTCTGTGTGGATGAACAAATTCTAAATGGCACTTCTATGGTAATTTGCAAGACGAAGAGGTACCACATAGAAATTTTATGGTGGCATGTGGTAAATATTTTCGCCTTCGTGTGATTCACGCGAAGAGGATATTCTTGTTTTTGCAAAATGATTTTTCCGCGAAATCTCTGTTTATTTGTGTATCTTTTGTAAACCACAAAATCACCCATAAATGCTCACTCACCTCTGTGTATATATAAGATGATGTCTGGGTGGGAGATCTCCAGAGGAAATGACATCAGATTGACTGAGCAATTTTCTTAAGAAGCTTGTTCACCGAGGGAAGAGTACATGGTATTGGTTTAAGAGGGATCCCAGGGGAGCGAGGTGAGGCAGAGTGTGGGTGATATTTCATCAGAGGAAGGAAGTGGTGCTATCGAGGAAATAATGTGGTTGTAATAGGGAAAGGATTTCCGAGCTGTTAATCTTTGGATCCATCTCCGAGAAAATTCACGACACCCCCTCGCATACATATACCCTTAAGGATGCTCGTCAAGTATAATTCAGGATAGAACATCTCCCCCTCTTTTGTTCCCCAAAAGCATATCCAATGTGAGGCATTTTCGGTGGTGTCAGGTATTCCAGAGGGGACCAACATTGATCAATTTTATGATTCCATCATCAGCAGCCACCCGATGGTACCATTTATCATACATGGATGCTTCTGAATTTCCACAGAGAGACACCTGAACACACACACACACTCACACATGGGACCTCCAGGGAAGGAGAGGGGGGGGGCTTATAGAAAGTCTCTCCTCATACGCGTTCAGGAAGTTTTTCCGTTTGATGTTGAACATCACTTGAGGATGAGTGAGAAATGCTAAACATTGTAATTACAAAGTCAAGAAAGGTTTTCCCGTACCTTCATTTTAGACGCAATTTGAAGAAAAGCAAATATTTTCTGATGTTCTATCAGGTATTGAAGGGTGGGGGGGAGGTTGACTAACAACTTAGGTAAATTTTCTAAATTGAAAGGTTTTTAGGATACTTTTTACAACAAATATTCGCATTAAATTGAATTAAAATGAATCTAAGAAATGGAGGTTTAGGGTCTTTAAAAATATTATTTAACGTCTTTAAAAGTTCCTTAAACTAAACCGTTATCAAGATGTAAACTCAATTTATTTAAAACTAAAAAATAAATAGTAAAGAAAAAGGTTAGACACAAGATTAGACATCAGACTCAATTCGTAAAGATTCTAAGCCAAGAACTTCATCCAAACTTTATTCGTATCATAAATCAGAAGTGCAATCCGGTCTTAATACTCAAGGATTTGACTAAACTTTCTCCCCCAAAAGGAAAGTTACATAAAACAGACAATTACCGTAATTCTTAGAGACTTTGAAGCCCCTTCCCTCATGCCCTTCAATACACTCTGTTTTCCCTTTTTGCCAATATACACCCCCTAAGCCATGCGAAGTCAATTTTGGAAAGTGATTTTCCCATATGGATCAACATTTTTATTTTATCACCAATTTCCACTCAATTCCATAATTTTCCATCGCTAAAGTGAATTTACTGCAAATTTTCGCATCGGGCAGCGGGCAAATTAGCGCGCACTGAATGCACACAGCCCTAGATGGAAATTAGTGGAGCAATTGGGGAAGAATTCGCAGTGAAATTAGTGCAGCGATAAAATTAATGACGGCTGAGACTGGATGAGTAATTGAGTGGAATTAAGCGTAGCTCAGACTTTGGGATTACACTGACATGTGTTGCTTCTTTTTCCGCACTTTGCCTCATCGTCAATTAGCCAAAATGCCATTTATTCTCATTGGAGTCTCCCCCCGCGTCTTGCTACCACCCCCACACAAGAATGTTCCACCCAAGCGGTGAAAAGCAATCAGCAAGTGCAACATTTCTCTATTACTCCCTAAACTTCCTGGAAAACATGGGATAGCCTGGGCTGGGAAGGAAAAGGTATGATGTAAAAATCGAGCGACTATGCAACTAAATTCTCATCAGAAAGTAGAATCAATGTTGAAAGGTGGGGGTTGATATGCTGAAGGGAGAAATTAAATAGTCTTGCTGATGTCGAAGGAACGATGGGGTGTAATTGAAGAAAATGGAATTGGTGTTTGTTTGTCCAATCCTATGCTTCTGTCGGACACTGGAATTCATTTATATAGAACGAGAAAAGAGAAAAAAAAAACTCCACACGAGCGTATGCGAATTCATTCATCCACATACTTTTATTACCCAATCTCGCCTGTCTCTTGGGGGAAAACAGAGAAGATTTGCAATTAATCGTTGCTTGAGGCAAATGAATTTTCTTCTCTAGAAGAATTGAAGAAATTATCACAAGAACTGTTAAAGATAAGAATTTTTTTTCATGTAAAAATATTTCCTTTTAATTGTTATTCCATTTAATTTAATTTAATTCTGGATTTTTATTCAAAGAAATTCAAGAAAAAAATAGTCTCTTAGTCGGAAAAAATATTCCATTTAAATTCATTTTTCCATAAAATCTTCTCAGAATTTTTCTTCCTAATATTTACAAATATTCTAGAATTTTTATTAGAATATTTCTTAAGTTAGTTTGCAAAAAAGCTCAAAATTAAAATATCCAAAAAGCTTTTAAGAGTAGCACATGGCAAAGTTCCACAACTTTCAACCTAATCTTTTTTATGCGAACTCCTCCAGTTCCGATAGAGCAATTCCTCCCATATCCACACCGATTAAGGCGAATTCTCTCTACGACCTATTTAGGGGATTCCTCCCTGCAATCTCGGGGGACATTTTTCTTCTCCGCAATCTGACGAGGGGACAATATTGCGTATACCAGGGACGAATAGTGCGTGCCGAAATGCTGCGTTATTGGCCAATTTTGGGATTAATATTAGATGCTCTTTGAATACTTTGGCCCACCCCGTCCCCATGGCCCCACACACATTCACCCCCCCAAAAAGAAGTTCGTACAATGTGGATTTATGTGAGTGATACTTTGTGCTTATGACCCAGGCATGATGAAAAGAAATCTGACGAATCTTTTTCCGCACTTTTGCTCCCATTTCTTGGTTCTTGTAGAAGTTTTCTCCTTTCGACGCTAACCATATCGAGAAGATAAATATTTAATGTAAGGAACATGGGATGGTTTCTTTTGGACTCTCTTGACCACTCAACTACGTGACAGTGTCGAATTTTCATCTCAATTATTGTGAATTTCCGCATACATAAATTAAATGGGTTTTCCCTGAGTCCCATCCTGCAGGAAATCCCCTCAGAAATTTTATCTTTTGCCAAACCTGAGTGGAATTTACAAGTAGATGGGAAAGAAAGAGTTTTCTTCTTTTTTTTTCGGGCAACCCAATGTCTAGCTCGTATCCTTCCTCGTGGAAGCAAAGGAACGGATGCTATATATAAGGGAAAAAGGGCTAAAAGATAGGAACTTCAATCTTCCCTCAATCAATATTTTATTATCTGCAGAAGTTGCCTAATTTCGAGTTACGTGATTCACAGAATCAATGATGCACTTTGACTTCATTGTCTGCTAGCAGTGAATTAAATTAACTGCCAAAAGAAAACTTCATCACTTTGGTGGAAAAATCACTCATTTGCACACCATTACGCCTAATGTACACAACCACAGCAATATTTTCAGAAAGAACCAGACAAAACTGAAGTTTGTGAGTAAATTTGTGATTATTTCTAGGTCATATCTCATTCTAAAGCATCTCATTGGCAGTTTATTTTAATGGGCATAGTGTCAGTATTTTCTCAACAACCTCTCACACCACGCGATTGCTTTCACACTCCAAGCGATATTTTCCATCTGCGAGGAATATCATTTCAGACAATTTATTCACAAGTCACAATATTTATGGGATTATTTTATTTTGCTAGTTTATTGTGGATGTAAACAGAAATTATTTATGGTGGAAGTAATAAAAATATATATGTATGAAATAAATTTACGTGGAAAGCTGTGAAAATGTGTGGCGATGAAAGAAAATATTCTTAGGAAATTACTTCATTTCCAAAAAAGCTCATTTGTTGGGAAAGTTCACATAAAACTGTAAGATAGAGAACTTATTCTCTTTATTATTTATAGTGTAAAAATTTTCCATAAAAACCTTGTTTGAAATGGGAAAATAAATTCTTCTTCTTTAGTGGAAAAGAAGTCTATTCAAGCTTTAGCAAAATAAATAAATTTAGCAAATTTTCCTGCCAAAAAAACTATGATGCTGTTTATCATCAAAGCATAATCAATATAACATTTAATGTGGCACAATTTCCTAAAACATAAACTAAAAGACCTTACGGTTTTTATCCATCCAACTAAGCAGATCCATGACTAAGCAAACACAGTGTGGTGGAAAAAAATCAAACACATTTCTCTTGTGGATCATCACCCTCGTCGTCAGTAAATCAAATATTAACCAGCATTATGCTAAAGAGCTTCTCTCTCTTATGTTTCTGTCCACATAACTATGAGGAATGTATGCATCTCAAATGGAGGAGCAGCGAAAGAGAACGAAAAAAACGCTATAGGGTCCACAAGAGTGCCGGGACAAATTGAAAAGGCATGGGAGAGTGTCAAGAATTAGACAAATCTTGATCCCACTTAGCTGTGGTTGATTCCAATCCTCATGATGGTAAATTGGTGTGTTGTATATGGCTAGTATGGCGTGACTGAAAGCCATTCATTCTCGCAACCGGAACAAGTGGATTGGCGCCCACCCACTATTTGTTTCGGTTGGCAAAAAAAACTCCCAAGTGAGGGTGGGGGGAGGAATTTATGGGAGATTGAGTGAAATGATTAATTTGAATTTATAGCACAGGTTTTTTTTTTTGCAAAAGATGAGTGTGGGGCTATATTGAATGCTTTGTGTGGTGCTCTTCATCTCACTGAGCACGGAAATCATGCTTAGCAGGTGTGAAAGATAGGTACGGCATACACCCGCTATAAATTCAATCACTGCCCGTGAATGGATTAAGTGGGATGGAGAGTCAATGGATCGGGGTTTTAATCTCTAAGCGATGGTTTGTTTGTCATTAATTTTTTAAGTGAAGAAAATTGAGAAAATAAATTGAAGGAGAAATTAATTTAAACGACAGTTTAATTAAAAAATTGTGATTTTCTATTTTTATCTTTTTTTTAAAATTATTTAAATTAAACAAGAAATGAATTCTTTTTGATTATAAAAGCTTCTTTTAAAACGATTCAATTCTAAAACTGTGAAGCACCATGTGAGCTTTATTATATACATAACATAGAATAAGCTTTTCAGAAATATATTTTTTTTTGCATTTTTCTACGGAATCCCTTTTCTATGACTTTCAAAACAATTTCCCCATTTGGCGTGTTTCTTGATAAACAATGCATAAAGTGAATTTACAATTTTGAATGAAAAATAAATATCAAAATGGTTTGTAAAGTCAAGTAGAGAAAAATGAATTATTCAGAGACATTTTCTCCCACAAGCTTTCCATGCTAAAAAAAAGCTCTCGAGTAAAAATTATACTCAAACTTCTGACAACTTTCCTGCAAAAAAAAATATGCTGCTTTTCTTTTCTCTCTATATGTGGAAACATTCGTGCAAATAAACATTTTGTGAGAAGAGCCGCAAGTTTTTCATGATCTCTATCCCGGATGCGCATTGAGGCTACTTTGAAGCTGAATTGCAAAACTCATTGGAATTGATTGCTTTCTGAAGCATTTCATGTTCAAGATCAAATGGAGGGAGATGATTTTGTCCAGATGTTCCCAGAAGTCAAAATTCCAGTCTCGAACACGTAGAAGTTGTTGCTTGGAGGATGGTTTTGTGTGCTTTGTCTCATGTTGGTTGCTTCTTTGGCACTTTGGAGTTGGGTAGAGTACAACACACAAGTTTCTCACAAAGTGTGGTCAAAGGGCTACGTATGTACAGTTTGGTTTATGGCGGAGGGTGGTTTTTGGTTCAAATTTTCAGGGTGGAATAAATCATCTGAATCACGCTCATGGGTTTTTCACCACCCTCCCTCCCTCGCCCTTCAACTAAACTTCCAACATTGTGTGTATGCCGTCAAATGGTATTCAATAAAAACTCAAAACTCCTTCTTCAAACCAAACTCCTCGAGACACCAGAGTTCCATTTCACCCCTCACGCGTGGGGGTGGATGGGGAAATGTAGATGAAAATGTGACAGTGCTTAAGGCCCTTCCCGAAGCACACAGACACACAGGATTGGGAATATATCCCGAAAGGAATGTCATAAGCTCGACATTTACATATTTTATACCACACGACATTCATCATATGGCGCGCGAGATGTCTTGTCTAAGATGATGACTTCTCACTCCTCGTGCATGGATGAAAATGGGAAAATCTCCCCAAACCACAACACCGCAGTATTCGTGAGATTGTCTCAGGGCGGAAAATAAAAACGATTGGCCCATGAAATGTGTGAATTCACCCTAATTTCATTTCTCTAAATTTTCTTATTCATCGCCAGTCTCCACTGTCAATAAATCATTTTTTCCCTTTGCCTTTTTCTCCGTACATTCACTTTCCTCTTTTTGGTGGAAAAAGTGAGTTTGAGGTGCCGCAAACACTGCGGAAAAATATTGAAGATTTTTTGATGTTGAGGAATGAATTTAAAATATTATCTAAGACATTTGAAAAATCAGTTTGTATCGTTTCGAAGACATTTGAGTCATATTATTGAGAAATAAAATTACTTCAAAAACTTCTTAATTCAATTAAGAAGAGATTTCGCATAATAAATGACAAGATAACGAATTTAATTTTTTAAGGTATTGTGTTCTTTTATTTTCTTTAAGTTTAAAGGAATTAGAGAAATAATTGTGGTAGGTAGTGGATTCGAGTGGGTCATCCTATAAAACTTATTAAATCCTCCTTTACAAACAAACCCGGAGACATTTTCTTAAGAAAAATTCTTTTAAAGAAAAATTTTCAATTAATTGAAAACTTTTAATATTAAAATTAATCATCAGTAAAGTCTATTAATTTAGGCATTTTTTGGAAAAATCTTTTTATAAGAAAATTTGTTTTTAATTTGTTTATTTTCTACGATTCTCAATTATTGCTAAAAATGATCACGTTAGAAAGACTTTTGGTACTTCACTTGAACTCAAAAGAAATCTGAACTTCAAGTTCTTGAAAAAAGAAAGCAAAATATTTTTCTCTCAGTGATGGGAAGATGTTCGTGTCTTGTGAGAGTGTAAAGGAGGAAGGAATAAAATGAAAAAGTGCAAATTCTTCCACCCCCTTTTGCTGTGTGTTGTGTCTCTGCACGAAATCGTCATACTGTCTGTATATTTCATCTTTTCTCCCCCTCAACGACTCTTCCTCGTTGGCAAAAGAATTACAGGGTGGAAGGTGTAGCACTTGATTCGCAGCACGTGGTCCACAAATGCGAAGGGGAACATCAAGCCAAACAGTCAGTTCGAGGAGTTTTCTCTCGAGGGGAGCTCCTTGTGGGGTGTAGGTACCATTGACGAGTGTCTCGAGAGTGCATCATCAGGGGTTTTTTCCTCGCCCCATCCCCCTCCTCGAAATCTACGCCATTTAATATTCATTTGGCATACAGAGAAGAACACCCGGTGTACAACATTCATCGGCACATTAGGCGCGCACCTTTGGGATTCTTCTCGCCTGCATGCCATCATCCTCGTGCACTTCCACCACCACCTCCCCCCCACATTGTAGGAAGTTATATTCATCCCCTACCCCTGTATTCGCTATAGAGCTTTAAGAGAGGCTTAAATATATATAGCTTTTAGCCGAAAGGTAAAGTCACCCCTCAGTGGAAGTTGCGCGGGTGTGGATTCCAAGAGAATAATAACCACATGGTAATTTATTTCCCATCCACAATTTCAAATCACACCGTATGCAATTATCCTACATATCGACAGGCAGAATAACAAGGGAATTCGGAGATAACACAAAGAGATAATTTCGTTATTAGTTGGTATACCACAGTCGTGGCATACCAAGTATTGTAATCATCGGAAAAACCGACCACCTCAGATCGGGCTCAAACTTGGTATGAGCACGTTTTAGACATCCCACATTACGAAAATGGTGGTGGAAAATTTTTGATCCGGCCGGCCTGCCGGCCTGGACTCCACATTTCGCCTTATATCTCGAGAACGGTAACAGATAGAGACTTCGCGTTTGAAGTTTTCTATAGAAATGTGGGTGTAAAATTTCATTTTTTCACATTTTCAAAATTCAAAATGGCCGCCGTCCGCCATTTTGAAATACCGGCAACCACTTCCCTTATAGTTAGAGGTCTGAAATTTTAGTATGTTGTAGTGCTCAGTGAGACGTTTTCGTCGATAACTCATACTTGGAAATCGGTCAAGCCGTTTAGCAAATATGGCGGTCTAAAGCAAAAAGTGTTTTTTCGATATAACTCGAGAACGGCTTGACCGATTTTGACGATCTTGGTATCAAATGAAAGGTTTCAAGAAGCCCTACAAATATCTAGAATATTCCAAGTTCCAAAAACATCCGCAAGAGGCGCTAAAATCAAAAACAAAAATTACCTAACTTTAAGGGGCTATATCTCCCAACATCTGTTATAGATTTCCTTTAAATTTTGATATGTTGTAGCCTGACTCAATATCTTTTACCAGTCCGAAAATGAAGAAAATCTATGTCGCCGTTTAGAAGATATAGCCATTTGAAAAATTCTTGAATTTGAAAAGTTCTAAGAGCCATATCTCTTGAACCGCTTGACCGATTTTGCTCATCTTAGTATCAAATTAAAGGTTTTGCAAAACTCTACAACTTTCTAGAACATCAGAAACCTCTAGAACCATTCCTTTAGGACGAAAAGTGCAAAAAACTGTTTTTGTTGAACAAAAATCCGCCATTTTGTGTTCTGGAGGTGACCTTGGATTGTATCGAAATATATGTCAGATTATAGCTTATTTCAATACCTTTCCAGAAATAGTCAAGAAATTTCTGTATGTGCAATAGAACTTGAGATATAACCATTTTTGTCTTTCGAATTGATGAATTTCATAAAAAAAAATCACCTTTGCCTACTAATACTACTCACAAATTAAATTACAACGCATAGACTGACCCATCCGCGTTGTGGTATACCAACTCTAATAACTGGTCGCGTTATGATTGACTTTCTGTATGCATTGAATGCAACCATTTATGCGCAGAATACTGATGTTTATCGTACAAGAAGATTGAACAGAATGCCAGAACACATGAAATTCTGGGCATTATTGGGGGATTAGAGGTCATTAACGTTTCTGCTTTTTATTCTAAAAAGAAATTGGGCAATTTGCCAAAACGTTCCAAATTTATTTTTATCTTATTTTTGCCAACAAGATGCAAAAGTTTGTGGGGCAATTTTTATACCAAGTTTACTATATTTGCTGTACTATATGCTACTATTCCATACACTGTAAAATTTAATTTCGATGTAATTACCAATATTCTTTATAGTAAGGGATGGAACACTGTGCCAAAAATTGGTTGTTTTTTTTTACGAAAATTTCAATATTGTGAGATTCAAATTTTTATTATTTTATTGATTGAAAATTAAATCAGAAACAGTCCAGAAAAATTTCAAAGTCTTTTAGATCATCCCTTAATTTAATCATAATTTTTAAACCTTCAGAGTAAGAAAAAATACCCAAAATTATCTTCAATCCATTTTTTTTTTTGCTAAATTGGTCCTCCTTAACTCAATTTCACTCACGTTTTGCCTTAAGCTTTTCACAAATCTCAAGGGGTATTCGTCAATTTGTGCTTTAAAAGAAAATTTGCATTTAGAGTGCATTTTTTCTGTACCCTGAATTTCACGCCACAGCATCTCACCCTTGTGGTGGCTTTCCCATGGGGACATCCTCTCAGTGGATTTGCAAGAAATCTTAGAGTGAAGCAGTGCATGAATATTGTCTGGGTTGTCCCTTAAGTTGCCCATCGCAATGGGGTGAAAAATGTGATTGAGATTAACGTGTCATAAAATCTCTGTTCAACGACAATCTCCGTGGGAATTTGTCGAAATGAGGAGAAAAGGGAAAATTCCTCTTCAGCTGTGCCATTAGGGCATGGCAATAACAATGAGGCAATCTCTTTCACATAGCACACCACTCGCTCGCAGACAACTCTCTGCCACAGAGTGATTGTCTGATGAGAAAATGTGTCGAAGATGATGGGAATGGAGGAACGTGAAAGAAGTCCTTGGGATTGTGGGTTTAAGAGGTTTTTATCTGGGTTGGGATGGGTTGACTGAATTTGTCGGATATATCGTTGAATTCGAGTGGATTTGGTTACAATACGTTAAAGATTGTGAGGAGGCTGAGTTATGTTTCGAAGGAATGTTTTTTTACTTTCATTGATCTTTGCCTTATTGGTTTTATAGGCTTAAAATTCATGTGCTTTATGTTTGATCAATTGTAAATTCTCTTATTTGGAGGAAAAACCAAGGGAAATTGATGGAAAATTCTGCTAAAGACTGATCACAAAATTCAAAGGAAAACGGAATTCAATGAAATAAATGAATGAAAATCATTCGAGAACATACTAACAAGTTTGAGCATCGAATCCCAATCCGAGAACATTTTAAATCCCACCAACATTGTGCAAAAAAGCTTTGTGTTTGGCAATGTAATTTACATTTTGCAACTGACAGGCGACAGAGTGGATATTTCCGCGTGAATTCATAAAGCAAATAAAGCTATTTTACCTGCTGGGCAGATGCATTCCCCCGCCGATTGCACAGACGCCTGCCTCCTGTACCGGGCAACCTGGAGTTGGGAGACATCCCGTCGCAATCTCTGCATTTCTGGCACCTGAAGTTTCAACTTCCGAACAACATCCACCACGTCTGACACGTCAGGATCGACAAATGCCTGCGGCAGGTGCTGGAATTTGGATTCGAGCACCGATATCCTTTCGTCGAGGTGCCACAGATGCCGTATCCTCTCCTCAATGTTGCTCTGTTGCACATTGGAGTACAGTGAGGCACCGATTGACGAAATGCACAGCACACAGAGGACACAATTCACAATATATGAACCCCACGTGGTGGCACGCTCTTCGGGGATTTTCTCAGATTTCCCCATTTTCACCGCACTCTGTGGCGTCTCTTTGGGGGTGGTCTGAATGGGGGGGGGGGAGGACTTCTTCTACAGTCACTAGCGATTTCTCACACACATCACTTTCATCATTTCCACTGGGAACGTACGATGGGATGGGCTCTATTGACACGCTCCGATGCCGCTCATAGCTCTTGTCTCGCCCACGTGAAAAAGCCCTTGCCTTGGCTCACGCCTAGGTGGGTTTTTTAGGATGTTCTCACAGGAATTCGTAAATCCCCTACCCAAGTAATAATACTCTTAGGCTAAATTTTGGTTTGAAAACCAAATATGTGATAAGCTTTTGAGATTTATGTTGGCTGTGATTCTTATGTAGATGTTTTTATGCTATTAAATATGTGCTTTATAAAATCAATAAATTCGTTTGAAGGTTTCATTTGATTTAAAAATTGTTTGAGAACGAATTGAATTAAAGAAACTAATTAGAGTCTATTTTAATTCAGTGAATAGTCTGAATTAACGGTTTATAATTTATGGAAAATTTATTTAAGTTCATTTAGAACTAAGAAAAATCGAATAAATCGATGAGATAGATTCCGCTCTAATAATTGAGGACATTCTTTTCAGTAATTTAAGAAGACTTTCATAATTTAAATATGTAGTTATAATTATCTTTTTTTTTAATTTAAAATTTATTTAAAAAAGTTATTTTAATGTTCGAATTTTCTTAAAGATCTTTTTTTATAATTCGAAATATTTTTTTTTTAATCTTTCGTAACTTGTTTCATCAAAGTGCCAGAAGGAACATTCATCAGGTTGTTGACTTCTCAATATAAATCCACGTTTTCTATATATTTTACGGTTTAAGGTAAAAGCCGGTTGTATAAAACATAAAAATTAATAAAATTCTTTTTCTCTGGAAAATTTATTTAAAAAGAAAACTCTTTCATTATCAAAATAATTAATGAAAGCTTAAGGAAAATTTTAAGTTAATTTGTCGTTTATGCTTCTCCCTAAAATTCATTTTTAATTCCCATAGAGACCTTGCAAAAGCATGTGGCTTTATTTCCACATAAGAATCACATACATATGAGTTAGAAATATATACCCAATTTGGTGGTGCAATTAAAAGAACAGGAAGCTTTGGGTGCTTTGTGAAAAGTTACCAAAAGCACAGGATGCCACCGAAATGGGACAATTTGCAGAATTCACTTTAAACTTTCCACCATGGGACTCACACACGTTTTCTCTTCCCCTTCCGGCTACCCTACATTGACATTGCAACGGTGAGCTTAGCGTGGTTCCCAAAAGCCGTAATATGTATATAGAAAAAAAAGCTCAAAGGGAGACTTGCAACGTAGAAAAAAAATTTGCCAACAAGTTGAAATGAGAATTTTCAGATGAGAATTTTCCTTCCTGCTTCCGGGAGGCACACAATCACTGCAATTCTCACACACTGTGTGCGAAAAATTGTGTCGAAATTTCCTATGGCTTGAGCTTTTTTTTTCTCGTATCCTCCCTATATTATGTTGTGCCTGAGAGCTTTCGTTGATCCACGCGCGTGTCGTCGGGTTTTTTAATGCTTTGAGGGGCTCCGCGGTATCGCAAAGGATACGATGATGGCAAAACTCAGCAGAGTACTGAACTCGGCAGCAGTCAGAATGGAGTCTGAGAGCCAGGCAGCATCCACCGAGAGAAATCTCATTATCAGCGCGTGAAGCAATGTGGTCAGATGCGAGCTCGCATGGCACTCACGAATGGAAAGTCACCCAAAAGACGATGCTCGTCGACGAGAGTCTCACATGAGAACATCGAGAAGAGAGGAGAAAACGCATTCTGTTAACACCACGAATTTCCCCAACATGCTCATCAACAGCTCCCAAATACCAAAACTCCACACTTATATATGGAACAAGCCGTGTGTTTTCTTAACATGTAATTTTACCACCCTCATTGCCTCCCCGTGTTGTAGGAAGTAAAGGGGCTTGGGAAAAGGAAGGAAAAAAACGAGAAGATGCCTCGGAGCCACTTTTCCGGGGGAAGTGGAAAAAAGGGCGTGTGGCATTAAAGCGACAATGAGAAAAATTAGCCCAGAAAATTCTTTGCTCTTCGCCCCTCATCCCAAATTGTTGTTTTTTTCGTCCTTTCTTAGAAAATATAACGATAAGGGAGAAAAAAAAACAAAATACCCCTCAAGGTCTCCAGGGGCCATGCGAAGGTTCAAGGGAGAATGTTTCTTGCTCTTTGAATTGCTCAATCTCGACCCTCGGTGGACGAACGAGGCGGAATTCCATGCTCCAGCGATTTCTTTTTTTTATGAATGGATACCTCCTGAAAATCTCTCTGTTTCATCATTTAGGAAAATCACAATGGAATGTTCTTTTATCTAAAAAAGAGATACCGATTTCTATTTAGATTATTTTATTAATCAAATTTTATGAGCAATTCTAAGTTTAATTTAGAAAATCATTTTTGACAATTTAATCAAATTGATTGAAATTGTACGTAAAGCATTTGGGAGCTTTGGATTAATTTATTTATAGGTTCACAAAATCTATTATTTAATATAAAATTGAATAATTATCATGAGTTTTCAACATCAGCAGATTGATAAAATTTTAAGTATTTTTAGTGTTTCATATTTTATAGGAAACGGATTTTCTATCGGTTTTAGTTAATTTTCTTTTAAATAAGATAGACGTTTCGACTTAGGAATGTAATTATGTTCTTTTTCAGGTTCTATGTAAGAACTAGGGGAAACTGGGGTACTTCGGTGAATTTTTGGGAGATAATTTTTCCTGAGTTCCATGGAAATATTTGAGATTTCCCATGAGAACTATCTTATAGGAAATTTTCCGGGCTACAACTTTGTCTCAGACGATTTTTCTCTATCTCAATGGGAAAATGCTTTTTCAGGCCATTTTCCAAACCCTTCCAAATTTGCCTGTTCCAAAAATCCTGGGGTAAAACGGTTAATTGCGTTTTTTGTTCGCTAATCTTAATTTAATGAATTTTTTTTAGCAAGGCACTATAATATCTATTGAGAATGAGAGATTTGTGTACTAATTAAAACTTTTTTTTAATAAAAAAAATACAAAAAATTAAAAAAACGTTAAATTTAAGAAATTGCCTTTTTTATTTTTTTAGTTTATAAAAATTAGTAATAGTAAGTGATTAAACATCCCAAATTGTATATAATAGTTATACTAATTAAGGGAAATTATTCTTTCAAAAATTTAAAAAGTTATTTTAAAAAAACACCAAATTCACCATTTTGCCCCAAGCGGTACTTTTTACTATCAGTGTTTTTCGGGAAAACTCGGAAAATTTTTTCGGAAAATTCAGATTAGATTCGTGTTTAGCAATAGTTACTCTGTCTAAATATGCATTTGGATCAAAAATATTGCAGAGAATTTCGCCAAAACTGAATTTGTAGTTGAGTGGTCAGAGTAACTTTGAGGTTCGAAAAATTTGTTTTTCAAATAAAAGCCAAAATATTGGATCAATTATTATGAAACTTTCTAGGCTTATGGGGTATGAAGTGCAACTACTGACAAAATTAGACAGATTAGCTCCCACTGCTTCTTGAGATATTAATTTTTCTTTTTTTTTCAAATTCACCATTTTACCCCAGTTACCCCTATAACTAGAATATAAAAAAATTCTTAAGATTTTTCACAGTAGCCTGTTCAATAAATAAAAAAATCCACTTTTCTAACACCCCAAACATAAAAAAATCCTATTTTTAAACATTAATTCCAAAATACACCTTTATATGAACCCAGACATATTTTTTTCATAAACATCAAAGCACATCACGTAAAAAAAAACCACGCAGAAGATAAAAAGCATCGAGAATTGAAATTCTTCCCCACATAATATAAAATTCATTTGAGTGATTTTGCGGCTGCAAAAAAAAAGGCGAAGCCTCGAGGATGTAAATCAACCATTACGGGGGATAACTAAATCAAAAGCGAATTGAAGCATGATATGATAAACATATTTTGTCAAAACGAATTTGAAAATCATCTTCATATTCAGCGAAGGGGGATGGTGTGGTTTTGCTCTCCTAATTCATCCACATCGACCCATCGTGAAAATTTCCAAATACACGAGGGGGGCGGTTGGGAGGGAGACGACGGAGCACCCCTTGGCAGACTGTCGGGAGAAATTTTCATTCGTGTGTACAACATGCAGGAGGTTTCTGCCTCTTCCATCTCTTCTCAACTTCCACCAGGATGATGAGCATTTAACCCCCTTATGTGTGTAGCTTGGCGGGTTCTTATGTACAATAACAATCTCCTGCTGTATAAAACACAACAAACAAGGAGAGATAAGGGATCTTGAGTAAATTTGATGTAAGCGCATGCACGTGTAATCAATTTTGATAAGGTGCGTGTGGATCCGCTTGTCGTCGTCAAAATTTTCCCTTTTTCCCTCCTTTAATATGCCTGCTTTTGCGGGAAATGCGCTGCGAGGCTACATATACCAAGCAAAAATATATAGGGTACAACAACACCGGAGGTATAGAGACCATGTGATTTGGCATTGAGCAAGAACCCATAAAGACCAATTAGGTATTTCTATGGGAAGTCGGTCGGGGTCTGCGGTGTTTGTTTGTCATGGATGCCTTTCGGTATAATGAGGCAAATACCTGCAATCTGCTTTTGGCCCCAATATAAACGTACACAACCACCCTCGACATGAGGAATGCTTTCAGAGTGGAATTTTGCTTGTAATTAGTTCTAATTAAATTTATTTCCTTACGCACAGGGTAGCTATATATAAAATCGTGTCAGATTTTCTCCCGAAACCTCCCCCGGACTACCCACTAGTATGCCCAATTCATTTTCCACCCAACTTGGTCATCGATCCCATGAGTTGGGCAGCGTGGGTTTGGGGGAGAGAGGTCCTCGAGAGTGAGAGGGCTTTATCCTCATGGGCAAAAGTGCCTTTTGTGGGAGTTTCCACGCTCTTATGTGATGTGTATTAGACCCCAAAAAGACAATGTAAAGGAGAAGGAAACTCGATTCAAAGCCGGAAGATCAATAGACATTGATGACAGGGGTACGATATAGCGAAATAAGCTTTCATCCCCTTAAAGGGCTTTCATGTCGGTGTGCTCTGTTTGAAACATATCTTTGGGAAAAGAGTCCCAATCTCGAAAGAAATCCCCGGACGGTGCGGGGGTTTGTCTTTTCATTTAATTTACAGCATAGGTTACCGGAGGACCCACTGCTAGGGGAGATAAAAGCAACAAATACAACACAAAAGGGATGAAGGAAGCGATGAGCGAATGAAGAATTTTTTTTTAAGAAAAGCAAAAGCAATAAATTAGACAAGGATTTTTAATTATTGTCTCTTCTGTTCTTCTGTTGTATCTAAAACTAATCGATTTATATGTAGCTACACTATAGGTATAACTACAGGTTATACATGAAGAGAAATTAGATAGAATTTTCTATTGAAGGAGCTTTAAGGTTTAAACAAATTAAAACTGTTAGTAAAAAGCTTTCAATTTTATTTTTCAATAACTACTCAAAGCAGAAAATATTCAAGTAAATTTTTTGAAACTATCAAACCCATTCAATACATTTGGGAGATTTTTTGTTACATACATTCAAAAAAATCTAAGCTCATGTTTTGAAAAAAAAAAAGCCCCAGGACGTGTGGAAATGATTCAACGGACACGCAATACTTTTGTGTGAGCTTCTCTATTTCAGCGTGAAAAAGAGAACTCACACAAAAACATGTACAATGAAGTGGTTGTGATACCTCACGCGGGACGAGGTGAAAAACATTTTTCAGAGCACAGGGAAACCGGAGCGGGGAGGGGGAGGTGAAAATTCACATAGAGAACGGAAGAGCATAATCCTAAATATCTTGTGGGCGAAATGATGAAATTCAGCGCAAATATTTACGGGGGCAAACCACACCAATTTTCCAACTGAGAATAATTCAAGTATTCAAATTTATTCAGTGGCACAGACGGTTTGGATTTCAATATTATCCACCCATTTCACCCGTTGGCATATTATTAGTTCCTTTCGTTTTTGTGTAGAGGAGTAAGAAAATGTTACGCGCACTGAGGGGGTGTTGCGGGAAAGTGAAATAAGACGGAAAAATACCACAGAATCTTAGGGTTAAGTCCCATTCGTGCAAAAACACGAGACTGCTCTGGGAATTAATTTACTCTTATATGTGGCGAGGGCAAGGAGAGGGTGGGAGCAGGGGATTGCGCTGTGAACTCGGTGAACCTTCACCCCCTTGGGGCTCGATTGTGAATGATAATGTTTCTATTTGTGTCTCTGGAGCTGAAGAGCGAAAACTGCCAGTGCGGAAATCATGCATAAATCGCCACTCCTCGCCCAGAGTCACTCACATGTATGTAGCATATAGTGCTTCGCAATACGCCATGTGCAGCGTCAAGCCTGGAACAGCCATGTGAGGAACTGTGTGCGGAGAAATTTCATTAAATTACTCTAATTGTCATCGTCGGTGAACGGATGTTTCTCGTTGTGTTCATTCACATCGGAGGTCGTTCTTCTCTCCCCTTGACTTGGCTTTTTGTATGAAAATTCCCGGACATTGAATTCGATTAAAATTTCGCTGAAACTAAATCAAGCTCGACATTGATGGAGAGGCAGCGGTGCTCACAGTCAGACATCGGTGGGGCTTCTCTCCGGTGCAGCAGAATAACTTTGGCGTGAAAGAACGATAAACCCCCATAGGGAATGGGTGATATGCCACCACTATATACATATAGGTAAACGAAGAGGATCCATGCTAAAGGGGCACTCAATTTGCCCAATCGAGGACACTTCCGGGGGAAATTTCGTTATGTACGATTGGATAGAGAAATTCCGCGCGCCAGAGGGTAGAATCAAATGTAGACGAGTTGAAATGGGGTGAGTTTGAGGAATCATTGATCGATTATAAATTTAGCAATTTTATTTATAGTTTTGAAAAATTTCCAATGATGGAAAATTGAAGAATTTCGTTGTCGATAAAGGCTCTTCTCTACCCAAATGATTCCTCTTAATTTTTCAAATTAAAATTCCAGGATAACAAGTTGAAAATCTATTCACTCCATTGTCACGCTCGGTCAACTTAATGCGGTCGATGGAGCAATTTAGAGGTACATATAGCAGTTTTGGAATTAGATGGTGGTGTACCTCTTCTCATGGGTACAAAATGAATTGCTGAACCGTCACTCATGGGTGTCCAAAAGCGCTTGTAAAATGCATAGAAAAGCGTGCCCGATTTAGCACTTGTCAATTATTGTACTGGTGTTTGCATTGTACCTGATCAAGTCCACCCCGGGGTTTGGATGGGTAATTGGGCACGTACCGCACCCCGATATAACTATAAATTTTCGCAACACTTGATACGTGATCGAACGTTTAATTACACCATCGTGTGCTATTAATTGCATATTATTGTCACATGCCTGTGATTTATTGTTGCAATTGCTACAATTTGTGTTTTTACCCATCTATGCAATTATCACCTATTGCATCAAAGCCTTCCTTCTCGCCTCACGAAACATGCAGCAGAATTTTCTTTAGGCCTCCTCAAAAGGCCTCTTCTCTCGAGAAATGTTTGAGCGCGAGAATGGCGATGGCATGCGGAGGAATGCTGAGGAGACACTCTGTGCACGGTGGGATGATGAATGTACAACGAGATGTAATGTAATTAAAATAACAAAAAAAAGATCCACATACACAAAGCATCGTGGTGTGCTCCAGAACTCATAGCTATATGTAGCATGTACTCCAAATAAGAGCCTCATGCTGCTTCGCGGAGTCCACAAGGCAGAGAGACAAGGAGTGCTACCTCATTTAGAGCTCTTCTTTGGTCGCATTAAATACTTTATTTGTGGCAATTAGGCGTGACAAGTGGAAAAGACGCCACTCCAGACTATCTTCTCCTCCACGCAGCAGCAGCACAGCACAAAAAAAAAGTTTCTTTTAAACGAGGATTCCCTCCAGGATTATTTCAATTACCCTTGCACACCAACCCACGGAATGGCGCGTCAAATTAACATATGGAGTGCAATATTTTCTCTATCGCCTCCGTTTGCTCCACATTACCTGGCAAAACATGAATTTTCTCACCACCTCTCTGGAGGAGGAGAACCTCGTGAGTTCTGACGACAATTACCGCGGACGAATGCTCATGCATGCAGCTCAATCCTCAGTGAGAACGATTGCAGACATAATCTCTGTTTGATTTTGATAAATTGCTCCCCGACACGCTTTTAAGATGTTCTCCTTTGCAGTGTATTCGAATTTGCAGAGTTACAGTGAAAAATTTCAGTGTGTGCATATAGCCTCAGTTGTTGAGCACTGTGATATCTTACCATAGTGATGATGAAATTTCAGTGTGGCAAGAACTATTTTGCAATGTGATTTATATCTTCACTAATATCAGCCCCAAAGAGAAGTTTATGGTTTTTTTTTCTCACACACTGCGGAGGTAGCAAATGCATGATGATTTGTAGATAATTTGAAAATAATTTTCGTGAGTTTTTTTTTTAAATATAACGTATGTTGCAAATTGTACTGGAAAGTATGTTTTTGTGGCTATGAGATTATTATTATTTTGCAATCGATTAATTGAAAGAATTGAGAAAGGTGGTTATTTTATTCGAAAAAGATTTATTTTCTATTGCATGCGTCTGAACACAAGCGCAGATTATTTTTTAAAGAGCATTGAGCTTTTAAACTTTAAAAACTTAATACATTCCTTGAAAATTTCTCAATGAAATAATTTATATCAAAGAATTTTTCAAATTATTTAAGAACTTTAATATATTTTTTTCTTAATAAAATTGTTTTACGTAAGTTCATCTTCATTAGAAACTTCTTATTTATATGATTTTTATGAATTCTTGCATTTCTGATAACATCAAAAATATTACGTCAAGAGAAAATTATTTGGGTCAATGGGTCAAGCATGGAAAAACCAGTCTTTACTGTCAAGTGAATGGGACGTGCCTGCGCGGCAGAGCTTAATTTTTCGATTTTTTGTGGTGGAAAACCCATTTATTCGGCGATTACATTGTGCGTGGGAGGTTCCTGTTGGTGGGAGGTATCGTCTTGGTGTGGAGTTCCCGAGGAAACTTGTGGAGAGGACCAGGAAAAGAGGATTTGGAAGGTGTCGACTGGGAGAAGAATTTGCGGCCATTTTGCTCATCAGAATATCACCGTTACGTCGAGGGAGTTTTACGCCGCGGCTGTGAGTGGATTTTGGGGCTATGGATGGGCAGGAATTGGAAATGATGGAGGCCAGGAGCCCGGAAATTTATGTGGAATGCGATGAGGAGCTCGAGGGCATCTCGCAGGACACCATTGTGTCGCAGAATACTCCCATGGATTGTGAGGAGAATTCTGTCATTGAGGTGCGGAAGGAAATTCCTCTCAATCCGCCGCGGCGTGTGGCGGCTGCAGGGAATCCGAAGGCTACGCCCCGACCTCGTGTCCCAGAGGACATTCTGGAGAGGGCAATTGGAAGGAAGCCTAGGCCGGAAAAGCCGATAAAGGACATGTCTGCTTTAGAGAAGAAGCAGTGGAGGGAGAAAGAAAAGGCTTGGTACAAATCGCTGCGTGAAATGCAGCGTAGTGTGCCGCCTTCTGATTCCTCGCGGGAAATTGACGTCCATGTCAAAAATGCGAAGGAGAGAAAGACGATAAAGGATCTAAAGGAACTTCAGGGTAGGATGGCGAACCTTTCATCCTCTGAGAGGAAGAACAAGGGGGAAAAACATCCCGTAGGTGCTGTGGGAGATAATCCTACTGGCTCCTCGGGATTGTTGAGTACCCCCGGAGGTAAGCGTCGTAGAGGAGATACCTCAGATGCGAACATTTCCTTGTCTTCCGCCTCGGTATCTAACCCTAAGAAGAAAGCGCGCGGTTCTGTTTCCTATAGAGACTGTGCTAAGGAGTCCCTGAAGGTCTTTATCAGGGCTCTGGACGATAGGATCAGCGATGGGGATGCAGCAATCCTTGCAGCCCAGCTACAGAGCACTGTGGTTAAGATGTGTTTGGAGAAGGGAGTGCTTAACCTGCCAATCATTACCGGAAATTTTCTCACCAAGAGGGGCTTCTGTGTGATTTGCGGGGATGAATCGTCCCTCATATGGCTTAAGTCCTCATTTACAGATATCTTCCATCTAGACGGGAGGAGGTTAGTTTATGAGGATTCCTCCGCGGCTTGTACGTTGGTGCAGTGTACCATCTTCGTGCCGGAACCCCGGCTGGGAACTGAAACACTGCTCAAAGTGATTTCAAAGCTAAATCCGGGGATAACGGCTGAGGAATGGCTCATTAATCACGTCAAGGAGCATGATGATGGATCCTGTGTTCTCCATGTGAGTATCACGGAAGAAGAACGGGATATTGTCACGGGAAAGGACAATCGTATCCTCTGTGGAATAGCAACAGCTACGGTGAGATTCAGGGAGGAAAGGAAATCCCATAATGATGATAAATCAAACAAAAACAAGTAAATTGGATAAAGTGGAGTTCTTTCAATGCAATATGCATCGGTGCAAAGAGGCTATGGCCTGTTTAGGACGTAAACTCAGCACAGTGAGAAATTTCATTGCATTGTTGCAGGAACCCTACACATACAAGGGAATACCAAAAGGGATAAGTTGTAATAATGGAAGATTTTATTATGGATCTGTGGGGACAGGAGAGAGGATACGGGCTTGTCTCTATGTATCTAGAGACATCTCTGCTACTCTTCTTCCTCAATTTAGTGGGAAAGACATTGCGACGATTCGCTTGGTGTATTACCATGAAGGTCAACGCAAATCTTTATTAATTGCCTCGGTGTATTTACCGTACGATTCCTTAGATCCGCCACCCACCAGAGAGATGAAGAACTTAATAAAATTCTGTGAATTGGAAAAACAGGAAACCCTTATGGGATTAGACGCAAATGCGCACAATGTTGTATGGGGAAGTACTGATTGTAATATTAGGGGTACTCACTTATTGAATTATCTTGTGTCACACAACTTGGAAATTCTTAATATTGGCGCGGAGCCGACTTTTGTGAATAAAAGAAGAAAAGAAGTAATAGATATCTCTGTTTGTACTCTTGGCATTTCTGATTTCATTAAAGGTTGGCGTGTCTCCCCTGAGGAGACTCTATCGGACCACAGGAGAATTGTTTTCTCATTTGACTGTGATAGGATGAAGACACGGGAGTATAGGGATCCGAAAAGAACAAACTGGGGACTCTATAATGAAAATCTCAGCTGTCTCATGGAGAGTAAGGAGATAAATCCGATTAACTCAATCGCAGACATTGAGATGCAAGTAGATCTCCTGACTGGTGTGATGATCAAATCATATGAAGCTTCCTGTCCGGCGAAGTCAGCCTCGAGGAGCAGCAGTCCGTGGTGGAATGACAGGCTCGAACAGATGAAGACGATTCTTAGACAAATGAACAACCTTGTCAAGAAAACAAGCTGTCCCAGCGCCAAGGTCATTTTAGCTCACTCTCAAAAATTATACAAGACAGAAATAAAGAAAGCCAAGGCGCTTTCTTGGAGGAGATTCTGTGAGAATATTCAATCAATTAGCGAAACAGCTAGGATTAAGAAGATGTTCTCTAAAGAAACTCCGGATTTCATGAGCGCTTTAAAGATGGAAGATGGTACATTTTGTAAAGATGAGGAGGAGATAGCAGATTGTCTCCTGCGGGCTCATTTTCCGGGGTCTACAATGACTGTGGGAGATGCTTCCGGTCTCGCGCGGACCCCCTCGTCTGAGGATAGGTTGTTTGCTGAGGGATTGGTGACGATGAGTAGGCTTGATAGGTCGATGAAATCTTTTAAGCCATTTAAATCACCTGGGGTGGATGGTATTTTTCCTGCCCTTTTCCAGCGAATAACATTTGAGAGACACAGGGTCGGTGCTTTGCTGAGGGAGATTTTCCGGGCATGTATTGCTTTTGCATATATCCCCTTAGCTTGGAGAAGATCGAAAGTGGTCTTTATACCCAAGCCTGGGAAGGCAAGTTACCATGAACCCAAGGCTTTTAGACCGATCAGCCTTACCTCCTTCCTCTTGAAGACTCTGGAGAGAATCTGTGAGATGTTCTTGAGGGAGGGGATCCTTAAAAGGAGTCCTCTGAGTATGCACCAGCACGCTTACAGACCGGGTAGGTCGGTTGAGAGTGCCCTACACCTCATCGTTGGAAGGATTGAAAAATCTTTTAAGTTTGATGAGTTTGCTTTGGGTGCGTTTCTGGATGTGGAGGGGGCCTTTGACAAGATTGGTCATCCTGCCATAGAGAGGGCTCTATTTGCTAAGGGGATTGACATCCCTGTGATAAAGTGGATGCTTTCACTGCTGGGCAACAGGGTCATTCAAGTCACTGTTGGGGAAAGCACGCGCTGTGCTTATCTACATCGCGGCTGCCCCCAGGGGGGTATACTTTCTCCCCTCTTATGGAGCCTTACCATAGACAGTCTCCTGGAGGAATTGAATACAAAAAAGTTTTTCACCATTGGCTATGCTGATGATATTGCGGTCGTCCTGACGGGTATCGATTATGGCACGATTTGCAGTAGAATGGAGCGCTCCTTCCGGGTGATAGAGCGTTGGTGCAGTGTATCTGGGTTGAGTGTTAACCCAGACAAAACTGCTTTAGTTCTCTTCACCAGGAAGAAAAAATTTAAGATCACTGGATTACCTGCACTCGGGGGTAAGAGGATACCCTTGAGAGAGAGTGTCAAATATTTGGGAGTTACCCTCGATAAGACGCTCCTTTGGAAGACTCATCTGGACGATAAGATTAACAAAACGTTGCGCAGTTTTTGGCAATGTAGATCCGCTATAGGCAAAAGTTGGGGACTCTCACCGAAGATGGTGTATTTCTTATACACTCAAATGGTCAGACCCATATTGTCATTTGCATCCTTAGTATGGTGGCCCAGAGTTGGGCTGAAATGTGCTAGGACGGCCCTGAATAGTTTGCAACGCCACGTATGTTTGGCGATCACTGGTGCAGTCAAATCTACACCTACTGCCTCTATGGAGATCCTACTCAATCTGACCCCGCTGCATATATTCATTGAAAATGAAGCGCTTAAAGCGGCCACGAGATTGAGGGATAAACGATTGTGGTCTTGTCGAGGCATTCCGGTGGGTCATTGCAAGATCTTGACAGCTTCATTGTCAAGTTACCCTTGTTTGAGCGTTCCACATGACTCGACTGATCCAGAGGAACAGGCGCTTGCGCCTGGTGTCTTGATATCCACGGATGGTTTAGGGCTGAAGTATTATGAAGCCCTAGCCGCAGCCTCAGCCTGCAACATGACCATTTACACGGACGGTTCAGTCTCAAATGGGCGTGCAGGCGCGGGCTTTGTTTGTATGGAAACAGGAGTGGAGAGATCTTTCTCCCTGGGAACGGACTTATCCGCTGGAATGGCGGAGGTTTTCGGTTTCCTGCAGGCTCTCATTTACTTGTCGGAGGTGGAGATCACAGATAGCAATATCTGTATTTTATCAGATAGCAAATGCACGCTAAATTCGGTTGTGGAAGGTAGAACTACCTCCCTGCTGACGAAGGAAGTGAGACGCTACCTGGAGATTCTTCTTGTCAGCAACTCTTTGACCTTGTTGTGGGTGCCCAGTCATTCGGGGATTCTGGGAAATGAGATCGCTGACCGACTCAGTAAACTGGGGGCTCATAGAGATTTCGTGGGCCCTCAACCCGTGATTGGATTACCGAAAGAATATTTCGACATTCAGTTCAATCACCTTAGGGATCTTAAACATGAAAATTATTGGAAGGATGTTTCTGGTTGCCGCTTTACCAAGAAGCTATATAAGCATGGATGTCCGGATGTGACTGTCCAGCTTATGAAATATGACAGGACGCAATTAAGAACTGCCATTGGCATTCTTACTGGACACTGTCTGAATGCCCACTTTAACAGAATAGGGGTTGATGTAAACCCTACTTGTAGGTGGTGCTCAGCAGATACGGAGACGGTTGAACATGTTCTGTGTACTTGCACCGGTCTCAGGGCATGTAGACAGGAGGTGTTTGGAACATCTAAATTGAATCTGGGAAGTGTTGCCGAACTTAAGGTAGACACTCTCCTAGCCTTCTGGAAGTTTTTGGATTGATTTATGGTTGTATGATAATGACTCCATAAAGATGCCCACCCAAACCCACTAATCCAAGTAACAGTCAAGGGGGTGTCATACCGCCTTGAGGGATACGAAGGGCCTTAGAGGCTCAGTGATCCCCAGCACTACTTGGAGGACGTCAGCAAATCTACAAATCTACAATGGGTCAAGCATACTTAGAAGAAATACGTCATGGTTCGAGATAAAATTATTAAATTGAATTGAATTCGAAAACAATCAATGAAAATTTTATTGAACCAAAATCAAAGCTTGAATATGAAATAAATTAATAATATTTGGCCAAATATTGAGCAATTAATTAGACCACATTGTGATCCAACTCGTTGTCCTCAAAATTGTCACAAATATAGAATCAATTTCTAGTGAAAAATAAATATATGTACCTACATGTAGGTATGTAAATATAAACGTAAAAAAGTAGAATAATTATAATGTAAAAAAAAGTTCCAGAATAATTCAATGCAATTGCCATTTCCTCATGAATAACGTCACACATAGGAAAAGAATAAAATCAACTGAGAGACTTTTAACTTTTCATGAATTTCCAATGAAGCCAAAAACCCTCCAAATAATATTTTCTTTAATTTCCCCCTTAAAAATAATATTATCATTCACTTTCCCGGGTGAATCAATAGGGTGTAATTTCCCGTGTGTGATATAAATTCAACGCAGCAGTGGAGGGAAGTTGGGATGAAAAGTCGTTGTGCGCCATTTTTATATTGATATATAACACTGCCATTACACATTTCCCTTTAACCACTCATGATGCTTTTCAATTTTCCTCTCTTATATCAGCTTATTTCCATTTTCAAAAGGAGCAACGAGAGAGAGCGAAGAAAACCCTTAAGATGTTGTATTTGTGCATCGTAGTGCGGTGAACTTTTAGAATAGAATCTGTGTGGTGAGATCATGGCTACATCTGGAAAATACGATAAGACGGACTTGCAATACCAATAAAGTGCGGCGAATGAGATGGACGAAATGTGAGATGCGAGGAGGGAGGCAAAAAGCGACAAGAGTGGTGTTAATTTCCAATATATTATTTGTTGATATTGAGAAATTGCACTCATAATTCTGAGCTTCTAGCAAACTTTAACAAATTGTTGAACAAATAAAACCTCAACCTCAGTGTGACATTTTGAAGTATTGCCATCGAATTGGACCCAATTCTGCGTCTTTTATAGGTTTGTCCTCTGAACTTTCCAATTTATATCCACACCATAATATAACATTCCGTATTTGTGTTTTGATGAATTATTTGTACAGCTGATCATATTTTATAGTCAATTTGGAGAGCAATCGTGTGGCAAGCTATAAGTGAGCACTTGCTTTTTATTTGCACACAAAACTAATGGACAGATATTAATAAATGTTTTACACATTAATAAAGTTGCTCCATTTGCTTTCATATTGCATTGACGGATTGTATGTACGAATAGTGTAGGATGTTATGTATTTTATGTAGGTACATAGATCGTTCAATTTTATAGCTAAATGCACGCAGACGATGTTAATCTCTGTACTACAGCATTGAAACCTTTGAAAATTAATAAGAATTTTATGTAGGTACATAATATTGAGCTGAATAAGCTTTGGCAATTAAAGTTTTACACAAAATTACTCGATTAAGGTAGGTCTATTTAATATTCTTCCAACTTACAGAGAGTTGAAATTGGCAAATATGTATCTTTGCCGTTGAAAAATTATTTTAAATCTTTGAATTTTCCACAATTTCCATCAGATTATTTTACAAAGAAATTAATTTTCCTAATTCATCTAAAGGATTCTCTTTGTTCTCGTCAATTTAGCACCTTTGGGACTTCAGCGATGGATGCAAAGTGAAGTGAATGTTCTAATAAAATTATTAAGCTTCCTGTGAAATGTGCACATCTGGATGAGTTCAAAGGACAAATTTCCCAAAAGCGTTGATCTTCCATCAACCTGCAACACAATGGCTGTGTTGTATTTATTAGACCGTGTAGCTCTTCATTAAGTGCCACATTTATCATATAATACCCTCCTTGCGACAAGGTGGAAGGGTAGAGCGAAAACCTTGAGAAATGTCATCCCTTAACTCAAGAGACTTCCATTCCCAGACTACAGGGCTTGTATGCCATCCCATGGGTGGCTTCCGCTCGACATGCTACATGCACCCGACGTTAATTTCCGATATATAGACAATCAATCCACCTAATAATCCTGTTTTGTAGCACACGGAACTTAAGGATTTCGGGATCATTTCAACATTTACTGTCCCATTGCTATATAGAGGTGGGTTACCTTGGGGATTTTCATTTGGGGTGGCCCACACATCAGAGGTACGTCGGGGGGAGGAATGGGCGAGAACCTTGGGAAACCATTAAAATGCTTACATGCTCAAGTTTATCGTCTCCCAATGCCATTTGGATTCTCTTGTGGAGCATAATCCTGAAAATAGTCAAGTAATGTGGAGGAATAGTTGCCAATTTCGAATTCCCCAGTGGAATTCCTTCCAATTTTGTGAGATTTTCTCTCTCGGAGTTTGTCACATACTGTAGCCAAATGTGCCATTTAATTTGTCACATTTAATTGGATGCTTCTGTCACTAACAATTCCACTGTACGCTGAAGGGCTCCACCATGTGTGATGAAAATCAATGGGCACACACGTGAATTAATTGTGAGGACCATTTTGTGAGGGATTCACGTTGATATTATTATTATAACAAAGGGAATTACTGTTAAGAACTTTTGAATGAATTTCATTTCCACTTAAAACAGTTAAAACAATTTTGTGTCTTTTATTTGAGCCGATTTTGTATTTAATTGAAAACTCTACAAAAAAAACATCTTAAATGATTTTTAACAATGACTGCCAATTAAAATGAGGCAAAAAATATAAAAGACAGCAAAAGGGCAAGGTAAAAGGGCAAACCCTTGAATACTACAACATACATATATTAATGCTCTTTGAAGCACAATCTGCAAATTGCTCTACATGAAAGTAAGTAATTTCGCTCCTAAATCGATTATAACTTCTAGAGAGATGATTCCGCCTGTTGATTCTGTCCCTCCTGCAATACTCAAATACACAGCAAATTGTTGACTCCAAATTACATCTACAGTCGTGATCGTGCAGTAGGACCGTCGTCAAAAAAAGTTCTCCGCGGTAAAACGGCTGCAGAATGAGGAATTTCGCCTTCGCAGTGGGACAATTAGTACTATTGGAAAGGTAGGATACCAATTGTCCTACTACCAAGGCAAAATTCCTCATTTTGAAGCCGTTTTACCGCGGAGAAGTTTTTTTGACGACGGTCCTACTGCACGATCACGACTGTATATGAGTTTCATTGAACTCACATAGAGCCCGTATTCTCCTAAGTGGAGCTACACCCATTCAATTTAGGCGACACTTTAATCATTTACATAAATGATCTTCTCATGAGTAAATGAAGTGGAACATTGCTTTATGAAAAAGTTTCAACAGCTTTTTCTCTTTGGTGTAGCAGTCCATCAAACTTCTAAATTTATTAAACGCCTCAGTAATTTTCTGATCTCTCGCGTGGAGATCAAGAAAGTAGCTCCGAGAAGGGAGAAGATTATTGTGGCGGCAAAGGCAAAAAGCGTCCACGAGCAATAACTTTGATTCAATTAGTGGGATTAGTCCGGGAACCCACTTTGGTGATGTTGAATCAGATTAATAAACACGCTCTGGAGACATGGCTTGGGACTTTTTTTCTTCATCGTGTTTGCCATATCACAGCAATAACCATGAAAATATTTAATACTTTTGCGACAAGCACGATGTGCTATATATAAAAATGCTTTATGTGCATTTTGTGCTGCATCTCTCCCTGTGGGGGTTGTGCGCTGTTTCCCCGCATGTAGTGCGCAATCACAAGCATCCTGTGCACCGTTGTGGAAATGTAAATGTGAGAAAATGCATTTTACACTGGGCATTTCACATATAAAAATTTGTCGAAGAGAAAATCTCGATGTTTGCAAAACAGTTTCCAGTAAAACGAATAGACTTTTCCCAACGCAACCAAAGGTACATACATATATGTAATGCATTATGTATGTTGGGAGACATCAAATCAAACATCAACTGTTTGCGGTTTTCCTTTCGGTATGCTGAATGCATGATTTTCCCGTGAAAGAACTAATTTCAACCTTACTTGCAAATTGCATTCACAGACCCACCCCCGCCACTCGCGACTGAGAGCATAAAAAAGCAGCATGATAAATGCTTATAATGCGTTTTATCGCTTCTGCAGCTGAATTGTGTGTAGTTTGGAGGTGCGGGAAACTTTCTCATTCTGTGACTTTAATTAATGGCAACGTCATTTAGAGTCATCAATAAACAACAATTAAAATCGTGGCTGAGTACATATAAATCTCAAACTATGTGGAATTTGTGATGAAATCACGCGTTGTTGTGTATATCAAGAACCACAGATCTTTTCAGAGACGAACTGGTTTCTTCTGGGTGTATTCTGCTGCTGGACAATCTCCAGCATGACAGGGTGCAACCAAAAGACTGATTAGATTCATTATAATTTGTTTAGGAAACTTACACAGAGTGAGGTAAGAAAAAGACGTTAGAAGACGGAGTTAGGCGCGAAATGAAAAGCTTTATTATCGTTTTCTTTTTAATTATTTGAAATCTTGATTTATTTTTTTTCTAATTTTCCATGATATTTATCAATTTCCTGTTGGGGAAAAACTCATCCCAGAACTTTCGGTTCCGTTCATGCCTTCCATCATTGTCTTGGAGGCATATTATTAAAAGAAAATTTTTACAACAAAAGAGGAAATTTTCTCCTAAAAAATTCCCCACAAAGCTCTGGGAAAATATGAGTTTTTCTGCTTGCGAATACCCGGAAGTTGATAGAATAAAAAATCTCACAAAAGAAATCTTAAAAACATTTCAATTATTCCACTCTGTGCAATAATATATTTTTCTAGAGAGAAAGATTCCTCTTGATGATATCAAATCGATTTAATATATAAATTCTCCACAAGTTAATAAATTATTAATTTAGATTAATAGCCACACATGCTGCGAAGCCCAAGAAGTGGGTGGTTTTTGGATGAAATTAATAGAAGGTGTGATAAGCGGATAGTTAATAATTTTCCTCATGCACGCCTAACATATGCTCCGTAAGAAGTTGCGCGAAGATTGTTTAGGATTTATTGGCAGCGTGTGTATGTGTGTGCTAAGAGTGCCTCTAATTTATATCTGAAAAGAAGTCCAAAATGAATTAGATCAATTCGTTAACAATACCTTATAAATAGTACGGTATTGAGAACCTCCTCGTTTTCTCACAAAGAGGAAATTTATCTTGATTACGCTCAAGAGAATCCAAAAGCACGAGTCGCCTCTCGTTTTGGGAATAGCAAACTTCCATTTCCTTATTACGTGACCATATTCTATGGTCTTTTGTGTACCAAAACCCAACCACTTGCCTTTTCTTCCCTTTTGCTACTCTATGCTGCATATATAGGCTCAAATGGGGACGAGAGGATGGGATGGGGTGAGGGGTACGCATGTGGTGCCCCATAGCCGCATTTGGCGATTGCGTGAAATAATTGAATAAATGGGCAATTTAAAATTTGATTTAATTCAATTTATGTCAATTTCCCCGTGATGGATACACACAGCCCAGATTAAACCGATGGGATTTTACATGCAAAAGGGACAATCCACACTCACTACTGTCACTCACAATTTCAACAATTTTCTCTATACAATCTCCTGCAGGTCTTTTGTGGTGTACAAGCGCGAGGTACTTTTCATTTGGTCCGGAAAGAGGCTTTTGTATTTTACATCGTGATTTATTAAATTACAGCACAGAGGCGCTGATGGATTTATTCATTTAAAATAATTGCAAATTGAGATGGTATACATATTTATAGCTTTTACGTGACATTTAGATGGATCCGCAAAAAGCTATAAAATACTGCAAAGTGCACATATTTATTACATTTTGGTGGATACTTCACTAAAAATAAATTGATTGGAAGTTTGGTAGAATTTTCAGATTAGAAAAGTAAGAAGGAGTGGAAGGAGTTTATTCAGTTTTAGGTTCTCGCAACATAGCGAAGGAATTAAAAAGAAATCAATTATAACTTTTCTTTTTCCTCTAAAATAAATCGAAAATTTTCATTATTTTTTAGATCAAAGATCAATCATCAATAAACGCTTTAATGCATAATATTTCAATGAAAAATTAGTTAAAATAATGGTGTGGCTTACGCCTTAGTTTCTTCATTTTTTTTTCTTTCAATGAAATTCAATAAAAAAAGAAAAAGTTTTTCTTATTTTTCTTGAATGTTCTTTTGGCTTTCAAAAAGATTTTCATTCTATGCTTTGTGTCTTAAAATGATGTCATAAAATTCCCCAAAATGAATAACCTCCTTTACAAGAAAAATACCTCAATATATGAAAAAATCCATTCATAAAATCATAACTTTCCCATCTTTGAGCTACAATTCTTGCAGAAAAATCTCTTGACAAAAATTTAATCTTCTTTAGCATTCCCAACAATTTGACAGGCACACTCGTCAGATCCCCCCTATTTAAGGGGAGCTTACGTGGTGGTGTAAATAAAAATGCATCGTGGGGGCGATAAAAGTTTCTCATGACATTTGAAAATGTATTACAGTTTGAATATTTGACAATTTCAAACGGGGCCCCTTTTTGAAAAGAATATTTGAAATGCTTCGACATGGAGGCATATCACCCCCTCATATGAATTCACTTTACCCCCAAAAAAATGTACGTACCAAAGGCGGCTGTCGTAAAATCGGTGCAATTGGGATTTCTTCGCATTTATGTCGAAATTGTATTTTCCATGTGATATCATCGTGTCATAAATAATCTCACACGAGATGGGGAATGCTGAAGGCATCTCTACAGAGAGATCTCTCTGCAATATTTTATAAGCTGAAGAAATTGCGACATCCTACGAGATGTCTCACCGTGTTCTATTCTAAAGTGACACAGCATCTGATAATGTGGGATAAAATGTTGTATATGGAAATGGTTAGAAATGGATTCTGTGATGCCAGGAAATTGGAATTCGTTTCTCTTTTACGCGTTAATTGCTTTTTGACAGTTAATAAAGGGAGTTAGGTAGATGGCGCCAGGGTGATTGACATATAAGATAAATATCTGTCAAATAAGGTGCTGTCATTGTGATAAAGATGGCGCCCATAAAACTAACAAGCAAAATATTAATGCGCAAGATGGAGAAAAGTAAATTTCAGGGATTTTATACGTATTCGTTATGTATACGAAGCATAATAATTTGACCAAAGTGCTAGCCGTAACCAACCATTTCACCAATGTTTGTGCAACCTAGAGAGAATGAGAGGGAGAGGAATGTGAGTACCACCAGTATCGTAGACCACGCAATCAACATGAATAAAGCTCTTGGTAGGATGAATCAAAGCCATGATACGACGGCAACATAGGGCAATCATAGATGGGAGGGTGCAGGTTTTGTAGTGTTATATGCTTTTAGTCAATTTCCACGAATTCGTCATAAATTCTCTCATATTCATGCATCCTGAATACGAGTCACAATTTTATATGGTGTTTATATTAAAACCAGGGGGTTTTCGTCGCAGTTTCCACTTTATTACTCCCATGGGAAATGGTACTGGTTCATTCAGGGGCACCCCCCCATTTTCATTGCTGCATATCCACCCTCGAAGGTGCTTCTTCGTTCGGAGTTGTGTTAGAGGAGTTCATTGTTGAATGTGCATGGATTTTGCCTGGGTACAACGAGTCATATTTTCATTCAACCGTTAAAGTTTTCCACCATGCATATATTCATGTCTCGCTTGTCGTAGCACCATCATCCACCATTGAGAGAGAGAAGCTCCTTTTTCGCATAACCCCCTCCCTTGAAGTTTCTTTCTTTAAAAGGGGTGCTGCACACACACCTCCCGAATAATCTCCCAAAGGGAGTTTTTGAAGAAGCCATGTGGTTTTATCTTTCCCAAAGATAAAACCACCTTACCACCATCCCCCCTCCCAACTCCCCAACCTCTCTGTTAGATTTGCATGAGAAGTTTCGCAGGATCTCTTAGCTGCAGTATCATCGTCAACATTGTATTTATGTAATAACAAAAGGAAAGTTTTTCTTTCATGAGTAAAACTTGAGACATTTTCAACTAGATACACCGTATGTGTGCACAAAAGAGGGGTTTTTCATTAAAGACTCCATCTCGTGTTTTAGCTACTCTCTTTCCCAACAACACACACACATGTTCTATTTGTGCAAAAACCCAAAATGAATTTAGTTTCAAGTTCTCTGCTTTGGGAGAAAGTGGCTTTTGATACCAAGTTTTCCCTTCATCAACTGCCTTTATGACAAAATTTAATTTAGATTTCAATCATAGGACTTTATTTAAACTTCCCAAAATACACAGAGAGCTTTTCACGATAAATTCCGGATATACTTTCGTGTGCGAAAAGCATTAGGAAAGTTTTCTAACGAAGCACCAATTTTAGGATAGAAACTTACCTAATGATTGCTGACGTTCCCCCGCTGCATCAATCAACCACTCTGATTTATGCAATTAAGGGTTGGCTATGGAAAAGAAGAGTGGGGGTTTGTTTTGTGAAGTTTAGGATTTTATGTCAAGAAGTATTTTGTGCTTGGTAATTAATTCAAGACGTCAGAAAAAACGATCTTGATGCTAAAAGTCATTAGTTTTTGATTCTTTATAAAGAAAATTGATTTAAACTTGGTTTTAAAACTTTAAACTTTAATTTTTTATTTCTTTTCTTTTTAGCCGACATACTGATTTTCAATTCTCGGCTGTGACCCAATTTTCCGACGTTGATCGGTGGAACAACGATTTTCCACACTCAGGGTTGTAAACTTTCATTTACAAATGCGTTACGGGGACGATTACTTCGCAATTTGTAATTGACTTTCGGATTACGATTAAAAAGTAATCGTAATTGAAAGTAATTGCAAATACATGGGAAGTAATCGGTAATCGGTTTCCGATTACAGATTATTATTAAAGATCCACTTAAGCAAAATCACAAAAAAAAATTATGCATATCAAAAATGAAAAAAAAATTATAGTCAAAGTATACGCAAAAGGTTGCCGCGCTAAGGTAGCAAAATTCCACATGATTTTTAGTGGCAATTAATTAACATGAACAAAATTATATATTTTTGTATAGTGCCATATTCAACCCAAATTAATATTGAGTGATCGCGGTGCTCACATAAGTTTATTTTGTATAACGGGAGAGTTGATCTCTTTGCCTTATGTATCATTAGTATTGAATTTTCAGTCATAGTCGAAGTGAAGCAATACATATAATATCAGGTCGCCATTTTCGATCTCCTCATCGGGCAGTTGATATACATATATAGAATCATATCTGAAATAAATGATCACTATAGCCTGTCCTCAACACAAATCGTTGCATCAGTCACCGACAACGCAACAAATTCTGTCAAGGCATTCAAAGACTTTGGAATATCTCCTTCCGCCATGATTGAATGCGACGAAGCTTTGGAAGATTTTGAACAGGATGATGCTGAGTCGGAGATTGAAGAGGAGCAAGATCAAGCCAAGGAAAGTGCAGAAGGAAACTGCGAAGACGATGAAGAGAATGACGGCATTTCTCTCGAGCTTCCTCATCATCTTCGGTGTGCAAGTCACACCCTCAATTTGCTGGCGACAACGGATTTTATAAAGATCCTTAAGAAGCCCATTCACGCTGCAGTTGAACGACGTCATAAGCAGGTATGTACGAAAGTACTAGTCGTGGTGAACCAAAATTAAAATGTCTTAAAGTCTTATTTACTAAAATTGTCAAAGCAGTTGGTAGTTGTGGCGTGATGCTTATGAATGAATTGTTACTTAATTATATTTATAGGTAATCAAGAAGTGCAATGCGCTGTGGAAAAAATCCAGAAGGCCAAAGACATCCCAGCTCATCCGCGATATCTTGGAGTCCTCGCTGATTACACCAGTTGTAACGCGATGGAACTCCGTGTACAATGCCTTCGTCAGATTACTTCACTTTAAGGACAAGATGAATCAGCTGTGTGACGCTTTAAGCTTTGAAAGGTTTACACAGGCTGATCTGAAGTACCTTGAAGATTATACAACATTCATGAAGCCAATAGCTGATGGATTGGACCGCCTTCAGGGGTCAGAAACCCACTTGTACGGGATGCTGCTTCCCACTTTAGCGTCCATTTCATCAAAGCTAAAAAGGCTTCAAGGTGCTGAGTACATCTTCAAGGACGTCGTCATGGACATTCATGCTGCACTGTTGGGACGCTTCCAACAATTCTTTTATCTACAAGACTCTATGGAAGTGGACATGGCTGTGGAGGCCGCGGTCCTCCATCCTCAATTCAAAATGCATTGGACACCGTGCATGGAAAGGACTCTTTCTATAGATGATGTCATCGCACGCATCATCAAAATTAGAGAGAGGATGTTCCAACCACACCATACCAGCAAGCAATGCTGACGATAACTCTCTAAAGTAGTTTTGACTTCTTTTATTTTTGGATGGTTAATTTTAAGTTTAAACCTTTCGTGATAATTTGAGGTGTTTTTAAGAATTATGCAAAAAGTATTTAACCCAATTCTATAGCACATACACATAATCCCCAAAAACACCTCAAATTGTCACGGAAGGGTTAACCGAAAACTAACCAGCCAAAAAAAAGAAGAAGTTCTGACTTCTTTTATTTTTGGATGGTTAATTTTAAGTTTAAACCTTTCGTGATAATTTGAGGTGATTTTAAGAATTATGCATCCTATAGCACATACACATAATCCCCAAAAACACCTCAAATTATCACGAAATCTTCTTTTATTTTTGGATGGTTAATTTTAAGTTTAAACCTTTCGTGTTTTTAAGAATTATGCATAAGTACTATTGAAATGGGTTGAATATAAAGAAACTCACTGCTTTGTATGAAGGCGCTATGCGCCTGAGAATATTTTTTTATTAAATAAAAATAAAAAAAAATTAAAAAATTTGAATGAAGGCGCTACGCGCCTGAGAATATTTTTTTATTATAAAAAACAAAAAATTAAAAGTTTAATTTTTCGTGAAGGTGAGAATATTTTTTTTATTAATGAAAAAAAAATTGTGTTAAGGCGCTTCGCGCCTATGAATATGTAATACATTAATTTGACTGAAAATCAGCAAGTAATTGAAATGTAATCCCGTAATTAAAATGTAATTGAAGCGTAATCGAGTAATCCAAATGTAATCCAGTAATCGAGGTTGTATTTGAGTAATTGAGCACTGGATTACAAGTAATTGCATTTTCAATTATAATTAGGATTACTTTGTAATTATTAAATAAAATTACAATTACGATTACTTCCTAAGTAATGGTCATTACTTTCAATTACGATTTTTTTGTAATCTGTAATCGGGAAACCGATTACCGATTACTTCCCATGTATTTGCAATTACTTTCAATTATGATTACTTTTTAATCGTAATCCGAAAGTCAATTACAAATTGCGAAGTAATCGTAATCTTTTCTGGGGATTAAAGTAATGGTAATTGAAAGTTTACAACCCTGTCCACACTCTTTTAATTTTTTTTTAAAACTTTTTTGAAGAGGTTTTATTTCTAAACTTCACAATAATTAGGAAAATATTCTATGTATAATTTCTCAATAAATTCACTGGAAAGCTGGAAAAGTAGTTCTTATTTTCATAACTATTTTACTAATTGATGATTCGATTATAGGTATAAGTTTACGTCTTTAGAATTTTATGAACGCCTTAAATCGTTAACCAGCAGTTTTCTAATGAAAAATTTATTGAGAAAAACTATATAGAATTTTGCTTAGAACTTCTAAGGCCTTCCACAAAACCTTTATACACAAAAACTGTTAGAGAATTTGCTTTTTCCAATAGAGAATTGCACCATCTGCCAGTGAAAATGTTACATTGAAAATTACTTCACAACACAATACCTTTTGAACATTTTATGCTGAAAGCATCACATCTCAATTATGTACTTTTAATCCATTTACTTGAAAGAGAACTAATTTTTGCAGTGAAACTCCATTCGAAAAATTGACTTTGCAGATCTATTCGAAAAACGAAGAATAAACTTTTGGAAACTGCAGAGTGTGGTGGTGAAAAGGTTCATCAATCCACCTTGCGAGTCAATTCAATTAAAGTGAATGAAATTCACTGGCGCAGCAGCTGTATAGGTGCTCGCGGGGGAGAGAGTAGGTGCCTTTGTGGAAATTGAGTTAAAAAGGTATACCCCCCGCGCCATCATTGGGTGATCCATTGAATTGCGCGCGTACAAGAGAATTCACTCTGAAATGGTGTACATTTCTTGCAACAATAAATATCACATCGCACGGCCGGGGAGGGAAAAGCCTACACGGTGGTAACCAACAATGAAATGGCTTTTTGTTATGCAAATTCGGGACATACTTTTGAGCTCCAACGCCAAAGTGATAACATCTTTGGAAGTTTTCCTTTTTGGAGTAAAGAAACAGTGAAGAAAATTTTTTTTTGTAGCCCCCTCTTGCCCGCTACTTCTTTGTCAACTTTCCCCACACTTCCACGCATTTTGTCTTGAGATAAAAATAAAATGCCTTTTCGGTAATCCTCCCCGTGCCGCTTTGCATGCTCAACGCCGGTGGGCCAAGCGATATACAAACTTTTGCCGTCATCTATCCGATAGGAAGAGAGAGAGGGAGATTTATATACCCAACAGCCAAAGCATAAATACACCATAAAATTTTCAAATAAAATCACACCCATGCTCATCCCGAAACTTCCTCCGCCACACTCTCCGCATTTCCGTGACAATTGTGGCTTTTCCATGTCCGGGAGAATCACACACAATGCGCGTATGCTAGCGGCCCAAAGCAGCTCAATAAGGCAGCATTTAGAGCGGAGTTTTTGTTCACACCAACGACCATTTAATACCGAATCTATCGTGATGCTGGAGAAAGTTGAAACAATGGCGGAAATTGTAGATGCAATTAATTCATCGACACTCCTTGTGGTACAGACGGTACAGAAATTGCTTGGGAAGAGAGGCTTGGAAAATCCCCCAAACGTGTCTTGTTAGCCACATAACGCAATGGCTTTGATTTCAAATTCATATCAGCAATTTATGATGGAATTTTAAAAGAAATTTTCTCAAATCAATCATATAATATAAAACTTTAAAATATAACCTCCCATTAAATGTAATAAAATGACAAGAAAAAAATTTATTTCCTTCCTAATCTTTGCATCAGGTGGAATTTTCTTTCGCTTTTTGAATTCCATGAACACATTCAGTTACCTGATTTATTGCATCTTCCGATCGATTGCACCCTCTTAAGTTACGTACTTCTTTTCGACTTCTTATGGAGGAATCTCTCCGTCTCTTCACCCTTTGGTCAGGATTATTATACCCCTTTTGCTTCTTAGAAATGTCTTGTTGCAGCGATTTCTTTTCTTGACTTTTTGATTTTTATATGTATATTTTCGAAGAAAACATAATTCCTGGAGAATCCGAAGAAGAAAATCCTCTTATAGAATATGGAAAGTCCTTAGGGAGCATCCTTTCGTTCCTGTTTATTATAATTCTCGCTAGAATTATGAAGTGGCTACAATAAGATTTTTTTCAAACTTATTTGACTTTTAGCACATTTTTCTGAAATCATCAATCTAGGTTTTCAGGGTATTTGGGGTAAGGTTCTTTAAGTAAATTCTCTTTAAGGAATTATTTAGTCTAATTAGAAGCCTTTTGTTCCCTAAAGCGATTTATCCCGTCAAGAGAACAATTTGAGAACGAAAAATTTATGCTGAGATTAACTCTAATTAACTGTTAGTACTTCAACGTCTTTAAGAAGGTATTTTGAGATTCCTTTGTCATGTGAATCCTTAAAAATGTTGGTACTTTAAACCAAGTTCTTGACTCTGAATTCGTATCTGAGTAAAAGGGGTTTAGTGATTTCACGATAAATATCATCGTTGCGGTGTTAAGTAGCATGTGAAATACCAACACTTTGCAACATCAAACGCTTCAAAATGAAAATCTGTATATGTGAGATGAGAATTTCCACTTTGGATACCAAAAGAAAATTATGCTCTTTCCACAAACTCTTCTCATTCCTAAGTAAAACATTTCACATTTTCGCAATGCGCTGGGATAATTTTGTAATTTATGCTATATATTTGCATTGGTGTGTATCTGGTAAATATTTGTGACACAGCGGAAGTATATATTTCAATTTGTTCGGTATACCTCTTCCAACCTGGAAAATTCTACCAATTAATTATACATTTGCTAGAGCAATAATTTAATTTGATTCCCATCTTTCGCCCCCCGAGAGCAAAACCCTATTTCCATATTTAGACGATGATTTCTGCATGTGACATGTTGTGGAATATTATCTCACTTAATACTAAAACGTAAATGCAAATTGAACCTCTTCCCCGAAAGGCGATAGTTATTTACCAAAAGACTGTCTATATAAGCTAGTCTATGCCGCGTCTATGCGTCATCCAAGTTCATGCTTAAAGCCAAATTGCGGGCTTGGAATAAATTCTAATTAAATGAGAAACGTTCTATGAAGGTTTGGAATTGATTTTATGCTATATTCTTCATTTAAGCGAATAGATCGTCAGCATAATTATCTTATAATTTAAATTAAATGCATCACTTCACACAATAGTTCCACATAAACGTTATATTCCCATCGTAAATCTGAAAAATGCATCATTAATATTCATTCAGACCTTCTGAATCAATTTTATTGTGACACCCACTTGAAAAAAAACTCAACTTAATCCAACATTCTTCGTTCTTTTGTGGTAGGCCTTAATCCTCTCACTATCATTTTCATAAATTCAATCCATATTCCGATTTTGGACCCTTTTTGTGCCCTCCCTACAGGGGGACAATGTGAAGGGCATAAATTAAAAAGCAAGCTCTGGGAATCCACTTTCCCTTCTCATATAGAAAATCCCACCCGGAGCATCTGCGTGTGTTCCCCGAGACACCCGAGAATGGTTCATTAGCATGAAAGGCAATGAACTAACATTTTGGTGAGGAAGAGACATACATAATACACTTGGAAAGCCCCTTTGTGCCTCCGCAAGAATCGGTTCCATTTGTTGGTTCATTTATTTGTTCAGCTTTGCAGACACTCAGCAGTACATTTTTCTTGGGGCACCAAATGCACAAAAAATGCACTCAAGCGGAATGCCACGAGTTCACACTTCTTGTACAAATTCTCCTATTTGCTGTGAGCTTGATAGGATTGCCAGGATTTTTTTTGTTGCCCCAGCTGAAACATGGAAACATGGATATTTTCCTATTAATTCATCCATAGAGGATTTTTTTTGCTCACCACATAGTCCATTGAAGTATATTCTGCGAATATTGCGTTGCGGAAAAAATAGTATTTTGTAACTAACTCTGTGATGTGGATGTTATTTTGCTATGAGAAGCAATATCTTGTTACTGTTTGTTCAATATAGAATAACAAAGTTCTTATAATACTAATAGAAACTGACTAGATATATTTATCTTTGATGATTTATGCTCTAGATAATATCTTCCAAAATATTATTAATTCTGAGAATTGAAGATGATTGATTTATCCTCCTTTCTCTCTCTCTCGTTGAATAAAAATAAATTAGTTTGCTTATGATTAATTTTTAGTTTCTCGTCTTATTTTGAATTAATTATTTCCTATGGAAGCAATTCAATATTGATAAGTTTTCCTTTTAATTAAATACCTGATGACGAAGAAAATTATCAAGCACAACGTTAAAGTAGAGAAAGACAGAGAAAACAATGGAAGAAAATTTCGCTTCTTTTTCTACAATAATATAAAGATTTGTTCTTAACTGAAAAAGAAATTGAAATTAAAATTGAGAAAATCAGAAAACTAGGCCTAATGAAAGATTAGAAGACAACCGAACATCTTTTAAATCACATATTTATTCCCTTTTTCGTTTTCCTGTTTCTTAATTTTTTTTTATTAAAAATCATAACAATAATTAATTCACATAGTTTTTTTCAAGGATTTTTTTTTATTATAACACTTTTTTACTCTTTTGTAAAATCAAAGAATTGTTTTTAGCTAAAGAAAAGTTTGAGATGAACAAAACCAAATAACCTAGCGTGATGAAGGGTTAAAATACAACCGAAAATTCTCTAAAAATCATACCTTTAGGCCCAATTATTAGACACCCAGGAATTATTTTTAAAATTCTCATGAATTTAAATTAAAAATAAAAACCATAAAGTTTAAAAATCGATTTCAATAAACTAAATCATATTTTAAGGTGAGTGATGGGTTAGCTATGATGCTTCAGTACATAGCACACACACATAGTAGAATATATAAGCAGAAAAACCTATCCACTTGAGAGGAAGCTCAATGTCCATGCATAACAGGATTAATTGAAAATATAATCCCAAAGTGCAGAGACTGCGATTTCCTACCATATTGGAGGGGTGGTGAGGAATTTTTATTGCAAAACCCAAGAGCCAAGGCATTTTTGTAATAACTGTCGAGTGGATGATACCATAAATCTCATGGGGGATACGCGGGATGGGGGACATTTGGCAGAAGGATTTTTCTCGGTCAGGAGCATCAATAAAACTTGAAGATTTCTCCCACTTATAGTGTGGAGATTTCTGCCCCGCAGAGTCCCATCTCGTCCTGGTGGTACTCAAATTGTCCAAATTGATAACCAACCCCTCCCTGTACCCACTGGGTTTTGTGAGTATTTTCAATGGTGGTAGTGCGGAGGTGGCGGACCATAACCCATCGGAAGTGGGTTGTGATTTATTGATCGTATCACACGGAATCATCACGGATAAATTAGGACGTGACTTTTGTCGGCTAAGCCGGATTTATTGCTCCACTGGATAGAGAAATGTAATTCCCATCCCTTCCCACCGACGTGCCTTTCGTACTGTGAAAGAGAAAGTTATCCATTTTTATCCCTCACATACAGCCCACACGCCCCCAAAAACACCCCCGCGCGCGCACCCTTTTCAACTCCCGGATCGGGTGGAAAAAGTTGAAAATATTTTTCATCAGTATATTGGAGTTAGTAAATCATGCCGCACTCTTATGCAGAACTACACCCTCGAGAGAGAGGGTCTCGAATTCTTTGTTTATGCCGTCATCGGATCCGGCGGTACCCCCCTCGCCATACGAGACACCCCCCCACACAAACAGCCCCCTTTTTGGCGGCGAAATGAATCATCCCGCTATATAGTTTTGCATGGTAGACACCAAAAAGGGGGAACCACGTATGGGGATGGAGGGGAGCAGCCAATGGGGGTCGGGCAGGGCGCCAGAGTAACTCAATACAATTTCCACTTCATTAAGGCGTATGTATCATAATATGAAGCAGGCAAAAAGGGATGTGAAAGCGCACCAAAAGCCCCCCACAGCAGTTCATGCGACAATGATTTTTGTCAAGCGCGCTTGCCAAGCATAATGAAGTGGTTAAATAAACTAGATGTCGTTCTATTAGGGTGGCAAATTTCGTTTCGATTGTCGTTAGGCGATGACAATCAATTTTATCGCAACAGCATGTTTATGCACAAACTTCACAAAATACTCTCATCGCGCACCAAAATCCCACTTTATGGAGACATTTATTTAAGCCCCCATAATTGACACTACAACCCTACCGCCGAGGTAGGAGAGAAGTCAGTTTAATTTAAGGTTTAATGTTTAATTTCTCAACATAAAATTTATATCGAAAATTATTTAATTTAATAGTCATTTAAATTAAATATTATAAATTATGGATGAACAATTGAACAATTATCACTAAATATTCTTATCAATGCTAATGCCAGTGGGCTCTTTAGCAACACTAAATTAGCTTTTGATTTATAGTAGATTTAGTCTACATAATATATGGCATTAAATACCATCGATTTTGTTATGTAGCTAAATTAAATAAAATACAATTTCCATTTTTTTATAAATAACTTTTTATGCTTTAATTAATGATATTGATACAATATCCTGCATGAAAATATTTTGTAGAGAAATTTTTAATTTATTAACCGAAATTTCATATTTCAACTCTCTCACAGACTTTTAGTTAAAGTCGAGGACTCTCTAAAAATTATTTTATGAAGTTGAAAATAAAATCTCATTTCGGAGTACATTTGTGAATACAAAATTCACAAGAAATCTCAAGAAAATTCTCGGTGTAAGCGCATAGAAGTATATTGTGCTGTGTATGCTAGTCCACAGTAGCCCCATGTGGTTGCAGAAAATCAAGCATGAAATACAGAATTTTATCCCAAATAATAATAAAAAGGCAAGCACATTCCCACGCACAGCAATCGACATTTTGGGGATTTGAGATGGAAAAGATTTTCTCCTCTCACACGTTTGCAATTATTTTAATCGAAATCCCCTTTCATTTTGTTTGGGGGTTCATGGTTGAAATGGAGGAATGACTCGGAAAATTGCAATGTTAGTTCTCATCGCCCCATGAATGGTGGATTCGAAATATCGACTATGGACGTCTTGCTGGGAGATTGGAATTGGGATATATGCTGCTTTTCCTTTTGAAATTGCCAAAAGAACTTCGCAAACGAGCGAGAGAGTGGATGGGATATTGAGATGCGATGCTCCTTCACTTGGATAACTCCCGAGAAGATGGTTCGCCGACAAATGTGGGGGTGATTTCATCTTCACAGAATGAAATTCCAAAGAAAACTTATTGATCCAAAAGTTAATATGGTGAAATATTGGGTAAGAGTATTCCGCAATATTGCAGCCATTCCGTTGATACGCGCACCAAAACAATCCACCAAGTACGGGGGGCACAAATTAATTCGCAACCAAGATGAATTTACTACGAATGCCTCGAATGGAGTGAGGATGAAGCTAAAATGCTACAACTTCCAGTAGAATTTGCAAGTGGTTTCTTCGTAATGAAAATCTATATAAAGTCGAATCCAAAAATTTCTTTGAAATTCCATTGGTCAGTATCTGGTTAAGAGTTTCTGATAAAAAACTTTTGGTTATCTCTCTTTGATAAAATTTGTAAAATCTCGATTTAATAAAATTTTCGCAAGCCAAACGAGCTCAATTAAAAAGTATTAAGCTTAAAAGTTGAGTCCCAAAGTGTTTCCAAAATGCTCAAATGTAGCAAAATTTAATTTAAATCTCAAAGAGCATCAGCAAAAGTTGTGCGAATGCAACACAGCTCGTTGCTAATGCATCCATATCATGACAAAATTCAATTTGATTATAACACGAAAGTGAATGAACACCTCAGTATTTGAACCAAGTCGGATGTGAAAACCGGCTGAATTGCAAACTTTTAAATAATCCCATCAAAAGCATCTTTTGCAGAATTTTCCTCATTTTTCGCCTCTAAGTTCCATTCATCACTGAATTATTGTTTTAAATAACTTTCAAAACTATTTCATTTAGCGCATTACAAATGAATTAATCCTTCATGAATGATCAAGATGTGTGAGAGGGTGGGAGGAAAATTTATTTTACAGTTAGGGCTATTTCCCTAAGCTGTCTCTAACCCTCCTAATGGTGTCAATTAAATAATTTAGTGTGCAACTTTCACACCCGCAAATGAATAAATGGGATCCCAGAGTCCTCCGGGGAAGTGCATTATCTCCCCCTCTCTCTGTTTTATTCACCCACCACAGGAAACCGGAAGGAAACCCCTACGCCCCATTTGACTAACACTCCACCCGAATGGATCCCATAAATATTCCTCCGCATCACACAATTCCACCCCAAAGTGAAATTTCATATAGACAAAATGGACAAAATTGAGAAAGTCGCCCCATGCTATGTATTCTTCCCCCACACATATTGGTATTCTTAATAGACTCAAGCGGAAGACATTTTTGGAGAGAGTCTCTGTGAAGAATAATTCAACACAATATTTGCTGCATCAGATTCCCATCGTTTTCCTCTTCAATTCATTCAGCAGCCTCCTCTCGATTTTTTCTGATGATTCTGCAGAGGGTCGTTGTCGAATGTTGCAGAATGTTGTCTACGCGAAACATATATAAGAGTAGTTTGAGGGGATGATTTTCAGGGAAAAAAACAAGAAAATCAAAAATAAGTATCACAACTTACTAATATTTTCCGCTATATATGTCATAAAAATTTTTCCATATATATTGCAAAATAAATGACAAAAAGCAATAAAATTCTTTGATATTTAATACGTTTGTCACAACAACAAAATTTTTTTGTCATATTAGCTGTTTTAATTAAAAATACATTTCATTTAGTACTCAAATAAATTTTTATTTGACAGTATTCTAGGAAGTATGCAATAAAATTCATTTATGTATGTCTCACTTGTACATTATTTAATTAATGAAAAATATGATACAAATATCAGAAATTCTCTTTTTATTTGATGAAAATGCAAAAAATTATTAATCTATGAAATTGATTGAATATTGTTTTCAATAAAAATTTCTGGGGGTAAACCATAATGTGAAATTCACAGCAATATGTGGAAAATTCATTAAATGTTTCATGGAATTTTGGAACAGAGAAAATTGCTTCGCAGAATTCGTTAAAAACAAAAATCATTATGAAAACGTACATTACATTCTTCGAAATACGATAAACGTAAAAAAAACTGTTAGCAAGACTTTCCAATGAAGCATAATAATTATTCTGGAGAAACCATGAAAATGTTTCTGCGAAACACGGAGAACTCGAAAATTGTTTCCAGGACTTTGATAATCATAAAAATATCCAAGAAACTTACAAATTCATTCAAAGATAATACGAGGAACTCAAAAATATTTTCACGGAACGCGATAAATCCCAAAACTGTTCCCAAATACCTTTAGATCGTTCACTACTTAATTCAAGAAAGTGAAGAAAAATGTTTCGCAGAAACCTGAAAATCCTCAGGCGAACTTCAATAATCCTTAAAACTATTCAAAGAGACCTGAAAATTAACCATGAAAAAGCGAAAGAAATATTCCGCTAGGTCCTAGAAACTCATTTTTCATAGCTTAAAGAAAACTCAAATGATTTTTCAATTTTTTATTTGCCTCCCCAAAATTCTGAAGCACTGCTAAGTTATATTCTTTGCCAAGTACCCTACTTATTTGCATTGTAATCATGTGGAATTAGTTTTATTGAATACGTTGAATAACTAAATTTTGGCAACTCTCCTCGAACTTGTGGGTCATATCCATAATACCGAATTACTCCTTTTCAATTACCTTCATTCATGCATTTCCACTCACACAGATTTTCAAGCATTGGTTAGTGGGTCATTGATGAAGCAATTTGGCTGCTGAATCCCAAAAGCGGAAGAAACAAGCTCAATAGTTTGTATTCAATGGTTAGTTAACCAAATTGCCATCGTATGGATTGTTCTGTAGGTCAATACTTGCACAAAGTGCAAACTATGGACTGGACGGCTGTAGTTTGTATTATTGCATTGAGAATTCAAAAAAAATTGGAATCTTCCCAAAAGAAATTTCTTTGGACTTCCGACTTCTTTTTGTACTATCATGTACTCCCTCAATATCTATATATGTAGCATTAATTTGAGTGGTGAAATCTGCCAAGTTGGATGAGGAAATTGCGTACAAGGAAGATGGTAGGTCCCTAAACATTTGTTACACCACAAAGAGGGGGAAGGGAGGCTTCTGGAGACAAAGTGTGGTGTCCAAGTGGCACTAATCGCATTTATTTTGTGGACAACTTTTTCTTTCTCTTGTATGTGGGAGATCCACCCTCGCTGTGTGATAAATGATGTCAAACTGAGGGTTCGCCCGGAAGTGGGTGGAAAAATATGGAAAGTCCATTCGGATGGACATGGAGAGCTGGGATTTTGTTGCTGAGATTTTTATTGTGCGCCCCGAGACAATTGGCGCCCACCCTGAAATGCCAGTGATGAGGAGGCCTCATTGAAAGAAGTCATTGTTTGTATTTAAGGCACATCATTACAATAATTCACCAATTCGTATCTCCAAGATTCCCCTTAATTAATTATTTGCCATCTACCCTCCCGGAAGAGTTCTTATGCGCGCCAGGAATCCCCTCCCCCTCATGAGAGTCACACAAATATTCGTGAAGATAAACAGAGAATGGTGGGAATTGGTAGGGCGCCCCTTGGGTACGTACCCGCATTGAAAGTACAAGACGTTTCGGGTAAGAGAGGAGAAAAGGCGCAATTACAATTTAATGGCACTCATTTAAATTGTAAATTCTTACTAAATATTAGTAATTGCGCCACTTCCAAAAATACATATTATACGATAATTTAGGCACCAGCAGTATTAACTGCTCTCGCGCATCATTCTTCAGCCACCGACTGTGGATGTGACACTTTCAGTGGGACATTTTGCTCACAATTGCCTCCTCTGCTGGTGCTGTGAGACAAGGGGCTAACAATTTGTTAATTAAGTGCAGAAAAATTGGTTTATAATTTTAATTCTTGAGAAAAAATTACAAAAGTATTTTAAATATTAGTTTAGAAAAGTAAATTTTTAATAAAAATTCTTAGAATTTTGCACAAGAAGTTCTAAAATTGTTTCTTTGACCGAATTAACCTTTAGAAAATTGTCAAACGTGCAAAATATAATGAGAAAATCCGAGTTAAAATACTTTCGAAAAAGAAAATAAAAACTATTTCATAAATAATTTATTAAAAAAAACATTCTTTCCCTCAAGTTTTTAACCCCCTGAATGAGGCATCATTGGAATCCGTGAAGAAACGACAATACCCTGAAGAATGGGAATTTCTGAGGTTTCCGGAAAATTATAAAGCGCCACATCATTTAACTGGGTGTCCATTTGTGACTGCTTTTTAGACACTCGCTGTCTTTTTGTCTTTTCGCCTCTTAATTGTGAAATTATTTATAATTACTCAGGCACAGCATTTATGCTGTCGTCTCACCCATTACGCATTATCATGAAAAGGCAAGAAAATTGCGCACAATGTGAAAATTTTGGGATACACACAGCGTGCAGCAGTAAAGCATTTTAGAAAATGCGAAATAGAGTGAAAACTTCTCTATTCCCCTCATTTAACTCACTCGTACACTCAGCTCTAGATGAAAAGTTTATTCTCATTGCATTAAGCGGACTGTGCGGGGGGTGGCTGTGTGTGGGGAAGGGATATGACACAAATGGGGGTTGATACTGTCATCGTTTTCGACACTCCTTTCTTGCTTGCTTAGAGCGCTAGAGAGAAGGATTTTCTCAAGTGTGTGTATGTATGGTGTCTCTGGGAAATTGGAGTGTTTTTTTTTGTCAAAGGTACATAGCAAAGTGTGTGGTGCCAGAAGTGGGATTGTGGGCAACCAAAAAGGTAATTTTGCAATAAAAGTCCTCCCCATCACTTCGGTATAAATTGGTACGCTCACGAAATTGTCTCCCATTATTTTCGGAGCTTTTAATCAAGAATGGTAAATTGCTGTGCACATCCAGACATCGTAGCCAATTGCACATATGTATGTACTGTGTATATAGTTTCCGTTTCAGCGACAAAATAGTGAAACCCTGTCTGGTGTGGACGGGAGGGGTGGTTTGGATGCTTTGAGAGCATTTAAGCAGGAAATAGAAAATATAATTCGCAGACGGCGAATCATGTGAGGCAGACAAACACGTTCCACATTTATTCCCTTTTATACCCCATAGCGTAGAACCCCACCCCCAACCCCCCTTTTCAAAATCTACAGGGTGGTGAAACAATTTGATATCATGAAGTGAATTACGTTACAATTTCAGTGTATAGCATAGCGAAAAGACACAAGCTCGTAAACTAACTACCATCATCCAGACGGCATGAATGGGTGCCTGGTAAGCACCATGAAGCACATTTCAAAGTGATAATTGACTCTAACAGATATACAAGATATTACTTTGTCAACTAATGGAAATTGTTTTTCATCCAAACCACCCCCATCTCCTCTTGAGTGTGCTCCCTCGCGCGTAAGCAGATATCTGAGGGTGGAAATCCAGCCACAGAAAGAAGCCAATTGCAATGGTAGTCACGCAACCCAAAAGAGGTGTAATTAAAATTTTGCACTACAATTCATTAATTCAGAAGGAGATTACCGCGCGATGCTGTATGAATTTTTGGCAAACGAAAATGCGAAAGCGAGTTTCGTTCACAAACTAATTAAATTGCACCCAAACAAAAAGCATCCACTCGGCAAAATAACATTTTATTGAACTTTTTTTTTCACCCACCCACATAGGGAAAAATACGCGCTGTGTTTTCGCAAATGTAAAAATTGCAACTATTTTTTTGTTTAAATTTGTTTTTGGTGATTTTTATCAGATTAAGAGTTTTGAGAAAATGCAATTTTAATCCGCATCCCTCATATCACATGATATTGTAATTGAAATCTGCTCGAAATGAAATTTGTTTCTGGAAAATAGATATTTTTTTAAACATTTTTATATGAATAACATTAAAATTAGCAATGAGGAGAGAAGTTGAAGGAGATTATTCACAGTTGTGAAAAATGAAAAATTTGTTTGGTTTTTCATTAACATTTATTACCTACAATGGGCCTAATTCAGCGACCAAGAAACCCTTGAAATCTTTAAATTTTGTACTGAAATTTCAAGATTTCAAGCGAATTTCAAGGGTTTCTTGGTCGCTGAATAAGGCCCAATATTTTATTTGTCCCAGTTTACATGAATTTTGATCAAATCCTATCAAGATTGTCTTATTAAACATTTCACAAGATTTTAGCAAAAAACTGTCAAAAATCAGACAATATGTTACAAAAAACTTTTATCGACTGTTTTTAAAATTATGAATAAACTCCTTTCAGTCTTAATTCAGCAATAAAAAAGAAATCAATAAAAAATTTCATAATTTTTCTTCACATTTTCTTTTATTTGAACTTTTGGTATTTAACTAGAAATTGATTTAATAGATTTTCCATTCAATCATACTCCTCTGTAACTTTGTAGCTTCCAATTGGTTGATTGTTGTGGATATCATTGCCGGCCGCATATCCGTAGAGGCCACCATATCGATATCCGTAGGCCAGTGGCCATCCATAAGCCCCATAGTGCGAAAGGGCGAGCTGAATGTAGGGATCTGGTGGTGGATGACGGTCATGAATCCCGAGCTTTCCGGGCACGTCGCAAGTAGGAAAATTCGTTGGGTGAGGGATGGTGGGGCTTTCCGGTGGTAGTGGGTGAAAGAGATGGAGCGTCGATGGAGACGATTGAATTGGCAATGGACGGAGATTGGGTGACAAATGCGAATTGGGGTGATTTTCTGGAATCCCTTTATCAGCTGTAGCATTCGTGTTGGGTACAAAGCTCGGTCTGATGGTGATATATTGTGTATGTGGATTTTTCGATGGTCCTCCTGGGTTCCTTCTCGGTGGTTCTCGTTCAATTTTCAGATGATTAATCCCTGGGAATTGATTTGCATGTTGTCCCCCTGTCGTCACAAACACCCTCCTTGGGCTTTTGGGTTGTACTACCTCAATCGATTGCTGCCTCTTCCCCATGGGTTGTCTTATTGGAGCAGATGTCGATACCATTTCTTGTGTTCCGCTCTCGTCTTGTTTGCCTCCTTCATTGCTCACAGCAATCCCATCCACTTCTGGTACAATGTACACCTTCCTATAGCGCTTACTACCCTTCACTGTGGCCCGGTAGTCAACCCCTTTGTGCCGAAGTCGGTAAATCGACATCTCCGGAGAGGTGGCATAATTGTTGATAATGGCACTCGCAGGGGACACGACTAAAGCAGAAATCACACAAATCCACCAGAAAATTCCCATATCTTTTGGAAATTCAACAATAGACCTAAAAGCACCTCCAGAAGAGCTGGAGAGATGCAAATGACGTGACACAACCAATTGAGAGACTTCTACCGATGCCTGTCGCTTTTATTTTATACCTCAAATTGCACCACCCATGCTCACACACCTATTGATTGCAAATTCAATTTCCGTTTTGCATTTTACACACGAACCAGCACTGAGAAAGAGCTATTTCGTGTTGTTCTTCCATAAAAGGGAAATCATCTTCAAAATGCTCATTGGACGCTGGATGAGGGCCCCTAAGGGGAAGGAGGATTTACAATAGTCTGGACACTGACACTTTCTCCCCATATTTTCACTCTCAATTCACCCGAAAACCACTGAGGATTTCCATTTGGGAAAATATTTTCTCACATTCTTCCTACCAGCATCTCGACTGTGTGGTGTGTGCCGGATGTTTCACATGAAAGGCGCACAAGAAGTGCTACAATACGTGATCGCAATGTTGAATTCGTGTTGATTAATTAACAGAGAGAAGAAGAGAGAGAGTCCAGTGGGTTTTGAAAGAAAAGCTAATTTAATTTTCGCATTTTTCAGACTGAATTTTTCTTCAAAATAAAAGTTTCCGGGTACTTTAGGCAATTTTATGGAAAAAAAACATTTTAATTGATTTTCTTTTTAGCCGTTTATTCGTTGAAACTTTTTATTTGTAGAGGAGTTTGGGGCTAGTTTGTTATACCTACATTTTTTTGTAGAATTATTTTTTTGAAGAATGTTATATTTTCTTTTTAATTTGTAAACTAAATGAGTTCCCCATTGTACATTTTTTTTCATTTAAATATTTTTAATCTCTCTATAAAAATAATAATAATAATAATTAAAATAAATAAAGAAAATTGTGTGATTTAAAACAATCACAAGAGAAATAATTTTCCAGAGTATACTGAAGATGAAAATCTCTTGTTTAATTTGAAATTCAAACACCAATTTTATTTTAATGAGTTTTTTTTGAAAATTAATTTAAAAAGCCTTTGCAATTTCAGTTGATAGAAAATTTAGAAAATTAATTTTTCTCACAAAATACACACATGTACATATCTACAGTACATACATCAGCTATGTAGATAGGTAGCTATGTTGAATTTAGATTAATTGTGTAGTATATATTATTTCATTTTAGACGTTTATTTTATGTGTTTGAAACAGAAATATGGACATGGAAAATATGGTCATAGAGGAAAATGTCAACCCCCTGTGTGCTTGCATTTTGGTTTTCCACCCCCTTCCTTTGTGTAGGAGGTTTAGAGCAAACATCATCGATTTTAATAATGAAATTACGCAATGTAGCCGACAAGAGGGACAAAAGTTGAATGTCATCAATCAGACGGATATATCCGTGACGAGGATGCAAACGGGTGAGGGCGGAAGCGCTTTGATCAGCCAATTAGCTGTGTTTCCACTCGGCTAAGTGAATTATCCTACTCAGACACGGCCAAATTGCAAAACTAAACATTGCACTTTCCACATGAGCTCTCAGTGATGTGACCAGTTCAGAAGTCGCTCTGGGGTTTTTCACTTTTAAACCTCCCTCCCGCCCTCCCTTGCTCTCCTCAAAAAAGGATTACTCTGCAACTCATTCCCCATCAATTTTCCACCATACTCTGTTGGGTTACGATGTGCAAAAAATGTGGGCGCAGGGAGGGAGGGGAAAGGACTTCTTTCGTGCTGACAAAGTGTCGAGCATAATTTGTGTGGCGACAAGACAGGGAGCATGTTGGGGCGGTTATGAGAAGGTGTTGCCAAAGTCATAAATCCTGCTTCTTAGCACCCAACCACCAACGCCAAACTTTCCGCCACTTACAAATAAGACATTCACCACAGGAGCACATCGGCTGCGGTCAAGCGTGCTCTCTCCGGTATTTGGATCCCGCGCGTCACATTGTAAGGAGAGCTTTCTGTGCGGTGATATCATATAAAAGTACCAGAAGCACATGTTGCACTCCAATAAACACACAAGCGGTCGCCATGAAAAGGAATTATTAAAAAAGGAAAAATTGAGGAAGAGTTTGAGGAATAGATGGAATTGCAGGACAAAACCTTCCTCTAGGGGGTAAATCATTGCGAAAATCGAATGACTTTGCTTTAATTTTTTTCTCTTCACTTACATCGAGAAGGAAATGTTTGAAAACTTTCAACAATGTCCCAGCATTTGTGCAATTGCTGACCCCTGTGCTGGATCTCTTCCATCAAATAAAAATCAATTGCACCACAATGGATGAGAGAGAGATATGAAATTTCTATGGTGGATGATTTATGTCATGTGGAAGAAAAAGCTCTCTCACACACCCACCCGTATTCATTGTATGACCATTTCAGTACGAGAGAAATTCACCATAAGGAAGCTTTTCTTACTTACCCACACAAAGTAAGAATAATATTCCTCAGTAGACGCAGTGCTACATAAAGACAATACGTCTTTTGTGTCCAATCCATCCAGTGTTCAAATAATGTTAAAAGTTGATTCTTCAATATTTAATCCATTTTCCACTGCTAGACGAACAACGACATTCAATAAACAGCGACCATTGTAGCGTATCCTTTCTAGAGTTTTTTTTTTCTTCCTACCACACACCATTTTTGCCATTGACGTGGTTGGGAAAAATGGTAAACAATTCTTCGTCTTTCTTCATGGCATCTCTCCCACACAATCTCCATTTTCGGTGTTGTCACTACTCGTATTCTTTTGGATTTGAGTAAATATTATCTTTTGTCGACTCTTACTATTTGGATTCTCTGTACGACCCAAGTATCTTCCCGCACACAATGCAAACTCTCTCTACAAATGCCATTTTGGGATTTTGAGGCGGGGATCATCATTCCGAGGATTAGGATTTTGCCCTCCCCCACACACATGGATTGCTTTCGTATTTTGTGGAAAATCTCTTCGAGAATTTTCACTCAATTTTCATACGAATTGTCTTCATGACGTGATAACTACACACCCCCACCTCCTCTCACCCTTTAAAACAAAGCTCTTGTGTAAGGGAAATTGGGACAGATTTTCCCGTGGATTTAATTGCTCAATCATACTAATTGTATGATTGGTGAACGATAAACTTTTGAATAGCGGCCTCACGTTCGTATTGTTCGTGCAAGATAACTAAATTCCTTCGCTCTCGGATATCTCTTAATTTGAAATCCATGTCGATGAAAAGTTCTTCGCATTTATTGAATATCTATATCCACCAAAAGAAATTCCCCCAATACCTCTCAAAAGCATCCTACGGAGAAGATTCTTTGCTGAAGAATTCAGGGTAATTGCTTTTGAAGAGAAGAACTATAAGGAAATATTTTTATTTCTTGAGAAATTCTCGTTAGTTTTTTTATTTCTCTTATAGAGAGGATGTAGAATCTTATAGAGAGCCAGTGGAATTGTTTTTTTAAATTTATTTTTGAAGAACAAAAAGTCATCATTTGTGTGCTAAATGATGTGGGAAGAAAATGAAAGAATTTTCCGATAAGTAACAGACGAGAAAATCATGATCAAATGTACTGGTAAGCTGACCAAGCTTACGAGAGCTGTGTTTCTTTCAGTGTACCAATTTTGTGAGAGCAAACTAGAACGCGAATTCATTTAAATACGCGCAAAGTCGGGAAAAGTTGAAAAGTCATACGCTAACAAATCTTTAAAAGACCATATCTCGAGAACGGATCCATAGATTTTCATAATTTTTTTTTTGTTTGAAAGGTCTTGAAGTCAGCTATAACATATCGAAAAATGAAAAAAATTTATGTCGCCATTTTCGAAAAATTCGAGTTCGAAATTTTCGAAAACTTTGTTTTTGACTTTAGCGCCTCTTGCGGTCATTTCTCGAAGTTGCAATGTTCTAGACATTTGTAGGGTTTCTCGAAACCTTTCATTTGCGCTTGAGTTGATCAAGATCGGACTTGTAGAACCCGAGATATGACATGCCAACTTTGGAAGGCTATATCTCGAGAACGGATCCATAGATTTTCTTCATTTTTGGCATGAAGCTAGATAATATGGTCAGCTACAACATATCAAAAAATGAAGAAAATTTATGTCGCCGTTTTCGAGATATTCATCGAAAACTCATCGAAAATTTTGTTTTTTGATTTTTGGCCCCCTAGCGGTCACTTTTGAAACTTCGAATATTCTAGAGAGTTGTAGGGTTTGTTGAGATCTTTCATTTGACCCCGGGTTGATCAAAATCGGTCAAGCCGTTTTTGAGTTATGGTCGATTTTCGATGAAAAATTGTGGCGGCCATATTGACTAAACGGCTTAACCGATTTTCGAAAATGAGGTATCGTTGGAAAGCTATTGATGGCCCCTACAACATATCAAAATTTCAGCCCTCTAGCTATAATAGCGGCTGAGATATAGCGAAAACAAAATTTTGAGGTTATTCAAAATGGCGGACGGAGGGGTGGGGGGGTGGATTTGACCTCATAATCGGACGTCTTCCAGTCGATATTTAAACTTTGCCGTTTACCGCAAGTCTCTATCTATTACCGTTCTCTTGCAATTTAAGTTTATAATCCGGCCGGCCGTCCGGACGGACGGACGGACGGCCGGCCGGAAAAAAAAAATTTTTGGCGCATACGTTTTTTGGAATGTGGGGACCCTAATTCGTGCTCATCCCAAGTTTGAGCCCGATCTGACGACTTTCGATTTTGCTCGGTACACAAAAGCTGTGTCTGAAAGAAACACAGCTAAAACTTACATTAATGTTCTTTTTGCAATGCGAAATGACCCATGAAGAAAATTAAAGTTTTTCAGCAAAAATACAATATATTAGAAAAAGACAGGATATTCCAAAAAAAATCCAATACATATGTGTTAAATATACTAAAAATATATAAAATAAAATATTTAAAAAGTAAATATATGGGAAAAACAATTATTTTAATTAAAATAAAAATCTTCTCTCGGAGCAAATGGGTTAAAGGTTATTCCAACCCACTAAAATGCAAATCAAAATTTCAGAATGAAATGAAAATGCGCGCTTATAAATGTGAAAATGACTATTTATAAATGTGAAAATGACTATTTTCACATTTATTCAGGAAATCAGGAATTTCAACTATCTCCGTCTTATCCAATCAACGCCTCAAAGACTATCAGGAAGAATGATGAAAAATGATCCTGTAGCATGTTTTACATAAGCATTTAAGCCCACATAAGCCCATCCTTTTGCTAAAAGCACCTGAAATCCCCATATATGTATGTGAACAGTGCTTTAAAACCAGAAACAATTATCTGAAGTGTGTTGGAAGTGTGATTGAGGTGATAGTGCTTTGACACCGTAAATTGAAAATGCTTCTTCAGCACCAACAAGATGTTTGGGAGTAAATTGAATTTAAACAAGTTTCCAATAGTGCAAGAAGTCATCCGTACACACACAATTCATTGGGAGTTTGCACAAGGCAAAGGTGCGTAATAAAGTGATGACACTGCTTATTTAGTGTAATTGATCGCAGAAGATAAATCAACGGCGGATGAGTTTACCCAATGGCACGCATGTCTGGCTGCGAATACAAATTGCCCATAGAAAACATTTTTGACCCCCTTCGAGTTGTCCAAATAAGCATATATAAGGAAGGTGAATATTTACATTATGACTATCGTGAGTTCTTGGCAAGAAGGCATTTGTGCTGTGTGCATGATGGGTTGAACTTGCCAATATCGAGTATACTCTTTAATGCACCATCAGGCAGTGCAAGAAAAGCAAGTGACCACGCGGATTTGAATTATTGGCTGTAATTGCAGAGAGTGGTTGCATTTGATATTCCACGCGGTGTCTTCCACCACATTATTGCAGCTGCAATATCTCGCGATAACCACGCGATTACAATCTATTTTCGTATGTTAATGGCTTGATCATAGAGGTATAAAGTGAAGCTCTTCCACGATGCACGATGGGGTCAATGGGTTTTCCACATGGCACTTGCCCACACCAGGCGGGGCTATTTGAATTGGAAATGTGTGTGGACTCGTGGAAATAAAACAAGAAAAACCCAAAGATGGTACGAAAAATTCAGCCACGACAAACGTTTAACAATGGTGGAATGTAATTTAAAAATACCTCTTCCGCAGACCCAATGTATGTATGTATATACTCAGAACAGACAAATGGAACTTTTCCCATAATGGTGCAGAATTGCACTTTTTTCTCCGCGCGCCATAGCATCCAACTGGTGACAACCGCATTGCAGGCACAAAGCTGGGATACTACAGAGGAAGGTTTGGTGTTCTCGCCAGAAGCTTATCTGTCCCTCCGTGCGAACAAATAATCGCAACTTATGGGAAGACGATGGAAAAGGTCATGTGATGCACTGAGAGAAAATTCCACACGAGAGGTGAGAAGTCACTAGACAAAAGCTTATTTCTTGCGAGAGATTTAAAGTAAAAAGTAAGGCAAAAAAGAACTTTGTAGACAACTTGGCAAAGTTCACTCTCAACGAGGGGGTGCTACTTTATTCTTAAAAGACTTGGCAGAACTATTAAAGAATTTTCTCTTTTCAAATTGTAAAGAAGAAGTAAAGATAGAAATTTATTTGTTGACCAATTTTCTCATGCTTGGGAAGATTATTGAGCTTTTTAAAAGAATTCTAAAGTCATTGAATTGTATATTTTATAAACATTCGCTGATAGTGGAGTAGAGCTTTGGAGGACAGGTGGTTTCATGAGCTGATTTTAATTTTTTTCCAGCTCACTTTTTACTCTGAATAATTTCAATGAATAATAAAAAAAAAGGAAAAATAAAACTGCCAACTTCTTTGATTAATAACAACAAATAAAAAACGCTGTGTCTGAAAGAAACACAGCTAAAATTGAAAAAGCTCAGACAATCATTCAAAAAATTCCCCAAATGCTCTTAACTGAGCTTTTCCTCTCAGTGCCATGTTGGAAAGGCCAAACTCTGAGCACCACAGGATGTACACGGGGGAGTTAAATGGAAACATGATGTGTGATCCTCGTGCGGTATCGAGAAAAATTGAAATTGGATACTGGAATCGATTTCCTTTGATGTGAAGCATTTTTCTTCTTCCTCTCTCCGCAATTTCTCCCGCACCTCATGTACTCCATCATTTATTGCGAACACACGATGATTGCCGCCCTCCCTTCCACCAGATTAATAGCCTGGCTCGAGGGGGTAGTACGGAGCACATCAAGTGCTGTTGTGGAATCAGATCGTCATGCATTGGAGATTGTGCTCTGGTATTATTTGCAAAGTAATTTCATTGCCAAACTGATGATGGTATAATGAGAAATCATTGCCAAAAGCGATTGCATGAGATATTTTATAGTTTGTACATATGGTTTTTTCTTAAAGTTCTTTAGAAAATAAAAAAGAAGATCCCCATTCTCCAGTCGCCATCTGCTTCGCTATCTGGCTATCCGGCAGAGGAGGAGAAAATGATTTGAAATTATACAGGGTTTTCCGAAGAATTTTCTTAGAATTTGTTTTGAAAAAAAAAAGATTTTATTTTTTTTTGGCAAATATTTGGTATTTCTTAACGAATATGCGGAATAATCCGAATATTCATAAATCTGAATATTAATCACTTGATGAAATTGAACTAAATAAATAAATTATTTCCATTTATTAAAAAAAAAAGATTAATTTTTATTAATTTCTTTAATTGATTATTAGATAAATTATATCTTAGAGAGATAAATTAAAAGAAAAATGCAAAAAACACTAATTAGAATTTCAGGAAATTTTCTACAAAAATATTTCGATTATCCCTGTACATAAAATTCTCAATTTTGCTCACCCGCACATAGATAAATTAATCCCAATTCAATCTCGTGTGGAGTCTGGGCAATAAAATGAGGATAAAATTGCCAAGTCAAACAGTAAAATCCTCAATCTAATATGTCGATGTGCCTTTGGAGAACTTTTTGGATTTTCTTACATCCCTTTTCCTTCTCCCCCACTGCCCTTCCCCACCAAACCCTATTAGCTTGGTGAGGAGCTTTTGCAGAGAGGAAACGCGAAAGTGCTCTGATGAATGAGTAATCTCTGTGGTGCAGTATTCACTCACTTTTCGCCCAGGAAATGTGTGTGTGGGAAAACATCATGGAATACGGAATGACTATGGGGTTCCCATTGAGAGAAACTTTTCCACTCCATCACTTTCTCCGGGGGTGCCTTGTTTATCCCCAAGAGGATTTTCACTTGTCCTCCAATTACAGTGGTGCAGAGTTACTTTATACTTTCTGCATGATCATCCCCCGCCGTAAGATCCTCGACGGAACATGCAATTAAGGGTGCAGTTGAGGAATTTGAGAGAAGTACTTTAAAAAGGAACATCTGCAGTATCTACCCCCTTTCCATCCTTGTGTGATGGGAGAGTCTGCAGCAGAGTAATTTTAATCCCCATCTTGTACAAGGAAGAAAAATTCTGCAGGTACAGGGAAAGGATAATAGTTGCTCTATGAAATTTATAGGTTGAAATTTTTCCTCAAGACAATCGAGTTACAGAGAGCAATTTTCGTTAATTTAGCCTTGGTTAAAAGCTTTCACGAAGTACCACCGCCATCCCTCCACATACAACCCCTAAAATATATACATTTAAGTGGAAACTTTTGTTCCCCCAGCAGCATCCTCCCATATATATTTTCCTCATCCAAATTCCAACACCGGAATCCCACCCCGGGACTTTGCATTTCCACACGCATTATTGGACAATAATAGAGTCAGGGTGAAATGGGTTTTAATGGAACACAAGATAACTAACGTTGTACATAATTGAAGTGGAGGTGAGCACCTGAACAGAGGTATTTTAATTTTATTCATAGTCGGGAGGTGTCTTTTGTACTCCATTCTCCACTTGGACTAACCCACAGCAACCCCAACTTTTCTCTTATGCAAGCCAGACACATTTATATTTCTTGCTGAAAAGTTCAATTTTCACCTGAGATCGGCTGCTGCTGCAAAAAAGAGAAAAATGTCATTCTCATGTGGGGGTGAGGTGAATAGGTGGATTGAGGGGCATTTTACTTTTTTGTTGTTTGTAGGAATATATTTATGAGACAACAACCTGAAGAAGTGCTAGATTTTTTAAACTCATTAAAAATTAATAGAAATAAAATGATGATTTTTTCTCCAGTATATAAAAAAACGAAATATGTTTAGAAATTCCGTAATATTATGCAAAGAGACAAAAAATACGGTAAACAACCATTGTATATAGCACTTCTGTTTGAGATTTCGTTGTATGGAGAAAATTTGAGAGTCGAAAACTTATAGTTTCTAAGAAAAGATAATGAAATTGATTGTAAATTCAGAGCTTAAAAAAAAGCTTAAAAAAAGAAAACCTCATGTTTAAAAAATTGTTTTTTGTGAATTTGTGAAGAAAATAAGTGAAGAGTTTAAATGGAAGGACAAAGTAAGGAGCGTAGAAAATATTTGATTCTGAAATTTTGTAAAGTGCTGGATTAATCGATAAAAATTGATTTTCATTGACTGTATTGAAATCTAAGGATTTTGAATATTGTTTCGACGCTCCCGAAGATTATGAACCATACTCCTGTGTTAAAAGATAGGAATATGGTTCATAATCTTCGGGCACGTCGTTCTTAAATCAAGAGATTATTTAGCCAAGTTTTATACAGATAAAAAAATTATTTGGACGCAGTCTAGTCTGCCTTTAGACTGCGTCCAGATAATTTTTTCATCTAAAAATCCAGAACATCCATCTGGGTTACTATTTTCTTCATCATATTAAGGGAAGTACACGGCTTGCAAACATTCTTAATGATATATAGTGCAGGACAACCTTTTGAATATATGCATTTAACATTATCAGATAGTAGAAATATCATGAAACAATTGGTTTTAGAAGTTTTAAACTAAATAAAACTGTTCAGAAAAATGAAACATATAGGAAATTAAATCGAAGGAGTCAAATCTGATTAAGATTTATTATAAAGAAACGGAATTTCGTCTCTTCTTAATATATTCAGAAATCATTGTATTACCCGGAATATTACCCTATGAATCTTCATCATGCATTTTTTTATGCTTTACACTATACATATTTTGTAAAAAAAATAAAGACCAACAAGAATTAAAATTTATCAATCAAACACTTGAAGGATTTATTCAGAGCAGTGTATTTATGTACGGAAAATCATTTGCATCATATAATGTCCATTGCTTTTCTTATTTAATTAGATTATGTATATATGTGTGGCGATTCAGGATTTTGGATAACATGGTCAGCATTTCCTTTCGAAACAAATATGACCTATATTAAAAAAATCAACATACTCGAACGTGACTGCTTCATGTTTTCAACAAACACTGCGAGTTAAAAAACTTTATAAATACTTTAGAAATCAAAAAAATGTTAAGGAACTGCAAAAATACATAAAAAGTCCGCAAAATATGAATATTATGGAGTAAACAAGAAAAAGTCATAAGTCTAAACAAGAGCCGAAGAAAAAACTTATGACTTTTTCTTGTTTAGTCAATAAATAATTTAATAGGGACCTTTGTAAATTCCATTGGGCATGTATAAAATGAAAATATTAATAAAAAGGCACAGCGCTCGGGAAGAGCAGTAATAAAAATACAAAAGATGCAGTGTCGTACAAACATGGAACATTCACAGAGGAAAAACTCCGGGGTGCCTTAAAAATGAGACTTAATTCTGTAAAGCAAAGATTTAGAAATAGTAAAAATCGAAAAATCGGCAGAGTTGATTACTTTTTTTCAATTATAAAAAAATAAATAAAATTTTCTGATAAATTGATTATCAATCTGATTAATCAATTATTGTTTTTCAATTTGATTACACAATAATTGATCATCTATGTGGATCTATATTGACTCAATATTGTGCTCAATATTTGTTTACTGGTAAAGTAAAAGAAAAAGAAAAATTTCCGGTCAACATTTCACATCCTCCCTGAATTGTCGATTAAACTTAAAAAAAAAACAAGTTCCTCCCATTGTAAAATAGGAAATGTCCTCTTTTCAATGTTTTCTTCTCTGTTTCCCCTTGAAGCATCTTCTATTGCCCGATAAGTGATGCTGCAAAAGTTCCAGACATCAACCGCAAAAGGAAAAGGAATAAAAGAGGAAAAATGTTTACAATTTATAAGACGAGACACTGTAAATTTCTCAATATTATTATTGACAGTGAATCGTGATTATTTATCATGTCACGCTCCTACAGTGCATTTCACTTGTTAATTCAACGACACAGAGTGCAATTTAGCGTATTATATGCGAATCATAAATTTATTGTACTTGAGTGCTCTCTGGGTACAATTTAATGGCTCACATAGTGACTCCGACGGGACTACGATGGTGGCTGTGGAGGCGTCTTCACATAATATGATCTTTCTTGATGTGAAGAGATTGCCTTCCATGTTGCAATTGTTAGTCTCGCGCGCACAACTCTTCCTCTACTAAACAAATATTCGCAATGTCTTATATGTGTGTGGAATTTTGAATTAAAATTTCCTCCACGGTGGGTTGTTCCGTGGGACTCCGGAGAGACAAGTATCGCGTTCCTCCATGTCACGAGATGACTCAGCGAGGAACGATTTATTGCTCCACAATTCGATCCTGATTTAAGAACTGCTAAACGATATTTGCAGCAAAATGAAAAGAGAGCCATCAATCACGTTACTTCTTATTTGCTCTGGACATTCCATACGATGGAGCCTCAGACGTATCTATAGCACAAGGGGCTGCTGAGGAGCAGAAGAAGCAGAAGGAGGTTGAAGACCAAGGAGAAGACACTACCCACTTGAACTGCCAACCACTCCATTCGCTAAGTACCGCATATAGCTTCAATTTGTATTTAATTACGCGCCACACTGTCTGCAAAGTGAATGTCTCTCGAAGCTGAGATTTCTATTTGTGGAATGGGAATAAAGACCCTGGAAATCCTGCAAGAAATTCCTGCAACTCGTGCCGAGAATTCACGAAAAATATCTCTCCACGAGCAAAGTGGAAATTGCAGAGGGAAAGAGTTAAATCGCTCTTATTTACCTTCAAGCATAAATTTTTGGCTCAAACCTTTTTTTTGCGTCTTCCAACTCACGTTTCGAGATAATAAAAATTCTCTCGCGAAAAGAAAATGTTAGGGGGCTGGTGAATCCACCTACATTTATTTAAATTCCATCTAGCATAGGGATCTGCAAATTACTTAGCTTGTCTTCTGTGCGAAAGACGATGTGGGGTGAAGAGATAAAGATGCTGAAAGGGTGAGATGCTAAAGAAAAATAAATTTACCGCATCGATGGAAAAAAGCGACAAAATGTTGGGAAATAGATATGTATGTATACATAGATTCCAACATATGTATATAGTATTTTGCAATTAAAATATTTCCAAAACTATGAAAATTCAATTAAAAAATCAAGAAAATTGTGATTCAATAAAAACAATTTTCAATTTTTTCCTATTATTGTAAACGCAAAACAAAACTCTTCAATTAACTTCTAAAATACAATAAATATTCAGTCTTTTTTTCTCAAATTCATTTCCATTTTCCAACCCCTTGACTTTTCGTGAATGAAAACTAGGGCAGAGAGTTGCAAAGAATTCCAGTTATGTCCTTGCTTCCATCTAGGAAGGTGGTAAAAAAAATGCTGAGCCACCGAGGAGAGTCTCCAAGTCAGGTAAATCGCATTCATGGAACGTCGGTTGGGACAATACATTGTGAAGGAAGTTGTGCATTGCACTATATACATCCCATAAAAATTTCATGCGACAGCAAATCCAGAAAAATGTCAAAAGTGGGTGAATTTGTATTCATAAGATGGATTAATAGAATTCCAGAAAATGTTCACTATATACCTACATACATCACCTATATGTAGCACAGCATCTTGCAAATACATACAAAATGCCCTCGAACAGTCATGAAAAGTTTCAAGGCGCGTTTTTAATCTTATTTGTCTATGGCAGCATTCTCTTTCACTGTGGTTCTGTGCATTACAAAATTAGCAAATATCTTTGCAAAAGAGAATGCAAAAGTTTCGCGAGGAAATTAAATAAAAAAAATACAAAATGTTGAGGGGTTTGAAAACTTTCTCACTCCATACGCGGGGGAGGCTGTAAATTCAATTAGACGTTATCGCAGAACGGGTATACTTCATCATTGGTCATTGAGGGGGATGCGAGAGTATAATTTAGAGAATGGCTGGGGAGGTGAAAGTTTTATGCATTGTCAGAAATTAATTAGTAGCTTTTAGTGGTTGTCGACGTGTTGAATAAATTAAATTTATCGTCCACAATTTCATTTGCAAGAAACTGACATTTAGGGGTTCTAATTAAAGTCAGCAAATTACAAAATCTCCCCCATTCCACCCATGGAAAATCCCATTCACATTTCCGATTCCGTCGTCTCCGCACAAAAACTCATTCTCGTCCTTTAAATTGATTGCGATTAAAAGCATCCAGTTGTAAGGACAAAAGAAGCAGGAGCTAAATGGAATGGGCTGAAATTGAATGAATTCAATCGGGATTTTATGACTCCTTCGCAGAAGAAAATTTCTCACCAACACACACGTTTAGTAAATGGCTCGGGGACGGGTGTGCGGGGGAAATGGCAAAGAAATGTGGGAAGCCGCCAATTTCTCAATTTCTATTCATGCGGCGATGGAGCGTGGCTGGTCCATGTTGACATTCTCCTTTTAGTCTAGCGAAGCACCGAGTGTCTGCTCCAGAGTATGGCTCTGTGAGAAAGATATAAATTGACTATGTGTCCCCCTTTTTCTTCTCTGGAGCCTCAATGGGGGCATAGAGAAAGGTAAACCTTTCTTTGGCAGATTCCAATTGCAAACACACACAAGTGCCAAAATGTGTGGGAGGTCGAGCCAAAGAAGATTGGTTGAACAAAATGCCTGTCCGGGATTTAGAAGAAATGAATGAAGTTTCATTCTAGATTATAAAAATAAATTGTAAAAAAAAACGGAAAATAATTTAGCCTGGGCTCTAATTCACGTGTGATCAAACATTTTAAGCTGTAAGGCAAGTAGCACAAGAAAGCAAAATAATAAGTCAATCATAACGCGTCCAGTTATTAGAGTTGGTATACCACATCGCGGATGGGTCAGTCTATGCGTTGTAATTTAATTTGTAAGTAGGATTAGTAGGCAAAGTTGATTTTTTTTATGAAATTCATCAATTCGAAAGACAAAAATGGTTATATCTCAAGTTCCACAAGACCTACAAAAATTTCGAGACTAGTTCTGGAAAGGTATTGAAATAAGCTATAATCTGACATATATTTCGATACATTTCAAGGTCACCTCCAGAACACAAAATGGCAGATTTTTGTTCAACAAAAACAGTTTTTTTCACTTTTCGTTCTGAAGGAATGGTCCTAGAGGTTTTTGATGTTCTAGAAAGTTGTAGAGTTTTGCATAACCTTTAATTTGATACCAAATTGAGCAAAATCGGACAAGCGGTTCAAGAGATATGGCTCTTAGAACTTTTCAAATTTAAGAATTTTTCAAATTGCCATATCTTCTAAACGGCGACATAGATTTTCTTCATTTTCGGACTGGTGATAGATATTGAGTCAGGCTACAACATATCAAAAATTCAAGGAAATCTATGATGGGGATTCGGAGATATAGCTCCTTAAAGTTAGGCAATTTTTGTTTTTGTTTTTAGCGCCTCTTGCGGATGTTTTTAAAACTTGAAATGTTCTAAACAGTTGTAGGGCTTCTCAATACCTTTCATTTGATATCAAGATGATCAAAATCGGTCAAGCCGTTCTCGAGTTATATCGAAAAAACACTTTTTGCTTTAGGCCGCCATATTTGCTAAACCGCTTGACCGATTTTCAAGTGTGAATTGTTGATGAAAACATCTCACTAAGCCCTACAACATACTAAAATTTCAGACCTCTAGCTACAAAGGAAGTGGTTAACGGTATTTCAAAATGGCGGACGGCGGCCATCTTGGATTTTGAAAATGCGAAAAAATGAAAATTTACACCCACATTTCTATAGAAAACTTCAAACCCGAAGTCTCTATCTCTTACCGTTCTTGAGCTATAAGGTAAAGTTTGGCGCACCGGCCGGCAGGCCGGCCGGCCGGATCAAAAATTTTCCACCACCATTTTCGTAATGTGGGATGTCTAAAACGTGCTCATACCAAGTTTGAGCCCGATCTGAAGTGGTCGGTTTTTCCGATGATTACAATACTTGGTATGCCACGATTGTGGTATACCAACTAATAAGAAAGTAGAAAAGGCAAAAAAAAACATAATTGTATTGGCCTCGTTATTGAACTTTTTCATGCCTTTATTATACTCACACTGAATTTGGTATATGCCTGAAGTATAAGTATTTGCACAGAAATATACATAAACTGATGTACAACCGAAATATACCTATAGTCTAACCATTTCGAAGTACATAGTTCATTTACCACTAATATAGAATAAATGTGAAAGTTTTAGTTTTTTTTTACATAAGCAAGAAAGTTCAGAAAAGCTACAATTTTTTAATTTTCCTTAAAAAAAACAGTTTATCTATTTTTTAAAAGTTTTTAAATTAATTTAAAAATAGTTTTCCTTAATCATTATTATTCATTTTATACAATTCTTCAAAAAAGTTTTAGTTAAAAAGTTCAATTTTTTACTTAAAAATAATTCCAATAATTTAATAATTATTTTGATGGTAATTAATTAGTTAAGAAACATTTCTATTTTTGTATTTCAAAATATACGAATCTCACGATCTTTTTATCTTATCTAAAGACGTCGTCTTTTACCTGCCGTCTTCATTTTTGTTACTAATCTTTAAAACAAAGCAATTGAAGAAAAACCATTGAAATTCTTGAAAAACAAGCACCAATAACGTCTAAAGAATCCTTCAGATTCATCTTCAATGAACCTTAAAAATAATTCGGATATTTACGTTCCAGTACTCTCTTTAGTCTGCATAGAACTCCCTGGAAAAAAAGCGTCCCCTTTGAATGTCCACAATCTCATAGCTCTGTACAGGCTCCTCTATACAAGCTAGCACAGTTGTGTATAAAAATAAAAGCATATAAAATATATGCAAAAAAGATATGTCTCGACATTCCGCCATTCTTTCAAACCTTATTCTTTTCCATCGCTCCCCATTTACACTTCTTTACCTTTTGTTGCCTCCACGAGCGTGTTCCGTATTCCCATCTCTTGTTTGTCATGATTTGAAATATAAACGCCACCCCACACGGAAAGGAATCAAGTAAATGGATACGTGTAGTGCTATGCAAAGTATGAGGGGGATGCTTTTGTCTCAACATGGTGGAGGACTCCTCTCGAGGAAATTGCGACAATTCGTGTTATTCACAAGAGACACATTCACGTTATCATGTTGCGATATACTGAATACAATTAAATACTTTGCAACACTTGCTGGGTTGTGGAGCGCGCTAGAACAATGCTGATGACTGGGTGTTGGGGGGAACGATGAAAGGAGGAAAAGAGACTCGGACGGGAATGTGAACAATAAAATTTTGCATTCGAGGAAGCGTCAAAATCTCATCGTGAGATCTAGAAGTGTAATTTGTGATTTGAAAGATGAGCTGCCCGTGTCATGGACCCTCCTCCCCCGCGCCCGTCGACCATGGCGTGCTGTAGCAATTGTTACGGGATGCTTCAACAAAGATTATTCCACGTAATCCTTCCCCCTACTGGACTTTTGTGCTCGGCAATGCATCTCCTCAGTGGATATAAACATGGCAGAAGTATCATGATTTCATCTTGTCTCACTTACCGGAACATGCTGGTCTCTTGGGTACTGTCCCAGACTATATTTTGGAGGCTTGGTATTGCTTCAAATTTTATGTTTGTCTTACAAAAAATAAACTTTATTTTTCTTTTTTTCTTAAATTTAATTTCAATTATTATTTAAAACGTTAGATTAAATGATTAATTTGAATGAAATTGAAAAATTAGAAAAATTTGTCCTAAGACCTGATGAAGATGCTACTGCATTCGAAATGTCGGTTAGAAAAACTTAAAAATTATAAAACAAAATAATTGTATATTAAATTGAGATTAGAAGATAGGGGAAGTAGGGGAAAAATTGTTAGTTTAGAATTTTAAAAAATAAACTGACAATTTTAGTAAAAAAAAATAGCAAAATTTTAAATTCCATAAATTTTATTTAAGAAAATTATTATTAATTTTAAATATTTTTTTCTTTTTCTCTGCCCTTTAAACGTTCATAAAATAAATAATGATTTAATAAAAAAATTCTTAGAACTGGTATCGTTTGAAAACTTCTTTAAAAGTTAAGTTTAGCTGCGAAGATCTTTCCAATATCTTTCTAAAAGCTCTTAAAAATAGCCTCCGATTCTCCGTGGCACGCTATCGCGCAGATGAGTGTCTCTGAAAAATGATATACTCGTGGACGGTGCAAAATGATCTTCTCTGCCCCCGCACCGGAATTGCCGGAATCTCTTTCACGGGATGGTGTTCACAGACAGTTTACGATGTACTCCAACACAGCCATTTATCCTCTTGATTTAGAATGAAAGACATGTGAGACACACCACCTTCTACTCCACCAAAAGAACACACACCGGAAAAATGCAGTACACGATTTTCATGCATTTATGTTGGCACGGCTGTTGAGAGGAGCAGTCAGACTTGTCAAAAATAAATTAGCAACAATGATTGGCATTAAGGTGATTTACGTGGATGCTCTCTTGTGCGCAATAGAAAATAATTTGCGAGATGACCTTTATAGGCTCTTTTAAACTTTAATGCTGGCACTTAAGAAAACTATGCTGCTTTTCAGCCATTCAGTATGTTTTTTTTTCTGGAGGATTTTGTAAAAATTCTAGGTAAGGGGCATACATACAAATATTAAAGAAAAAATTGCTAATCTCTGAAAAATTAAAAAATATTCTGAATATTTGAAGAAAATTCGGAATATTTGTAGAATGTGGAAAGTATTTAAAGTATTCAAAATATTTGGATAATTTATAATATTCGGTAAATTATAAAATTTTCTTAAAAAAATAATTCTGACGTTTTTTTTTTCACTCAGAAATTGGGTAGTTTTTTCTGCTTTCATGCTTTTCTAGCTTTAAAATCTATCCAATAAAAACCTTTAACGGTATGTAACACCTGACTAAATTAAGAATAAAATAATCACATTTTTATAGAAAATAATTAAATTTTTTATATTCATCCAAAGTCTTAAAACTTGAAAAAAATATCGTCAAATGAGGCAATTTAATATAATGCATTAAAATTCTCTTTTACAGCAGAAAAAACCAACTTACTTTTTGCTTTCCATCGTTAGTTCCAAATGGGAGAACAAGGTCCAAAAGATATGCGATATCGACCCTCAATCTCAGCATTTTTCCCATCTTCCTCCATCCAGAACCCTCACGAAGCAATAAAGTAGCTCCATAGCAGTGACTCTGTCCCTCGATTGTATCGCATCGCGGCTGATAAATGGCCACGAGATCCTCCCTATATTGGCTTTTTTTGGTACGGAGGGACAACTACACTCCGCCAAAGTTTCATGGCGAATTTATTGATATGCCAATGAATAAATCTACACTGTTGGGCACAGAAAAATTTACATAGCGACGGGAAGTGAAATTAAATTCAACCCACTTGGGATTTTGCCCACCCATTTTGAAGATTGAGTCAACTTGCCAAAGAGAATTTTGATATACAGTGAGGATTCGCAGGATAACTATTATTCTTAAAAATTCACTTTGAGTCGATTTATAAACTTCAAAAATTGTAAAATTTTAGGTAAAATCGGTTATGGTAAGCAAGTTACCCAACTTGGTTAAGTCTTTGAACCCTTTAAGGACCTTTGATTTGTTTTCGTAGTTAGGTTTAACCGATCAAATTGATCATAATGAATTAGAAAAAAATGCCTCATTGTTTTTGAACATTTTCTGATTACAAAAGGAAACAATCTCAGAAACACTTAGAAACAGTAAAAACGGAAAATGAAAAATTACAAAACCCTTTATTTTCAATTAAGAGTATTTATTAGAGCTTCAAATCCTAAAAAATGTTTTACTAAGAAACCTATAAACCTTTTCCACAACGTCTCGAAAAAATCTAAATTTTCAGTCAAAGATAAAATTGAAGGATGTTTTCCTGCGAAGCATCACTGTATAAAATGCAAGTAATGAAGGCAAAGGAGATTCACTGGTGGAGCTTCTTGGAAGTACGATTGAGGCATAAATTATTAAAATTTTCTCGCATCTTCATGGTGGATTTGCATGAATATTCTGTGAGAAATTTATGTCCTGTTCCACCAAGACATTTCACACAGGAAGTGCATGTGCAAACTTTGGACGAGGGTACTTCCGTTTTGAAATTCTGCGTAAATCAGATTAAATCAGATTGTAGTCGAGTCATTTCAGGTTAATGAATTTAATTAATATTATGTCAGAGAGTTAAAGGTTAATTTAATGGGTGATATAGTGGAGGGAGAGAGTGGGGGAGGCTAATTGAAGGTTCATTAGCACATGGCGCATTGTGGAGGTGCGTTTACGAAATATTTATTTAATTATCCTTATTTTTGCATGTACTTGTGGAAACTACATCTACCTATAGGGGCCTGGTGATAAGCTTTTTCGCAGAGCGTACAACGTTTCATTTTCATGTTGTTTGCAGCAATCGCACCTGATTTCCATTTTGAGCATTGCAAATATAAGCTAAAATGAAATTCTCCCTTCGACATTTCAATAAAATTCATTTCGATTGTTAATCCGTGAGGAAGGTGGAATAATTGCCCCACGATGATCCCGCCTTTTCCGCGTTCACCAATTTTAATATATCTCGCGGTGCTCAAAACTCGGTGCAAGCAATGAGGGATGAAATTAAGGTGTGGGAACTGCAGGGATGGATTTTCCAATGAAAATGCAAATGCGTGTTTTATTTCCTCTGTATAATCTGTATGTTATTTACAAATGATACAAATCGATGACTGCATGATTTTCCGTAGAAGATTAAGGGCTATATAATAATTTATAAATAAGTAAGTTCCTTCCAGTTTTTTTTCTTCTTCATCTTTTCATTCAAATATTAATAAATGTATACATTGAGATTTTCTTATGCTATACTTTTTTTTCGTTTACATTTAAAACTTCAATCTTTTGTGTTGCCTTGAAAATGAGTTTTTTTTTTATATAAATTCCTTAATACGCTTGGACAATGAACACAACGAAACACTGAATACTTGGGAAAAATCTCCTTGCCTGTTAAATTCCATCGTCGTCGTCATTTTGATCTCTTCTGCTCCACAAGTCTTTCCACGTCAGTTTCCATTATTATTTTGTTTTTTTTTTCCTTAACAATCTACAGTCGAATCACATATATTATATTTGAGAAATTAAAAAAAAGAACCCGTGACAATATGTAAATTTTTCATCCATATGTTTTGCATTTATCACTGCACTGATGTTTGCGCACATTTTACGATTTTTTTTTTCATTTTGAGTTTTCCGTATTTGGCCAGAGGCCTCCGTTTACTCGTTTTGCTCTCTTTTGGGGGTTGATTGAACTCAACCAGGGTAGCTTCTACGGCGCATTGGGGTCAAGGTGTCATCTGCAATTACTCCCATAGGTCCTGGTAATCCCATAGGTCCTAAAAATTGCCCAAAAGTTAACCCCAATCTTTGCTTATTTGTCTACTAGTACACTGTCAACGAATTTTATTTTTCACACTCTTCTTGCGCAAAGTTTCTTTCAATTTTTATTTAATTAAAGGATCTGAAAAGAAAATTCTTGAACCTACCTTGATCGCCTTTTGTCCCTTTCGGTCCTACATCTCCTTTTCTTCCCTCAGGTCCGCGTTCACCCCTCTGCCCCGGATGTCCTGGTATCCCCTGTTGCCCAGGTGGTCCAGGTGGGCCACGTAGCTGTAAAATAAATCCACGTTATCCCCATGATTTCCCACCTCCGCACACACAGGAGGTATTCATCATGTCCAACTTACATATTCAATGTGAACATTTGTGCGTGATGGAGCATCTGACATCCGATCGTCCTGTCTTCGTCTCATTTTTCTCAATTTCTGAAAATGTCCCGCATAATTGATGATTTATCTCAAGTAATTTGTCCCTAACGCATCGAGGAACTTAATTTTTCCTGGCATTTACAAATTATCACCGTACTGTGAGAAGATGTTTGCGTACGCACGGACATGGAAGGGTTGATGATGTGATGATGGTGTAATTAAATTCTTCATTATGTACCGCCATTTTTGGACACCAAATGGGATTTAATCGATAATTTTTCAGGGATAATGCGGTGGACTGACTTATTTAACGTATAGAATTTAATTTTAAGATTTAAAGAGTTTTTTTTTTTTAAGTTTTCATGAAAATTCCTTTGGAAAACCTAATTTGTCTTCGATAATCTTATTAAAATCTATTCTAGAATTCTATGCTTTTTCATTTTCATATTTCTCATATTCTCCAGATTTTTTAATTCTTTTTAATTTTTAATAAAAATAAAAATCTTCCATCAAAGAAAGGATTAACCTTGATAAATTAATGAAAAGTTCCAACAATGCTTAGAACTTAAAAAAAAATCATAAAAACTTACATATTCAGGTTGAACACCATCGGCTCGGTCTCCTTTAGGTCCTGGAAATCCTGGTGGTCCGGGTAAGCCAGGAGGTCCCATTAGGCCAGGCGGTCCAATGTCTCCCCTTTCGCCCTTCTCACCTGCTGGACCTTGATACCCTGGCAATCCTGGTGGGCCTTCGATACCTGGCTCTCCGGGAAGACCGTCCAATCCACGAGGTCCTAGCGAACCAGGCTCACCCACTTGACCGCGCTCTCCCTTCTGCCCTGGTAGCCCATCTTTCCCGGACATTCCCACCGGACCAGGAGGACCTGGTGGACCAGGAGGGCCTCGCAGCACCGTAACCGGATCATCGTAATCTACTTCCTCTTTGCCATTCCCTATCTAAACATCCCAATAACCCAGAAAAAAGGACGAGAAAAATTGAGAAAAACAATTAATTACAATCTCCTCGCGATACTTTCCACAAAGTCACAGAGATTATCAGCAGAGGGAGAACCCGCATAGCTCGTGAGAAAGGTGCAATAATCAGGATATGGAGCATTTTGGGAAAGGGTGGTTGGGTGTTCTCGAGAAGCATGCTAAAAAATTGTATAACAATCTGTTTTCAACTATTTTTACACAATGAACTAATTACAAAACTTTCCACCAACGTCCATACCCCGAACAATGCAGAAAACTCTTTTGCCGGGGTGCCGCAGCGCGATTTATTAGCCCTGCGGAGTGAATGGGGCTGGCGAACATGGTGTTGATATGGCATGGTGCAACTTTACCCCAAAATTACTCCCCAACAACAATTAGTCCGGGAGTTTGCTGCACTTTTTTTGTGCGCGAGGGTGCACCATGGAATTTTTATTCGAATTGCACAGTCAATGGGGTACATGAAAATTTTTCAATTAATGCAACTCGTGTTTAATTACTTTGTCCGGGGATATTTGTGCAACGACGGTAGCCTCGGTGGGGTGGGGGTGTGTGTAATTAAATGGCTCCACGATAAACTTTTTCCAAAGAGTCCGCAAGAGAATGTATCAACAAAATGCAGCTATAAGTTGTTTACAGAATTATGGATTTTTGCAACTTTTCACGGAATTTTTCTTCTTAATTAAAGTTAATTGAATTTCTTTTAGCCGGAGGGTGGGTAGGGGAGTTAAGGAGAAGGAAATTAAAAATTAATAAAAGATTTAAGTATTCTCAAGTACTTAAAATCATGAAAAGAGTGAGATTTACTTAAGGAATTACTTAAACCCGCTAATTAGTTAAGTTTTTTTTATGAAATAAGGAAAGAATTTTTGGATTAAAAGTTTTGAGTAAACTACACAGAGAAAAATAAGTGTGGAAAATATTTACTCAAGCTCACTTTATTAGAATTCTTAGGAAGAGAAAATGAAGAAAAAAATTGGCATCTATATAAGAAAAAAAAATAACAAATAATTTAGAAAGCAGAAATAAAATACAAAGGAATATTTAAAAAAAATATATTAAGAATAAAATTAAGTTAGACAAGTTAGAGGAGTTAGAGAGACAAATATGAGAAAATTAGGAAAATAAAAAGTTAAAAAATTAATACAGAAGATCTGTTAAAATTGGGACTATTCAATCCAGGTTTCAGACTAACTTTGAATACTTTTCTCATTCATTTTGTAAGGTTCTTAATAATTTCAATTTACATGAAAATTGAGTTTAAAAGCTTCTCAAATTCTAAATCTGTTTTTGAACTAGATTTAAATACGTTCAATGAAATTATTCGATTTTATTTTACGAGTTATCGTGAATATTTGTGATACCTTACTTTACTCCCACTATTAAGTCCTCCAAAACCCCTTTGTCAAATATATTGGCTAAATTTTCATTCTATGGAAAATGCCCTTTTTACCATATTAACTTTTCCGATTATATAATACACCACCCGAAAATTATATTTGTGAATTCAATTGAACTGCTGCACTGAGGCGTGGAATTTCCATGTCCAAACCATTCAATTGAGAATTTTGTCAACGCTTTGCGGGTAATTAATCACAAACCGATATGCCTTTTGAAGTCGCAGCAAAATTGTGGCAATTAGTCAATGTGGTCTGAATTGGGTTTCATGTCGTGAAAAATACATTCATATATATACTGGGGGGCTTGTCCTCTCCTCTATATGAATGGAATTGCCAACAGAATTTGTCCGCGATAATTGGAAATTTACACAAAATTATTCGCAAAGTGAACTTGTGTGCGGGGGAGGTTTTGGGGTTTTGGAGGTATTGCTTGTTGACTGCTGGATCGCCATTTGGGAATGCATATTGGGGTTTGTTTTCGGGGCGGTAGCCTACACAATGAGCAACAAATCACGCATTGTTCCGCCAGGGAATTATGCTGTTTTGGGAAATGCTCCTGCACTCCTGGGCAAACAACTTGCCCAACCAATGTGTGGGGGTATGTGTGGTGCCCCTGTTTAATATTTCCTCCCCATTCGGAGCTAACTATGGGGAGATAATTAAAGAGATACCACCAGATTGTGTTGGTAATTAATTTTGTGGAGTTTCTCCTCGTGTGGAATGGGGGGAATGAGGTAGAGGAAGGGGGTGCAGAGTGAGGTTCTCCATTTGCTATGTACCTCTAAAAGCTCTTTTGGTGGACAAATTGCTGTAACAGCATGGATGGATATTTCAATTAAAGCATGATGAGAGATGATCTAATTAGGTAGCTGACATTGTGCACTTACCCGCTTTCCGCGCTTCCCGCGTGGTCCTTTGCCACCAGGAGGACCCACAGGTCCAACATCACCTCGGTCTCCCTTCGCACCGGGCTCCCCTGGCGGTCCAGGTGGTCCAGGCGGGCCCTCAATAATACCATTGGGGAATTGATCGCTGCTGATTGTTGTCACAATCCCACGATCCCCTTTGTCACCCTGGAATGGCAGTAAAAAGAGCATCTTTATCGCTCGGCAACGTCCACACATCCTCAGTTGCATCTCAATTTCCCACACCAACGGAAAAAGGTATACAATAAAAATTTTAATGCACTATGAAGATGAGAAATCGTGTGAGACACAACAGAATGAGAAGTGAATGAAAGAATTCGAACACGTTGCAGAGTTGATTGGCCTTAATATGTGGTAGATTGAAGATGATTTTTTTATGTATTCTAAGTAATTTAAAATAATAAATTTAATGCGAAATTCGATGAAGATGTTACAGCTTTAATTCTTTTATTAATTAGAAAAATATATATTTGCTAAATTATGTATAGGTAGGGGAACGTGGACCAATTCGGACCACCCCGCCCAATTGCGACCTCCCCTTTTTCTCGTAAATGACGAAATATTATAAAATTAGTTTCACTACATTATGAAGATATTATAGTAAGGTAATGTTAGCGCCTAAAATAATTTAGTTTGGTACACAACAGGACGAATTAAAAATCAAAATTCATTTTCAGCACTTGGCCGACATTTTCTGATTTTGGAAACTAAGTTGATATGAGTTTTTTTTCCCACTATTATGTCTCATATTATGCCGCGTTTCTATAGCTTAGAGGGTCTAGTTTATTACTTGATTTACAATTTTTTGAAAGATTTTAGGTATTTTAAGTAATTAAATGAAAATGTAATACATGCAAAATGTTCTAATTGCGACCCCCAAAATGTTTCAATTCAGACCGTCTATTTCCACCACTCACCACGGTGAAGCTGTCGCGCGTGCGTGTAGTGGTGTGGCAGTGTCTTCCTCACACAGATCGGCCTGTGTTTTGATTCCAGGAAAATCATTATTTTTTACGTTTCTTGAAAGTTTTTTCTCCGTGAAAATGTTCCTAAAGCCAAAGGGGAGTGTAGTTAGTGTAATTTACGCATTCCTCAGAAGAATTTTCGTGGATTTTCTGGGAATTACGACAGTGAGTGCGCAATTGTCGGTGTGTGTGAAAGTGTGTGTAGTCACCTCAAGGGCGAAATGTCAAAACAAATGTGGGGAAAATTGAAAATAAATTCTTGATTTTCCGGCTTTTCCGTGTATTTCATGGCAGTTTTCCTATTTATAAAAGTGATAAAAGTGACCTACTAGTGAAAAACCAACAAATTACGGCAAAAAAAGGGGGTCGCAATTGGAACACTCAGGGGGTCGCAATTAGAACACCGTGGTGAAAAAGTGCAATTTTAGCACCTTTTTTTAATTCGACTATTACTCAGAACAGGTAAGAGTTAGAAGGTTTGCATCTATAGAACAAAGTTAGCCTATTAAATGACCTTTCCAATGGTACCAAACTTGGCAAGATTTAATTCATTTTAATATGACTTTTTTCAATCCTTCTGAAACAGAATTTAGGGGGTCGCAATTGGGCCACGTTCCCCTACATAATGTACATTGTGAGTGAAACGATGAAAATCCATTAGATCTTACAAATATTCTTTTTTTTCTCTTTTTATTTAAAAGCTTAAATAAAGCTTTAAAAAATATATCTTCATCTCTAATCTATAAAATCGTAAAGTGATCTCCTTTTGCAACTCTGCCATCACGTGAAATTAGTATTCAGAAATCATATGCCAATCACCAAAATATAACTACGAAAACTAATTTAACATTCTTGTATTGTTAGAAGTTTCTTTTTTTTCATCATTTTATTCCCCAATCCCATTGGCATGTCTCGTACATCGCTAAGCTTTGAGGAGGATTTTGTACAAGGAGAGCATGTTGAGAGTCAAGTTTCGGAAACATTAAGAGGGTATACTATACATGGTAATATGAGAGAAGGGATGAGAAGGTAGATTTTCTGTTTACATAAGATTATGCTTCATAAATGATGGAATTTCTTACTCGCCATCCCATTGGGCCACGTTCACCTTTAAATCCGGGTAGACCCTGTTTTTGTTTGAGATCCAAAGATAAACATAATAGAACTAATTACAATTTAAACATTTTACACAGCTCGTGTCCTGTGGATGCTTTTAGGACCTCTTATCCACATTCTTTCTCGTGTTCTTTTTCTCGTGTTTTTTTTTTTTGTTTTAAAATGATAAATTAACGTACCGGCATCCCTGGAAATCCTGGCACCCCTCTGTAACCGACTTGACCTTTTTCACCCTACAATGCATGATTCATGAGAAAAGGTAATCAAATGGATGTGTCTCTCTAAGAGCCATGGAATTTTTCTTTTTAAATTGATACGTGATTTTTATTAATTTCTCTATTTCCAAGATGAAATAAGATGGTGGTGGGGAAATAAATCATGAAGGTGTGGGAATACATATTATATAGATTTAAAAGGAAAGAATTCATCTTTGTACTGACCTTTGGTCCTGCCGGGCCAGGTGCTCCAATTTCTCCGGGTTGACCTCGTTCCCCAGGTGGTCCGATCGCTCCTGCTGGACCAATTTTGCCGTCTTCCCCGGGAATTCCCGCTAGCCCAGGGGGCCCAGGCTCACCCGGTGGTCCCGGCGCACCCGGTTCACCTTTCACGGCCACAATCTCCGCATAGCCGAGTGATCCTCCGCGCAGGGTCGTCACGGAGCGCTTGAGCCCTTTTGACGAGAACACATCGAAGGCAAATGCCCCAAGATCGCCTTTCTGGCCCTTCAGGCCCGGTGATCCACTTTCGCCCTTCGGTCCATCCAGACCAATGGGTCCCTGCAAAGCGATGGGCGTGAATGAATGCACAAGCAAAAGGGAAATGATGAAAAATGCAAATGAGAATCTCTGTAAGGTGAATGGGGTTCTTTCTGATGGATAATGAAATTGCAACGATTGATTAAAGAGATTCATTTAGCGTCAGGTGTGTGGGGTATTTTACAAACTTAAATGGTTATTTAAGAAATTTATAGGAGAAACTGGGGCTAATTGTTGTAATGCAATTTACAGGCACTCTTGTTTCCTTTAAACTCCGTAAACTGTAACGGATAATTGAAAATTTGTCTTTTTTTATTACGAATTTTAATTAAAAGATTTTCTTTAAATTGTGAAAGAGAATAATTAAATTTCTGTAATTTTTAATAAAGGAATTTAATTTCAACTATAAATATTTTTCTCTAATTGTTCGAATTATTAGAGAAAAACATTTTTCTTTTTTTTAGAACCAAAAAGAAACAAAAGTAATTTAAATATTTTTAAAGTTTAAAAAAAGAAACGAACAAAAACATTCTCATTTCCATGATTTTTTACGCGATTTTTTTTGCAAATTATTGAAAATATTTACAAGTGCATTTGGGACTGAAATAAAAACTTTCAGCCATACAAAATCAACTCAAAATGCGCCCCAGAGAATTTTTCACAATATTTGAAATTGCTGAACAGCAATTATTTTTTACAGCAAAAATTCAACCGCGTAGTACCACGTATATAGAACCAATTGAAACATTCCCAATGACCCACTTCATTACTACACATGAATTAGGTACTACAGAAATAAACATGCTGAAAAAACTTTTATGCCATCAAACCACAAATATTTGCCCATATGCTCCCCATGGGGTCAAAAGCAAAAAAAAACGAAAGAAAAAAAATAGTGTGGAGCACTAAATATTGCAATTTATGCGTTGCCCATTCAATAATATGCTCTCTCGATTGGTGATGTGAACAAAAATTCCACATCATGGTACGCCCACAAGAATTCCAATTGTCCAATGTTAAATAAAATGATAAAATATTGCAAGTGGTGAGAAAAAATATATAACACTATGGGTAGAGAGAGAGAAATGAAATAAATTAATTGAAGGCATTCAGTGACACAATTTCATTGAGTCGAAGCCAAAAGCATGGAATAACCCGGAGGACATCAAAACCCCGTTTATGCGATATTTCTGTGTGCGGGTACATTGAAGATGAAATTTATGCGTTGAACTTCATTGTTGGCACCAAAATTGCGGGGTTTGATTAAAATTTTGGCAAATGCTTGCGGGATGTGCCCACTATTATTGTTATTATTGCTGCGGAGGATGGCGCTCTTTTGGACCCTTTTATGTGTGGAAGGAGCAAAATTATTGAAAAACACGCCCTACTCGTGAAGATATTTAGTTGCCTGTGTGAAGAAGAATCCTCCAGTGATCCTCTTGTTATTCGATACAAGAATTTCAATGGAAAAAAAAGAACAAAATAATTCCCCCGCGGGTACAAATTCTGATATCAAGGAGATTTAAAAAGCATTTTTTCTCGTCTCTTTTCAGGGGTAAAGAAAAAATTCCTCAGAGTCTCTCTGTGGCCGTGTTTGCACCATCGCCACTCCGTGTCATTCACTAATGAAGTGGCATTCACCCTAAATTATACTCTGAATATTAAATACATCGATCAATAAATTAAATGCCCCGCCTTGGGATGCAGAATGGATGGAGATGATGGAGGAGAAGAAAATGAGAAATTATTTATAATGCAAAACATTGTGGGATTAATTAATTGTAAACTCTGCGAAAGGAAAATGCATTTAATAATGCCACATATGTAATTCACATTCATTCCTCACCGAATAAATTATGCAGGACAATGTGAATGGGAGTTTATTGTCTACCAAATTGGTTCCCAAATACAGCCCATAATTTCTAAACTAAATGCCAAAATTGCGTAAACCCCCCCCCCCCCCTCACCCGGAAGAAGCAGCATTAATATCACCCCAATTATGTGAAGTAACTTCTCACTCTCAAATTACTTGGAAAATTCATGAATATGGCTTCATTCTCTACAATTTTCATAAGATACCCTTTTAAATCGTTGCAATTGCCAAAAGCTTTAAGGTGCACCACGTTTGTGTTCTAGAATTTATTCTGCATATCCCCCCATTCGGGGTGCATGCCGGAAAATTTCCTCAGAAGTTGCAGGAAATACAAACTTTCCCTTTTGTGTTTGATATTTTGCATTCTTTTGAACAGGGGAGATTCAGTGTGTGAAACTTTAAGGGGTTGATCATTGCTAAAAATAATGTTTTGCAAAATTTTAATAACTTCAATTTTTGCTGTCTCCTGCGTTTGGCTTTTCGAATATTTTGAAATTTTATTTTTTATAATTTTTGAGTGTCTAAAATAATAATAAAATATATTAAAATGATCATTGAACATTAGAAAATAAACGTAAAACGTTAGAAATAAATGAAATGTCAAATATTAAAGAAACGTCAAACGTATGTAAAGATAAGTCAAACATTAGAAAAAAGAACCGTCATAGAAATGAAACGTCAAAAGTTATAATAAACTTTATACTTTAGAATAGGAACGTCAAACAAAAGGAACCAAATGTCAAAAGAAAGATATGTCAAATGTACGAAAAAGTTGAATAATAAAATTAACGTCAAACTTTAGAAATAAAGTCAAATATTAGAAAAAGAATCTCCAATCGTTAGGAATAAAACGTCAATTTTGTTAATAAAATAAACTTTAAACGTTGGAAAAGAAGCATCAAACTTTAGAAAAGATGCACCAAGCGACAGAAAATAAAATCTAGTCTTGTCCCATTAGAATAAATGTTCTAAATGGATTTTGAGAGATTTTGCCAAATATTGACAAAGAATAATAAAAAATAAATAAAATCGGAAAGACCATCAATGAAGCAGCTACAATTCTCTGTCATATAGCGACGCTTCAATAAATTTTAATACCTCAAAAATCACTTATTATTGACAAATTCCTCAAGAAATAATATAAACAATTATGCACAGATAATCACCCCTTGTGCAAGACCCATCTAACATGAACTAACTCATATTTCTCTATTAAAAAAACTCCCACATAGAAAAGAAACTGCCACTTAAAAGAACTTTGATGGAAATTGACTACGACACTATGACAGTGGGGTATTTTTTCTCTATAATATAATTGCATATATAGCCCCCCCAGGGGAGAAGTCCTAGCGTAGGATAATTTTTCAGTGCTGGGATCACAATGAGAATGGATGGTGCGGTGCAAAGTACAGCGAATGGCGTCACTCTATTAGTTTTCCAACTCTCAGATGGTGCCATTTGTCCTCATACATTTCATGCTCTTGTGATTTAAAATGGTTTGCATTTCTTCCCCAAAGCGACTTGGAAGCAATTGCGAGGAAAAGTGCTTTTTTTTCTACTCATCCACACACACACCACAGGCTGTATGGTTGAGATTTTTATTGAGTTTACAAAGGGTATGTGTTAGGATTTTGTACGATAAAAGTGAGGAGGATGGAGCGAATGTTTTTGTACCGGAATACCATTGAGGCCTGAGGGTCCCTGTAAATCAAACAATAAAAGAGCTGATAAAAAATGTGTTTGTTGGAGAAGCCCCAAAATAACCCCCACGAAAGCTCCAATGAGATCAAATAAATCACGAGCGAATTAAATTTCTTGGAATTTCACGATAACCACCGAGTTGTGGTATTTTGGACGTGAGAGTTTTGGAGGTTTTTGATTTAAATCTCAACCGAGATAGAGGTTTGTGTTTGATGATAAAACTTACAGCTGGTCCAATTTCGCCGGGATCACCCTTCTTGCCCTTCTTCCCTCGCTTCCCTGGAGGTCCTGGAAATGAAAAAGAGAGGTATGTGATTAAAATTGAAACCCAAAAATAATGCCTATATCCACTCAATTTCTCTTTATTATTAGTACAAAAACCCTCACCCAGGCATTTGCCGAAAAATATTTTATCTATAAATCTTCGTATATTTCTCTTTTTGTGCTACTTCAACGCTTTTGTAGTATTTTTCCCATATACAAGCACATTTTCCCCATTCCTGCCGTGCGAATCCTATGTTTTGTCTGTGCACAAGAATTGCGCTTTGCGAGTTCCAAAATGAAACATAAACAGATAAAATGGTATGAATGGGAAAAAGAGTGCGAGGGTAACGCTGAAAGCATCATGATATATGGAAACCATACTCGCCCGACTGTCCACCCCTCGCAGCGCATCCATATATATAGTTTTCAGTTTGGACAAAACAACACTATATATATGCGCCACAGAGGCAAATGCACATAAAACGGATGAAACAAATTAATCAGATTTAAGCGTGATTTTATTTATGATTGTGTCGCGACAATGCAATAAAATTCTTTTCAATACCGAGAAAAATAAACAATTTCATTGGCCAGCCGGGGCACCACTGCTGAGCAACGCAAAATTTAGCACATAAATCCAACACTGTGTCCAATGACGCATCTCACATTGCCACTGAAACGACCACAGATCGATCATACTGTCCATACACGTGGGATATATGTATAATTTTGCCTCAATGCACAAAAACTGCGCTCGTAGGGGATGTAGAAAAAAGGACACCGTGTCAGAGTTATGAAAATGTTGGATAAGAACTTTGTTTGGATGTGAAAAGCATAAAATCAAACAGTTTTTGTATCTTGAAATGATTTTTCGATGTATTTTAGGATAATCAAAATCTCTTACAAAACAGATTTTTTATTGTATCCAAGAAAAGGAGTCTATTCGTTTTGCAGCGATTCTTTAAAAAATTCTAGAAGATGCATAACAGACACAGAAATCGTTGAATTACAAGATAATCAGCCATTGGGCTGAAATACTAAATTAATTATAAAAGATTTGTCAATAAAATCACTAACCACGCCCACATTACAACTGCTTCTCTGTCCATGAAACAAATGCTTCAAGGCTTTTATTTAGTTCTCTTCTTGCATAAATCTTATAGACAGGATAAGTGCTCAAATCAATAAATTTTCTGTTCATGGATTGAAATAGATCATCTAATGGATGCATTTGCTTTATGTAAAAATACGGATACAATATGGGCGTGGTTTAACCCTTTCTCGATCGCATGAAACATAGAAACATTCGATTTTTTATCATGATATTTGCAATACAGGTTCTTTTACATCTTCTACGTAAATTAAATGCAATTAAATCTTAGAAAAATAATTAGATCAAATTAAAATTGAGAAATTGCAATATGGACGAGAAAGGGTTAAAAAATTTCAGAGCATTTCAGTTAAAAAGAAAAATCTGTTTGATTCTTTCTTGAGAATATTAATATTCTTTCTAATATTTTTCCTATTTCAATACAATAATAGTCTCAAAATGAATTAACTCCTTATGAATGACAATGAAATTAATACATTTTCGAAAGTAAATATTCTTGAAATTGATAGCCCGAAATCAGTTTAAATAGTTCGTGTAATTTATTCCAATAAAACTAGTTTCAATTATATAACATTTAATTCCTCTCAAGTGAAGCCATAACTTTTGAAGCTATTACAATAATTTCTTTGTTCTCTTGTGGCATTCACAACCTCTCAGTCCAAGCTCTCACAGTGAATTAATTGCAATCTATGGCCCACACCCCGGTGATCAACTCTGATACCCAGCCGGAGTCTAATGCGCCGTGTAGGTAGCCCTCGTCGATCGCATAAAATAAATAACACGCAACTTTTTACACACGCAGATTCCGAAAAAGGGGAGCAAAGCACGTTAATTAACAACAACACCCACTGACAAAAGTGCTCACGGTGTGTCTTCGTGGATATGTGACCACCTAGCAGCGGAAGAAGCGCGACGCAGTGTGTCTCTGGACTAAGTGCTCCAATAACAATAAAAATGCACCCACATGGGAGATAAATAAATTGAAGCTGCGGTGGAGGCATAGTCAATACATATAGGCTGTAAGGAAATTGAGATGTCGACTCTTGTCGCTCAAACTGTCGTCGATCCACCCACATAATTTGAGTCAATTAATGCATGTGGTGTTTCTGGAGTGAACCCAAGCACACATCGTTCCCTTTGAAATTGATTACAAACACACGCGGCAACGTCTTTCCGGGGCTATGGAGTTGAGCGCGGAAAATTTTCTCCTTCACTGCGGGAATGTCTTTTCCCCCCAATATATGCTTTTCGCATTAAGTGCGAGGAACATCCTGCTGAATTACATGGCGTTTTATGGGCATGAAGATAATGTAAAATGATGTGCTTGTTTTCCTTTTTGGTTGATTAGGAGAATGCCTTTGGGGGAATGTCAGTTGAGAAGAAAATTTTCATCTTATTTTTTTCTTTATAAATTAATTGAAGGACTCTATTCATTCTTGTTTCCTCAATGAAAAGGTTAAGCATTCTTATTGGATATTTTTCTTGATCTTATTTACCTACTTATATGAATTTAATTATGCTTTCTATAATCACGCACTTATCTCACTTTGCATAGCACTTTAGTCTGTCAAGCTTTCTCACAATATTGTGTGTGTGTGCAAAATCAAATCACGCTCAGAGTGTCCATTTTTAGTATAACGCAGAAACCTGCCCATTTGCTACTTAAATAACTCATAATATAGACTTCATATATGAAAAGAGATTAAGAGGTAGGAGCGAACAAATTGCCAATGATAATTACACTGCTTAATAGCTGCCGACCACTTAATGCTTGCAAGATTAATTCCAATAAATTGCTTATTCACCAAATTGATTTTGTTCCCTCCATGGTCGCGCGAAGCGAGTATTATCGCCCAGATATTGATAATGCAGTGCAAATTGCACACAAAACTATTAATTCGTATTTTAGGAAGTTGCCTTGTCAAATGAAAAAGGAATTAGCGTTTTAAGCTTTAATGGAGGCTGCTCATGAAAGCAATAGAGATTAAATGTTTTAAAGTAGTTTGAACAAGGATTTACAAAATAGTGTACAAAATTATTATCCCTAATCAGTAGCTAAACAAAGTAAAAATGCCTTTGAGACTCTTTTTTGTACTTAAAATCGTTGCGCAATTGCTCCTCATTCTCTTAACAGAAAATTTATGTGCAACGAAGGGACCTTTCTGCGAGACAATGGAGTCTTAAATTATTTCGTTGCAAATATTATCATGAAAAACATTGATAATGATCCGTAATTATGTGTGTTCTCTGTCATGTGCATTGTGTAGCAACAAGGCACGAGATTGCGGCTTTTTGGTCCATTCTTCTTCACCATCTTCTCACATGGGGATCGTTAACGCTCAAGCAATCAACAGGGCGCGCATTTTTGGCTCTGCCGGGACTTCAAAGGTCCCCCACACTCCCAACATGAAGACAAAGAGGAAGCATTTAGCTAAAATGCATGTAGGAGCTATCATTTAAAACACTAAAAGCTGATAAATGGACGATACTTTCAGCAATCAATTTTAGCCTCAATTGAGAAGGTCAGGATGTTTGTTGCTTGCCCAACATCAAATACGCAAACGATAATTGCTCAACCATAAATACACTCTCTGCATTTTATGTTGATGCGAAATGGTTCGCGAGTGTCTCGTAGCCTCTTCTCGGATTACCCAAGTTCACTTCATAATACGAGAGCTCGTGAAGAGAGGAAAAAAAAAGTTATTATTTCAAGAGTGTCTGCGCGCCTTTCTCCTTCCTCCACAGACATTTTATATATAGGACCTCTTCGAGAAACTCGAGAAAATTCTTTTCTCCTCTAATGGGGTTGGTTTTCTCTTTCGACCTTTTGATGTTGGCGAAGGAATGCCTGTCGCATGCCACTTGACACCGACATGTTGTTGCCCAAAGAAGCCCTTTTTGTATACCTTCGCGTCGGCACAGGGAGGTCACATAAAGAGGTGTAGGCCGATGAGGCGAAGGAGGATTTATAAGTAATTATTAAATACCCTAAATTAATCTTCGGGGCAAAGAGAAAATTACAGAGTTAAATTTTTTGAGGGCGGTCTATACTTAATAAAGTTTGAGATGAGTTTGGATAAGCATTGAAAATTCCCTGCAAATGAAGAAAGAGAAAATCATAAAATCCCCGCAGAATATTTTGAAAATAAAATCCCCTTTGGCTCTCAACTCCACGTGAATCTTCTCCTACAATTCTCTAAAGGATTTTGTGAGTGACAAGCGGCTGATGGAAGGTGAAACTTGAGTCTGGCGACACATCTGCCTCGTTAGTGAAGCTACGCGCGGTTTGTGCGAGAACACTTTAGCAAGACAACCCTTATCAGTCTACCAAATGAGTGGAGTTCCACTTTGAAATCATCCACGGAAAACTGGGGAAAACTCTTTTAAATTCCGAGTGAAAAAAATCACGCATGGCTATAAATTTTCCACCCCCGAGTGCATTCAATTTTTCGCGAGTAAGAGAAGCAATGCATTTGACATCAAAGACTGAGTTCACGAAATAATTCGCTTGGCTCCCCCGGAAAAGCTGACATGGACCAGGGAATTTAGCAATTCTCTCTCTGGGAAGTTTCGGGGGTGGCCATGGGGCTATATGGGAGATGTTCTCTTAAATTTCACGCTACTTGGTTGCTGTCACGTGCAGGAAACAACGATGGAATTGGGACAATGCTGCTGGGTATTGTCCTCTCATAGATCCTAGAAATTCTGTATTTTTCCATTTTTCAACAGAAAATCCTGAGAGGAATCCCACTCTTGCTCTCTCTAATTGCTTTCTCGTTGTCAAGAGGAATCTTCGTTGCATCCGAGTACTTTAAGGGGTTTAGTTGCAATATCTTGCTAATTGTTCGTGGGGAAGCAATGCCGAGGGATTGTAGACAATCAAGAATTCTTCAGGTGGATTACGTTGTAAGTTGAGAATTCTACTTTCAGCGAAAAATTCATTATTGAATCTCAAAAAAAAAACTTTCATAAGAGCAGAGAAGATTGATCGAAAAACGATGTAAAAAAAATCTTGAACCAAAGGACTTGCACAGTCCTTAAGGTAAATGGGAAAGAAATGTAAGAATGGAAATATTTTCCAAAGTAAAATGCAATCGTGTTGAAAATGCATTAAAGTCCACTCGGAAGAACCCTTCCTCCCATCAGAGAGCTCAGCTAATGGAATTAAATTTAATCAACAGCTAAGAAAAAGGGAGTAAACGTAAATCCACCTTTTACCCAACTTTCTATATAGCTTTGTTAAGAGTTTTCATGACTTTCTAGGGATTCACCAAGCAGAGTATAATTTTTCTCTTTTAAATGATGAGGTGTGGCACCCCCTGTAGAGGATGCCCCTCACAAATGCAAATTAATGGATTATAGCATTCTTATACGACCAAGAAGACACGGATCTTCCATTAGGGTGTAGCGAAGAGTGACAAATGCGCCATCCATCGCGGTTGATTTAATTGATTTATCAGGTGAATTCCGCGGCACTAATTCATCGAGCACGACAAATCGGTGTGGTTGGAAACTCGTTGATGGGGTCGCAGGTGCGACAGGTGATGCCGCTGAATGTCGTGCCAGTCTCCTCTGAGGAGCTAAAAGTCAATCGGTCATCGCCTAACTAGTTCTCCATCCAATGACTTTATTCTTTGCCTAGAATCGATTTTCATTACACACGCAACACTCGCAGTGAGATTAATGATCACTTGGGTGGTGGGATTATGATGAAGGGGACACTTTGAAAATGCATTTTGCACACTTTAAGCGAGAGAAGGAGATTAAAATGGAGAATGGCGGTTAATAAATTTAATAGAAAATCTCTGCAGGAACTTTTTCTTTCAACTATAAAACTCTTGAAGATTTTTTTTGAATTTAAAGGACACGTATTATGTTCTTTATAAGGCATTTGGGACAGACTTTTTCTGAGAAAAAAATATCCTTAAATATTTCCTAGAGAAATCCTCTAAAATATTCAAGGCTGCTTCTTGGGATCCCACTGTATTTAAAATACAAAATTTCCTAATATTTTTCTTTCCCCTTTAGTGTTTTCACATCTGCTTTTATTCCTTTAGAAAAAACATTCTCAAAATTGGCTCTTTTGACTGCCTCTGGCGGCATAAGTTTCAAAAATATATCGCCCTAAACCCTATTTTTTTTTTTTCTAAAAAGCTGTTTTCTATCCTAAATTCATGCTGGCCTTTAAGTACCAATTGAGCAGCCTCCCGGCAGAGACATGCAATTACATTAATCTCAATCTCGGTCTATCGGAAAATTATAAGGGCCTGCAAGGCCCAAATTGATGGCACTCAAGTGAGCAACGTTTGCGGGTAGATAAAAATTATATGAGCGCGTCTTTCATATAGAGAGGGGTTGAGTCCCATTTTTTCTTCTCTTCTCAGACACATGGACATCTAATTCACCGAATTATTGGTAGAGATTATTTATCCTTCATATACAGTCCCACTCTCTCCCATGTCCTTTTTGTGCGTCTGCTGCAATCCCTGCAGATAAACTCGAGGGGCAGTTTATTTACCATTTCATTAAGTGCCACAAACACGATGCTTGACAAAAATTGCTTCTCGGAAGTACTTATATGGAGGGATGAAAGGGAGAAGGACACACCAGAGGGTATATATTGTCCATGGTATGGTTAGGGGTATGGCAGAGAGAGAGTTCCCTTAATGAACTGGAAAGTGGATTGAGGACTTCTGTCGACGCAACCCTTACTGACCGTCAACCACCCCATAGCATTATCTCGCAATGTGTGTGCTATTTGTTGGAGTGTAGAGTAGGGGTGCGGGAGAAACTGAAAATGATTCATTTTGTCGCCGTGCGACAAAACCAACCCTTCAACCGACCAGTCGTGGCGTGAGGGTACTTTTTTTGTTCAAAAAAAGGGTTGTGTGAAACGCACCGGCAAACAAAGGGGTGGAATTCTCGTTAAAATGATTTATCATTTTTAATACTCTCAATGGCGCGCAACAATGCCGATAGCGATTTACAGGACCTCGCTAGATGCACGCACACATACCGAAAAAAATCCCAATGCCCCAAAGTAGGTCCTCCATGAGGTACGTAGCCCATTGAGCAGCATTTCCACTCTAAATCTATCGTGTTCTGCGTGAAAACGGGAAAAAGTCACGTCTTAATTTATCCGGGTATTCGATCAATAAATCACCCGCCACAAAAAGTCCTTTTACCCCCAACCTCCCGAAGGATTCCTTTCTTCCTGCTCACCACTCAATTTATCCCGCACACCCCCTGTGAAAGTTTGAGAAAAGACGAATAGATCGAACAAACTTTGTCACTTCTTTACCCAAACGTGTGTTTTTTATCCGTTCCACCTTGGCAATCACATTTTGGGGGATGAGGGTGCAATGTTAGACACACACACACACACAGCGCAAGAACCCCTCTGACAAATCCCGCAGGTTAGTGTGAGAAAATCGCCGGAAAATGTCTATCACGGTGATTTTTCTTTCACAGATACTTCATAGTTAAGTGCTTCAAAATGTTCTTTAATCGAGCCCTCAGCGCTACGGTTTAAAAGTTTTCCCTCATGAAATTTAGACGAGATCCCGATAAAAATGTTCAATTAAACTTTTATCCATTTTAATTTCATCTCCGGCAGACTTTTATGCTCCTCCCCGTGCTAATAGGGGGTGAATAAGTACACGAATAACAGAGTGATTTTTTTTATTAATTTATTAGGAAAAGAGGGAAAAGATTAATAAATTTAAATAATTTAAATTATTTTGAAAATTCTCAACAAGTTCTTGGTGCGAAATTATTGAAAGAAAACAAAGAATTAAAATGCTTTAAAAAAATTTTAAGAAAATACTTCACACTAAATTCATGAAAAAATAACAATAAAAAAGTTAATTTCATAATTAAAAATTTAGCACGAGCAATTGCGATAACTTTACAAGTTGAAATTAAATAAAATACAAGATAATTTCATTTAGAGCGTCATGTAATTTTATATCCTCACTCAATTCATGTAAAATAAAACCAATTTTGTACGTATAGAGCTCTTCATGTTATATTCAGAGCATTAGAGAGGAAAAATATTCCTGAGCAGGGGTAGCCTTTTAATGCAAATTAATGTTTTTCGAAATGAAAACATTCTCTTCGTTTTTATATTCTCTAAAAGGGCAGACGAGATATCGTGTTTTTTTTTCTTTTTTTTCTGTTATATATGGATGGAAAGGTTGAATGAAAAGTCTCTATAAGAGAAAATGTTGTTATTCAATGTGACAGATACAAATTACTATTCCCACAGAATATTTTATTTACCCTTTAGTGGCTGTGCTACCTTCAGTGTGCCACACATAAGAGGGTTGGGATATTGTCAGAGAGAGAAAAAAAAAGATTAAATAAATTCCTTTTCATGATTCACCATCGGAGTTTTTATTTTCTTTTTCTTTAACGTTTTTCCATCGCACAGGTAAAAACCTTACACCAGTTTGGAGTGTTCGTTAACTCTTGCCATGTCATTTAAAACATTCCTCCTGCTACTCAATTATCAATCTGAATTAATTAATTACTGATTAATGACTCTCTGTCCAAGAAATTTCAGTCCTCTCTCATCAAGAAGTCAAGAGGTCTCTGAACCCATCAACCCGGTGTGAAGATTTTATCCGTATTACGGAGACAAAATTGACGAGATCTCTTTCACTTTTCATCTTAATTCAATGCTGCTTGTTCAACATACCTACATATAAAGGGCAAAATGGAAGGGCCCATGAAAGTGAATTTATCCCCAAGACAAACTCTACGAGGAATATCGATGAGAAACATGGCTCGAGCACACAGAAGGCGACAAATATTTTCTCAGAAGACAATTTAAATATTTTCCCAATAAATGCGGGGCTGTGTGTCCGAGAACGGGAGGATGTGTGTCAGAAAAGCATGTTCATGTGACATGTAAGACGAAAGTTAAGGGGTCGCGGGGATTTCTTGCCCACGAGCATCATGTGAATTGTGGGCAATTCTTACACCGTGTTTTGTCCTGGGTAAACACAACACTGTCATATTTCATAAAATTGATGCCACACCGCGATGATAAATGAATGATTGTCGTGGAGAAAAAATAATGCCTTTTTTAATCTTGCATGCTCTCTGTCGTCTCTGGCGTTTTTGTCGCTGACAGAGTTGAAAGAATCTAGATTTATTAATTTATTTTTTATTTGAGAATAAAGATTAGGCAAAAATGAAACACTTGTAAAATTCTATTTGAGAAATTTTAAAAAAGAATGGAAAATAACAAGACGGAAGAACTACATATGTACATACATATATAATTAAATAAGGGATGATCCGATTAGAGACTAAAGGAACAAATAGCTCAATAAATCCTAAAATTATGCTTATTTTGCAGCTAGAAATTTTCCAACATTTACTAAATGAATTAATTTCCGAAATGAACACAGTAGGGGAGGGCGGGGCTAATAAAGTCACTTAAGGGTTTGGAAAAAGCTCAAAATATCATATTTCCCAAATAGATAAAGCGAAATGTATAGCTCATTTCTTTAGGAGATTTACTGCCCTATAACTCTTTCTCAGTTCATTTTGTTCTATCTATCTAGGAAATATGATATTTTAGACTTTTTCTAAACCCTTAAATGACTTTATTAGCCCCGCCCTCCCCTATACTTAAGGTGACACGAATTTTCATTTTTATTTTAAACTGTTATAGAGCATTGTCAACGACTCAAGTAAAGTGTGGGCATTACTCGGAAAAGCGCTGGAAAATGTATAAATTTTTCCGTTTTTGGTTAACTTGTAATAGATGTTTATTCTCGCCGGAAATTCTCTGGAAAAATTTGTAATTTAATGATGAATGTATAAAAAAATAGGAAGAAAATTAATTTTGCTTTTAAAAAGAGAAAATTCGTATATTTTCCAGAACTTTCCCGAAAAATTCACACACTTTTCTTGAATCTTTAAAATATCCTACACGATTAATAAAAAAAAAAACGAAAATTGGTTACATCTTAGGCACTGACTCCATACAACATGAATAAAACTCTTTATCTAAAAACTATATTTTCCTTCGCGGAATTTTTCTTTCAACTCTACCATTGAGATTCCTTCGGGACCTTTCCCTTTTGCAACTGATTACAATATGGCGTGGCCGTAAAATATGAAAATGCTGTTAATCACATGAGAATGACTGTGCGGATAAATTCTCATTGTGCTACAAGTGCACTTTTGATCGTATGAAAATGATAATGATGACAATAAAATGTAAATTGACGTCTCATCCCTTTGGCATGAAATTGAGAATGTGGTGTCTTCTATGGAAGATGACGTGGTGGCACGAAACTCCACCAGCCTCTCCCCTTTTTACCCAACAACGTCAATGCGGAAGAGTATGGATGACAAGGAACTAGAGACGCCTGGCTTCGGGAGGTGAGGGGGTGATGGTGGTCTGGGGAAAGAAAGCCACCGACCTTTCTCTTTGGGGATGTTGAACATAGACAGGACGTGGGCAAAGTGACTTCAATAAATACAATACATCAAACGTCACACTGAATACAAAAATCACGCGGACGGTTGGGGGTTGTTGTGGGGGCGATGGCACGACGGGGTGAAATCACTTGGCTGGAAGTTTGTGATAAAGTTCACGGTGAGCAAAAAAGAAACACAACCAGGGTGACTCGCAGGGAATGAAAAGACCCTTTGCGAGAAATAAATATCGTGTCAAGCCGATTGGGGAGCACGGAAATGCGATCCACAGAAGGGGGTGGATGGGGGTTGCTGTGTAAGACGCCCTTTATCTTGCAATAGTTTTTCAACTTTGCCTCATTCATCACCATCCCGCGCGGGCTTGGCGGAGGGAGCAGTAAAGTAAACGACTAATGCCGAGTGACAACATCATCGTCACATTTGGTGAATTATATAAAATTGATGAAGAATAGCAAAATGTTTCGCTACTGCAATTTTCCATCTTTTCAGTTAGAGGAGAAGACCGACACACAATGTGGAGTGGGTTGGAACTCACCACAGAGACTCGATGATTGATGGTTTGTCTTTTTATTGCTCATCTGCGCGTGTATCGCAATAAATATCACTGCATTTAATGCTCTTTACGGGCTATTATGCACCGTAGATCCTAAAATATTCATAGCAAAGTCAGAGATGGATTTCACTGAATAATGCACATATTTGCATATTTTTTCCTACGCAAAGAAATCCAACTTGTTCATCGTCTTCTGCCTTTGACAGAGATTTAGATATTTTATCTGTGAGATATATCGTTGAATTTTTCTCTTTCAATTTAATGGTCCATACAGCGACGAAGAGGAAAATGTCTCAGGGGGTTGGTAGCTGAGCGAATAATTGTCTTATTAATTTTATTATATATAATGATTTAAATCAAAAAGATTATAATAAAAATGCAAAGATAAAAATTAAATATAGCATGGATGGAACAGTATAAAGCGAAAGAACGGTAAGTAAAACTTACGGGCTGTGATTCTTTCTTTGTCAGTGAAATGTGAAGATGGCTGAAAATTGAGGATGGGCAAATTTTGAGGAGAGACGTACTCGCGAGCCGAATCACAGCCAACGCGCAGAAATTTTGAAGAAAGCTTTAATCCTAGCGGGCGTTGGCTGTGATTCGGCTCACGAGTACATCTCTCCTCAAAATTTGCCCATCCTCAATTTTCAGCCATCTTCACATTTCACTGACAAAGAAAGAATCACAGCCCGTAAGTTTTACTTACCGTTCTTTCGCTTTATACTGTTCCATCCATGCTATATTTAATTTTTATCTTTGCAGTTATATATATTTATCTTTGCATTTTTATATGTATATATAATGTATATATCTATGCATTTATGTATATACATATATTTCACTTTACTTTTGTATATGTATATATATAAAACGCCCCGCTTCGCGGGGCGTTGGACTTATGCAACTCAAGATATGACATGTTAACTTTAAAACGCGATATCTCCGGAACGGCTACATAAATTTTCTTCATTTTTGGCATGATGAAAGATATTATAGTCAACTATAATATATCAAAAAATGAAGCAATTCTATAAAGCCGTGCTCGAGATATTCATCGAAAACTCATCGAAAATTTTGTTTTCGATTTTAGCGCCACTTGCGGTCATTTTTTGGACTTGCGATGTTTCGAGCAGTTGTAGGGCTCGTTAATATCTTTCATTTGAGCCCGAGTTGATCAAAATCGGTCAAGCCGTTCTCGAGTTATAGCCAATTTTCGATGAAAAATTGTGGCGGCCATATTGGCTAAACGGCTTGGCCGATTTTTGAAAATAAGGTATCGTTGGAAAGGTATTGATGGCCCCTACAACATATCAAAATTTCAGCTCTCTAGCTATTACAGGGGCTGAGATATAGCGAAAACAAAATTTAGGGGTGTTTCAAAATGGCGGTCGGGGGGGTGGGGGGTAAAATTGGACCTCATAATCGGAATTCTTTCACCCGATATATTAACTTTGCCGTTGACCGCAAGTCTCTATCTATTACCGTTTTCGCGCAATTTAGCGTTATACTCCGGACGGCCGGACGGCCGGACGGAAAAATTTTTGGCGCCACCGTTTTTTGGAATGTGGGGACCCTAATTCGTGCTTATCCCAAGTTTGAGCACGATCTGACGACTTTGCATTTTTGAGTGTACACAGAAGCTGTGCTTCTTTGAAGAAAGAATCACAGCTAAAAGCTTTATTATGACGAAATTTCCGAGTTTTTGTTACTTAATTTTATGTTTTTTTATCATTTAATCATTCAGAACTATTTAAAAGCATAAAATCATTTAATTTTAGAAAGAAAATAATTTATAAATATTAAATTCAAAATATAGATTTTTCAGAGCTTTCAACAAGCAATACCAACTTCCCTAGAGCAGCTATGAGATGACAATTTTATACACGTTGATTTATTACAATGTAGCAAATTATCAAGTTTGAAGTGCGACTTAGAAAATTCAAAAGATGGAATGAGAGGAAGTCAGGAAGTTGGGTCGCGTCGGTGTAAGAAGGCACAAAAAAGAGAGACTGAAGATGAGAGCAAACATTTTTGGAGGATTAAAATTCAATAAAAAGAAATGGTGGGCGAAGAATGGGATCGGGAAGGTGTGATTGAAAAGGAATTGAATTGAATTTTCAACGTGTGGGGAAGTAAACTTTTCAAAAAAGTAATCTTGATGATGCCATTGATGGAGATGGTGTTTGTAGATGTGAGATGGAATGCATTGGACCACCGTATTATCCCACAGTAAGCCAACATAATGAATCCCCATTGAATTCTGAGGTGTTTACACACAAGGAACATCTTTCGATACACTTGTGTGATTGGATTTCATCACCATTTCGATTCCCCTTCCCTGGATGCCCCGAAATTCCCCACACCTCCCCCCTCCCCCGGGCCCCTGTGCACGCAAAAACGCCACGTTCAATTTTCCAAACATGCCTCGGTGGCTCACATTCCCATCAAGGGAACTCCTCTCGACACATATGGAGTCATTCCCACACATCATTTAAATAATTTCCTATGGCAGAGAGATGAGTTTCCTCTCCACCACGAGTTTTCGGCAACCCCCAAAAACCAAACCATTCACCATCTCCACCCACACCACCCCAAGCTCCGGAATCAACCTCCCGGAACAGTCTTTTTCCGACAAACCCCCACGCCCGTTTTTCTCTCCATCACACCCCGAGTTTTCCGATGGAAAACGACTCAGATGGAAAATGTGGTTGCCACCACCCCCGCCGTACCCCATCATGGAAATTATTGCCACTTCGGCGGTGTGGGATGTCGGAAACACATAAGAGAAGGAGAAAAGTTTATATTATACCAACAATATTCTTTGGACCAAAAACTGCCAACTCCCACGCCGCTTTTTCCGGCATCTTTCGAGTCAAATGTATATGTGATTTGCATAGCAGAAAGTTAATGATGCGAATTGTTTAATGCTCTTTTATTAGACACATTTCCACTCATACACAGCCCCCCTCCTCTGCCTTGAGCCTGTGTATATGACCAAAATCTTTATGGTGAGAGATTTAAAATTAATACCCTCATGGAAAAGATTGGGTGAGCAAAAGACTTCCACAAGCGGGGTGTGAGATTGTGAGAATTTTCACGGGAATGTGAGAAAATTTCCACATGAAACTTTCACAGAGTGCAGTAATTTCAGAATTTTATTGCACTCATTTTGTTCTCTTGTTGAATTTTAAGTAAGAAATCATTTCTGGGATGAGGGTGGTAAATTTTTGAGATTGAAAAATCTAATAAAATTGACATAAAAAAGTATTTTGCTTATTTATTGGTGGCCTTTAAAATATTTAGGAGTTTGAACTTTGAAAATTAGGTGAAGCAGTGGAGACGCCTGGTACCATGCACAATGTGTGTTAGTTTAATTTCAATGGATCGTTTGAAGATCGTAAAGTCTTAACCAGTTTTACCCAGACTAGAAGATTGCTTTACCAACGTCTGAAAAAAGATAAGGGTAGTTTTCTGACGGGTTTACGAAAATGAAGGAACTTAAACAAAATTAGAAATATACGCAAAAATAAAAAAAGATACTTTCATTTTATTTTTCAGAATCCTAAAATTGTTCCTTCACTTGAAAATTGAGCTCAATAGTATGAAAATTAAGCAACACCACAACCTCTGAATTTTTAATGAGTTTTCCTTGCAGTTTAAGAAATGCACCACAGAGCATAAATATGTTCTCATTCTCCTCCTTGTATGCAGAGTAATAAAAACAAGTTTATTTAATGTTTTCCCACCTGTCCTAATTTCCTTAACGTTTCGGAAAATTCACAGGAAAACTTCTCAAAGCTGAATGTATTTTAAACTTGGTGGTTTATTTGTGAAAATCTAACGCAAACGCAAAATCAATACTCTTGTGCCAAATTCATCAGAAGCAATTCCAAAACCAGAAATCAAGCATGATGGATAGAATGTGCTTGACTGTGAATACTACCCCCTCCGGAGGTACTGCCTTTCACATATTGCTTCTCTTCATTTCCCCGACGGAAAACATACACATGTGCATAGTTTTCCTTCGACCTTTGAATTCCATAAAATGCATCATTCCTTTATCAAGTCCATCGAATGCAGAATTCCTGGAATCCAATCCTTTGATTGACTCTTGCCCAAGCACACGCAATCGGGCACACCAATTGGATGAGGAATTGGATTAATTTATTGACTATGTATGTATGTATGTAGTGAGCAACAACCCAGTAATTTTCTCAGTGTACCCACAATATTTGTCTGTGGGTTTAATAAATATATTTGCTGTGAGAATTCTCTGAGGTTTTTCATACTGAGCCTCATCCCAACAGGTTGGTTGCACTGTGCTATTCGATTGATGTACCCTCTTGTGAAAAGTTATGACTACGTCGCTATTTACGATGAGATAGATTTCTCAGTGTATGAATTTTCCATGGAAAAGTATACTAAATTACGACGACCCTTTGACGATGCAATTTACCCCAGGTGATTCACCACACGTGACTCACACTGCAGTACAACAACAAAAAAATAATAAAAAAAAGGAAAACAATGGAATTTCCCGCAGTTGCACTAAATATCCCCTATTTTATGCATCACCAGGAGACCCAACATGAAATTTTAACACCATTCCCCCGGTATTTAGGGATGTCGTGTGTATGAGTGTGGATTTTAGCGAAGTAATAATTAAAATTTTGATGGCGTAATTTGCTCCGTGTGCTACGTATGTGAGTTATGGGATTCATTTCCAACACCCAAACTCGTCCGCTTATTTATGCTATACGCTTTTAATGTGAGCATTGTTTTGACAAATTGCTATTCTTGTTTTATAATTACTTTTATGCAGATATTGAAGCTCTACAACCGGGAGGTTTGCCACAATTTACTCCTCTATGCATACTTGCGCGTCTTTTGGGTTTATTATTAAGTTTCATGCGGGGTTGAAATGGCCCATCTGGGGTTGTTTCGGTTGTTTAAAGAAATATTTAAAAATTAGTTATTTCTTTAAAGTTTTCTTTAGTCAGATCGACTTAAGGAACTGTTAATTGTTTAAGGAATTTAAAGACTTAGAAACATTACAGAATTTATAGCTTCCTGGCACCGGAAATTATAAGAATGATTCTATATTTTAGCGTCTTGTAAAATTATGTTTAAAAATAAGAATTCCCAAGAAGATTCCAAATAATTAACTAAAAAATTAGGATTATAGAAAAAATTCTAGCCTAGAAAATTTTCTAGATTTTATGCTCTGATGTCCTTAAAAAATTCTTTTATGACATTTACAAGACTTTCTAGAAATTTTAAGAATAGACCTAGATTTCTAAGTTTTATATTTAAGCAAAATCTGAAACTCTCTTTTGTCTTAAAAAAGAAGAATTTAAAAAAATTCTAGGTTTTTGATCTTAGGCTTTTGGAACTCCTAGAACGTCTTATGTTAGAATATTTTGATTTCAAGATTTTAGGAATTTCAATCCTCTAACTGAAGAATTTAATGATAAATTCTTTCTTCAAACTGTTGCTGCTTTAAATCTTCTCGAGAAAATCATAATAATCCTATAATGATCCCATGAAATGGATATTTCATTCACCGAGACCTAACCCATTTTTTCCGGAAGATCAACTTCTGAATTTCAAAGCACTCGAGTATAATTGAACTCCTTTTCTGACATTTACTCGGCTTCAATGAGTGCGAGGGGTCATAAAAACAACAATAGCCACCCACACACGATGTTACTTATAAATATCGATGGCAACAATGGGGTTGGCATTTGGACAAAAGTCCAGTATTTCATACCTAAAGTGTCTTTTATTGTATGAAATGACCCAATAAATAATATTTATTCAGCTGCGAAGCGATTTCCAAAGGGGGGATTGCTCTCTCTGCCCAACCCATTCATAAAAAAAGTGAGACCAACAAATGAATTCGGAATCTTTCAAAAAAAAAAGCAGCCTCGAAGCATTTTTGATTTATCGGCGGGTGTGCTTGTGGAAAGTCTCCTCCTCAAGCCGCCGTTTTAGCGCACAATATAAATCCCATCTCAATACAATTTTCATTACCACGCAAATGCCACACGATTTATCATCCCATGCACGATCACGCAGATCCGCGCAGAGACATCTTCAAATGGAGCCCGGGGAAGGGGTGAAGAAGGAGGAATAATCTTATATAGAGAAGAAGAAGAAAGAATATTCTAATTTGCCCACAAGGCACTTCATCATGTTAAACCGTCGTTCTTTTTGACTATTTTTCACGCCTCGAGAAATGGAATATCCATCAAAAAGACATTAAAGATGCGACACGGCATGATATAACCGCGCGCGCCATATCTCCCATTGCACTTTTTTACAACTCCAAACCACTCTCACAGGGAATATTCATCTCATAAAAGTCTCTTCGGCATTAATGACTGCCATTGTTAGTTTTAGAGGAGAAGAGCGTCATATTTCGGTGCGCACATAGTTTTATTTGTGTAATCTCATTTAATGCATCTCGGGGGTAATTTTGCTCTTTTATCGCTGCAGTTGTACATCAAACCTCTCCCCCCCCCCCAATGGCAGCAGCCTCCTCGTTTGCCACATTGCATAAATTTTCTACTTTATAATTTCCTCTTTTACGGACACAACTCCCTCCTGTAGCTTCAATGGGAAAAATCACGTTTTGTGCGGAAAATGCGGTGAATGTGGGAAGTTTTACCAGACCAAAAGCGATGACCTGTGACGGTAGTGAATTTCTATATGTTCTCCGTACTTTCTCACACAAAAGTCCCTGCTTTGCTTTGGGGTTTGGGAGCTTTTTTGTATGTACTAACATAGTGAGGGTTTCTAAAGTTTGAATCAGTTTCATTGAGTTAAAGAGAAATTTTAGTTCTTTGAGGAAAATTTCTATTTCAAACTATTTGATTTGATTTAGTTCTTATTTGTAATTTTTGGGATGTTTTGTCAATGTATTCATTACCACACCTTCAAGGATTTTCAAAGTTTAGGAATTACTTAATGAGCTTTGCACATAAAGATAAAACTCTTAATGAAAATTTAATATTTCTGTTGTGGTTTTCATATAGTTTAATAGAAAGAAAAAGCACAACTTCAATAATAGCATAACGCTAATTTTCTCATTAACAAACTTTTAAGAAGTTTCTTTTACTAACAAAAAAAACTTTCATTCCCCCCCAAGTTGGTGCGCACTATAGAGTAAATTAACTCGAGTTATTATTGAACTATGCAAAGTAGTTAATAATTCTTTTCAACTACACATAATTATACATATACATATTACTTCCACGAAATTGCTTTTAGAAAGTCCTTCTAGATAAGTATCTCAGGGCTTGGCCCTAGTAGCGTCTCAAGTATTGCACTCCATCACTCTGTTTCGACGACCATTTAAGCATAATTTTAGAAATATGTATATTCATGGTGTTCAAGAGTTGCCGCATACAATGTGAGATTCAACAGCTCATGACAAATAATAATAGTCCCACGACAGTACTTGAGGTCAAGTATTGTGGCTTTTGATCGTTTGATTGGTTGCTAATTGAAGGCATCCGGTGTGCGGAACCCCAAAAAAGGGTCTCTCTGTATATCAAAATTTAAAAGTCGTGAGAAAGGACAGACTACCCAGCTTTGGCTGGTAGGTAGGTATGTCAAGTAGTCTGGCAAGGATATATTGCAGTTTTTTTTTACCCTTCAACATAACACACGGAAATGTAAATTTCCATTTGAAGCACGTGTCTGACAATTTTTCACTCGCTTTTTTTTCTACCCTCTCTCTGCGGTTTCCCCCCATTGAGTCCTTTCGCACCCTCTTAACTCTGAATTGAGTTTTCTCACTCGGTTTCTCTTTTTCCTTAGCGGACCCATTTGACAATGTTGCCCGAGTGCTTCGGATGGCTTTTGAAATGGTTTCACCTCCGCGCGCAAAACATGTATGTTGCGGGTGGGATAGGAAATTGAATAAAAGGGTTGTGTATGGGGGAGGATGATGTGTGTACCTGGTGGACCCGGGGGGCAGACACAATCTGGTGTTTGCTGAATAGCAGTCTGACGCTGTTGACGGGTTACTTTCAAGTGTGACACATCACGTCTCAGTCTCTGAATTCCCGCCACCTCCAGCGATAGCTTCCGCACAACACTGGCCACATCCCCAAAGGGTGGCTCCACAAAGGCATTCGGTTGCAGCGTTTGCAACTTTGCCTCAACAACGGTTAGCCTATCGTCGAGATGTGAGAAATACCGCACGCGATCCTCGAGGATCGACTGGCGGAAGTTGGCATAGAAGGAGGTGCCCACCGACGAGATGCATAGCACGAACAGCACCAGATTCACTGTACACGATGCTGTGCTCCCCTCGGCGGTTGGGGTCTTTTGTGGTGTCTTTTTCATAATTCAATCAACTCAATCACCTTCACCATCACACCATGCCCAATTGGCACATCGCCCCACTCCGGCCGCGGAGCCCGGCTCAGACGACAACGGGAGAGCAGATCAGCGTGATACACCAAAATTACACACTTCCTGATTAAATCACTGCAATCCCAAGCGGAAGTTGAGCGTTAATTCACTCCACGGTCCACGTATCGACGAACTCGCCTTAGTACTGAATCGCTCACCGATGAGCGAGTGGTGGAAGACCTCAGTGTTCGTGGGATTCTCCTCCAGAGCAACACTACAGTACACCACCATCCATATGCATTCGGCCCCGACGCCAGCGTCGGCCAACTCTCTCGCACTCTCCGGGATTCGGCAGTGAGACGAAGACCTCCTGCTATGTGGTGCACGACAGCACTCCATACACCTCTGCTGTGGAACCTCACCATATTCCGAGCACGCGTCGAAGTCATCTGGCCACATCGGGTACTTCCCCATCTTCACACCGCGACTTTAACGAGTCCGGTATCACTTGCGATGATGATGGAAGGCCCTTCCATCGAAGTGGTCTCCTATACATGTCTCCATTTACGCACTATTGCCCACCAAGGGGCTGCAAACTCCAACGAAAAGGACGTTATGCACAATGTATGAAGCAATAAATTATTAAATCATTTAAAGGAAAAGTTTAAAGACTTGTTTAAAATAGGATCTATCTCGTGAAAAATGCTGGAAATTGTTTTTTTTTAGACGTTTTCATTATTTTTATTTATTTATTTCAATTAAAATAAAAGTTTTAAAGATTTTCCTTTTATTTTACATTTTTTAATGAAAAAATATAAATTCTCTAACACATTCTCAGAGATGGACCATTATTTTTACTATTTTTCAATAATAGTCTTAACCCTTTAAGGTCCATTGGGTCATATGCTGACCAAATGTGAAACATTTTATTTTTTCAATTATTTATGGATGATATTGTTTTTCCATATTACAAATGCATCAAATTCTCGCATAAAAGGCCAAAGAACACGTTCTGACTGAGAAAAGTCCTCTAAAAAAATTCATAGAATAAAAATCGCGATAAAAGAGCGCATGTTTCAATGTTTTTATGTTTCACGTTGGACGTGAAAGGGTTAAAAAACATTTTACACCGAAAAGACCCAAGCTGGCACAATTTTAAGCCGGCTCTGTTTAGCAGAAGAATTTCTTTTTCAGATAAAAGCAGTTAAAAAATTATTTTTTCTTTAATTTTGATTTAAGTAACAAAAGATTTGAAAATTCTCATCATTTACAACTGTTCAGTCATTTAATTAAAAACTATTTCAAGTTTTGAAATGAAAAAAATAAATCTTTTAGAAATATATTTTTCAAGCAAAAGCAGTTAAATTTTTTTAAATCTTGATTTACGTAACAAAATCTTTAAAAATTCTCGGTATTACAGCTATTTAAATATTTAATTAAATATAATAAAAACTTCTTCAAATTTGAATTTAAAAATATAGGTATAAAATTGTTAAAGACTTTTTTTTCAAAAATACAAACATGTGACGTCACCTGTCTTTTTTGCCTCTTATTGGTTGAAGCTCGGCTTGAAACATAAAAATGCTTCATCTTAAATCATCACGAAGCAATAAAATATTTCTTTTAATTTTTTAATGCTTAATTAATTAAATGCAACAAAAACACAATGATTACGTCATTGTTTTTGTTTTTTGAGAAATTTTTCTAATTTTTTGTGACTGATTTTTGTGTATTGTGATTTTCTTGAAACTTATTAAAGAAAAGAATAAACTCCTTTCGTACTTTCTTAATTTTCTTCTAAAGATCACTTCCTCAAGATACAACCAAAGAGTCTCTTCCGTCTCTCCTCAATATCGTGATTAAATAACATTGGTTTGCTCCATTTTAAAATTAAGAAATAAATAACTTTATAAAAGTAATTTCATATTGGAAGCAACCAGACTCGGTTCATTTAATTTGAAATATCTTATTGCTTCTCTGAATTATTAAATACGCCGCTTTATGGATACACCATCGAGCTATTTATGAGACATTTCTATGAGTATTGCATCTCATGTTGTGAATTCCACCTTTAGAGCTGTCTTCTCCACACCATAGAAATCCAATACAAGTGGCTCACAGGTATCTAATAAAGATCACTTTAATCGCTTGAGAAGCTCCCGATAATTAATTTATTGCAACTCTGTGCAACTCATCCGCTTTTCTATTGCGTTTCGCGAGCACGCACAGGAATTCCGTCATCTGGATGTGCTACACCTCCATCACCTCCTTCTACTAATTCATCGCCACACCCAAAGGAAACAACTCTGTAATTAATTTTAATTGATAAAATTTTCATGTTTCACAAACAAGTTTCCACTGTGCAGTTATCTTTATTGGAAATCTATGAAAAGTTGCGAGGTGTGGAAAATTGTTGGTATATAGAAAGTTAAAGAATAGGGGTATGTTGTGTTCAAGAGTAGGTACCTTTTGTGTTTGGAAGTTTTTTTGTTGCTTGATTGGATAAGAGAATTAGAAAGGAATTATCCCGGAAATACAGTAAAGTTTCGGAGTAAAGCTTCAACGTACATAGAGAAGAAGAATTTAAAACAGATAAGTTTTCTTGCTATTTATCTCAATTATCGATTAAAAAGCTTCTCGGAAAACTTTGATAAAATCAATAAAACATAAAATGTTTACAAAAAAACTGTTCAAGACGTAAATTCGTAGAATTTTTGTATTTAGCAAAGTTTTTCAACGTTCGAGAAGCAAAATGTTGAGCAGAAATGGCTGTGAGTCCTTAATTAATTCATGAAGGAAAGTTCATTGAGAAAACTTTCATGGCGAATGATAAGATTTTTCACTGTGTACTCCCCATAATTAGTGAGATGGAATCAATTTAATTTTCTCTCCAGGGGCTCCCCAGAATACAATTTTTTTTTGCCTGTAAAGTCTGAATTCCGCAACATTGTGTCCCTGGGGGTGAATTTAAATGCAGCAAGTGTAGCTCGGTATTAGATTGATATCGCCGCAGAGATGCAAAATCCGATATATTTTCCTCGTTACAATTGCCATTACTCACTTTGTATTCACGTGAGTGAAGTTTTTTTTTCACTCCAATTTTGTGAGGTACTCTGTGGAGGAGGAATTCCACGAGGTACAGGAGATGGGCCCCCTTTGCATATAGCTTGTAGGCTGCTACAGAGGATCTGCATTTCTCGCACATTTGCTACGTGACTAAAGGACTTAATGAAATTTCAGCATGATGGAATCTCTGAACTGAACCTCTTTGTGTGACTCCCAAGAACAGAGAATTGCTAGACAATTACCCTCATTATGGGATTTGGCGAAACAAGGAGAGTACACACAATTCAAACCACCATGATTAAATGTAATTAAAGTCAATGGGTTATTTGAAATTAAATTCCCCCGCGTTGCCTTTCATGACGAATTGCAGACGCAGTATGTCCCCGGCAGGGATGCAATCGAACGTGGGTGGTAGCATAGCCAATCCACGCGGGATACAATTGAGAAAATTATAGCCCTGTAAGATGTGCTCTTGTTTGATTTTCTCACTCGCGAATTCCTCTCACCCTGGCATCTTCCCCACATATGTAACAACATGGGATAGAAAATTGAAATTCAGCCGTGGTTTTGAAAGATAAATAAAATTCCAGACATGATTTTTTTCCACCCTCAACCCGTCAATGTTTTCTTGAAAGGAAAATTGCTGCACAAACTCCAAAAGGTAATTTCCCCAAGTATGGTGGAACGTCTCAAAAGCGCAAAGGGGGACAATGGGAATTGCAGTCTAAAATGATATTCATTCCACATATATATTGATTCCATTTCATTCTCACCTCACCAACGCTTTTGGGTTTATCTGCGTCGACGAGAGCAATCAATTGGCCAATAAATAAACATGGATATTGCTAGCGTCAGCATCGATGGTAATGTACTCACCTGAGTTGAGGCAAAAAGATCATCAAAAGAATTGTAGATTGAAGATAAAAGATTTAAGATGTACACTACCATAAAAAAGTTTCCGGGCAAGGAAAAATGGGGTATTTTTGAAGGCAAATTTCAAATGGCTATATCTCCGGCTGTGGTCAACCGATTTTCAAAAATTTATTAGTTTTGGAAAGGTATATTTCTCACCTTTCCAAAACTGGCAAATTTTTGAAAATCGGTTAACCCGTTATTTATTGGCAGCCATTTTGGTAAAGCTAGGAAAAAGCTTATTTTTCACGATTTCACAAATTTTGACTTTGACCTCTTGCATCTCGGCCGCTAGTGCACCGATTTTGATGAATAGATAGTCGTTGGAAAGGTAATTTAATTCCCTTTCCAGATCTGCTAAATTTTTGAAAATCGGTCAAGCGGTTCGGTTGTAACAGTCATTCTATTGAACTATAGTGAAAAAATACACTTTTGACTATATCTCAGCTTAGGGTTGACCGATTTGGACAAACTCGGATTCAAATGGTAGCTAATAATGCCCTCTAACTTTTAAAAAAAATTTCATCCCGATCCGTCACGTGGTTCTTTTTTAATGTTTTTTTATGTGACCCCCTTATGTTACAAAAAGTGTACCCTAACTTCATTCGCTTCCCAGATTTTTTTATAAGTTACACCTGGCTCAAATTTCATCAGAATTAATAGTAGATATTATCATCTAACTTTAAAAAAAAATTTCACTCAAATCCATCAAGGGGTTCTCCTGTAATGTCAATTTTTGTGAAGCCATGACCCATTTTTGCGTTAAAAGTTGTCTGATAAAATCTTTGTTTTTTTTTTCAAATTCAAACATTTAGATGCACATAAGAAAATCCTGGTTAACTGTCTGAATATTAGTTTTTTTTACAATTGATCAAATAGTAAAAAGAAGTTTAAAAAGATGTTTTAAAAACAAAAAATCAAAAACGTAGTAAAATATCCTAAAAAAAAGTTTAATTCATGATTCTTAAAAAATTTAGTTGTTTCTAATCACTAATATTCTCGAAAACGAATTTAATAATTAATTTATATTATATATAAATTATATTATTAATTTATTTATTTTAGCAATTTATCTTAATCTACAAGGAAAAAATATTTTTCAACTCTGATCCTCATTCTCCTTATTTATGAAATTGCTGAAAGTGAAATTTCTCAAGTGGCAATCCCCACATTCGCGAATGGCAAATTATTCGGCGTATATATTTGAAATCTTGCCACAAATTGAATATTCATTCCTACACTGACATTTCCATTCTGGAACCTGACGATTGCTGCAATATGCCCCTCCGCGCGCAGCTTCTTATTTGCTTATTTTGTCGCCACGTGATAAATGATATCGGGTGTTTTAAGTGTGATTAATCATTTGTTGACACGGCAATCCCCGGTGCTTTTCGTCACGATTCAAACTCCCGTAAATAAAATCAATTTGAAAGTGAGGGAGTGTGTGGGAGGAGAGATTCCTGAGTAGGCGTGGGGGTGGGTTTTGCTTTGAATCCTGTAGCTCACCTTAATTAATCCTTTTCCATCGTACTTCACCCATACTCGTCGACCTGCACCAAAAACAATCAAATAAATGGTTATTGCTGTTGGGAGTTTGTCCCCATGCTTCGCTGCTCTGACTTTATGGCAAATAGCACCCCACCCTTCCAGGTCACAACCCCCGCATGCAAACCCCCGCCTCATGGTCCTTTCTCTCGGGATAGACAAATTGCTCCTGGCTGCGTAAAAAGTCGACTTTCACTTTATATCCATGAAATGCGCAGTAATTTCAGCAAGAAGAAAAAAACTCCAAGATTCGGACGAAGGGACACTAACAGGGTCAGAAGGTTGGGGTTTTGGAGGGAACAAAAAAAAACGAACGACGAAAAGTCCAGATAAGAAGTTAGAGCCCGAGAAAACATTATAAATGTGGAATTTTATAAAACAAATACCAATTTGATGTTTCCTCAGGAGGATAATAACAAGAAAAAGGGCGGTTGATGCTGGGTGAGCTATATACGGAGATGGAAAAGCTACAAAAAAAGGGGAGTCCTTGGGGTAGGATGGGGGTGAAGGAAAAAAACGACTCTAATTTAGTATGAACCGAAAAAAAGCAAATGAAAGAATTCATTGAGTGGGTGGAAGATGGAAAGTCTAGAAAATTGCCAATTTACTTGTCTCTGTGTTTTTCCTCCTACACCCCCCTGATTAAATTACCTGCATTACCCGTACTACCCTTTTCTTGCCATGACATCCCCCAACATTTGCCACCCCATTGTCATAATCGTTAATTTGAGCTGGAAAATTTTTACGTAATTACAAGACATTGAATTTTCCGATCCTCCTTTTTTTCTTTGAGAAAATGAGAAGATTTTTCTTTTAAATTATACGTGAATGTCATACTGGCTCTTTAGAATCTACACCCAGATACTCAACTTTACTTCATTTATTAGTACGAGTTTAGTTGCAATTTGTTGAATAACAAGGTAACGTTGAAATGAAGCTGAACTAGACATGTCTCTCTCAAGCACCCTTTTAAACCCTCCTGAATAACCCACCGTGCAGTGGAATCCCACACAATCCACCCCATAAACAAGCACAAATACACAATCCCCCCTAAAGGTTTCTTTAATGGTTCAATTTGACTCTGTAAATATGATTTTGCGATGCGAGAGAAAAGTCCCAGCAATGCATCGTGGAAAACCCCCAAGAGCGTGTGTGTGTGTGCCTTTAATTAGAAGTGGCACCGTGAAAATGGCCAGAAGCTCAAGTGATAACTCGTGATCCACATACGAAACTGTTTCGAAGAATTTCATAAACTTCATTAAGTGCAACATTACCCGGAGCATAGTCATTACATCGCACGCCGGAGGTACTCCTGAAGTGGATATGCTGCACTCACAGCAGGGAAAACTTCGTTAAAATAGAGAACCACCCCCATGGTTGTCCCACCCAACATGACACTAATAGTTGGATCCCTGGTACTATGTGCAAGGGATAAGACATACACTTGGAGAAATTTCAGGAGGGAGTGAATGTGAAAATGCAAAAATAACACAGATTAAGAGTTTATGTGGACCCTAAATTTAATTTAAATTTGGTGTTTTTGCTGAAATTTGTTTTTAAAGTAAAGTTTTCATTTTTTATGTAAGAGGTTTAGGAGAAAAATTTTTAATGAAATACAGGAAAAGTGCTCAAAAACGTTTTATAAGCTTCAGGTGATTTTTTCGGTGTTCATCAGAGTTAAATACTTGGTGTTAGCCACGAAGTGGAACACCAACTAATTAGCTATTTTCTTAAGGAATAAAACAGCAATTTAAGCCGGAATTTTCCATCCCACAGCTTCATCAAGCTTTGATAAGCGCTGAAAAAATCAGATGAAGAAATGTTCTAGATCGACTTTAAAAGCTTTATTTTTAGCCCCTTAAAATCTGAATTTCATGGTATAATGAAAGATTCAAAAATTGAGAAAATACTTTACCCAGAAGTGCAAAAAAAATTAATTTTTTAAATCATTAAATTACATTTCAAAGGTTTTTTTCATATTTTACAACCGATAAGGAAAATGATAATTCTCCAATATTTTCCGGGACAATTAAAGCACTTGAATTAATTTTAAAATTACCAAGCATTTCCATTGTATCAAGGCTTTTCAATTCAATGTTTCCATGCATTTTCTCCATTTCCTCTGAGTGTAGTCACCTCTTTGGTGCATCGCAAATTTTAGTCATTGTATTTCCTGCGTGTGTGCACATTTATTGTCTCGAAGGGAAATTCCATGCATTCGATAACCCTCTATGTAACTAAGCTGTCTGTGCACCCCCTCATTGCACATAGTAAAGCACCCAGAAGGTGAACAACATCCCCATCCTCCGAGCCATTCACAATTCTTGTTTCATATTCAACCAGCAACGTTAAGAGTTCATAAAGTGTTCAAAAGAATCCCCCACAAGTTTGCTGCTCTTGACAAGATTTCCGCAGCAACTTTTGTAGATTATCCACTTCTTTCAGTCAAAAGACTCTTTTGGGGGGAAGGGGGCGAGTTCTATTTTTTTTTCGGAACCCTTCAGTATGTATGCCAACAACATTGAGAGAGAGAGAGATCGAAGTGAAATTTGATTCCCACCGTACATCCGATTTTCCTGCACGATTTTCTCATGTAACTTCACATTAAATACTCTTCATTGCACAAGATATTGCCTAGGAGTTTCAATATTTTAACACTTCGTGCCTTTCTTACCCCGAGATGGGTGAAAATGAAGAAGAAGTGCTAAGAATCACGTTCACTTGCATCCTTTCTCCGTATGTTGAATTTTCTTTCATGGGAAGTAAAAAGAAACGAATAAAAGGGCTAATAAATAATTATTTTGTTGCACTTGAATGGATTGGTCCATTTTGGATGTTTATGAAATGGAAAAATTTTTTGTTAAATTTATCAATTTTGATTATTGAAGTATTTAATTTGTTAATAATTCTTAATTTCTTTTAAAAGTCTGAATTGTTTTGATGATAATTTAAATGAATGCTTCTTTTTTTATAATTAATTTCTATTCAGATTTTCTGTGAAATGGAGACGCCTGGTAGTTATAATATATCACTTTAAATATATTTTATTTTTTTTCTTTCTAATGAAGAATCTTAATGTATCTCAGAAATATAATTTTTATGCTAGATATGGTATTAATCTTGAGAAACTTTAAAGCTCAAAATAAAATTATTAAAAAAATATATTTAATGCTGAGATAAATTATCAAAATTTTTTATTACGCCAAAAAAGTCTAGTTTTATTTTTTCAGCACTTTCCAACCCGTCCAAAATGCAATGAATCTCTTTTGGGTGTGAGGAAGAAAAGAATGGACAAAAAGATCCGGTGGAAGGCGGACGTGTGAAAAAAAGTGGTGCATATGAAATATTCTCTCTCTCCATTTCACAGTAAAACTTTTACCCAGAATTTTTAGTATGCAAGTCCTCGGCAGTGGAACGTGCCAATAAAAATTGCATGAGTTTTTTCTTCTTATAATTTTGTCCTCGTAAACTTTTTTCCCACCACTTCCTCTGTATTGTCACATATTGCTAATTTTCCCGTGATGTTACTTTAAGTACTTTCCACCCGAGGAACTTTTTTTTGCTTTAATTCAAAGAAAAACGCAAGAAAATCTCGTCTTAAGGAAAAAGTTATATTAAATAGTTATCGATATGAAATAAAGGAAAAAAAGGCCATAAAGTTGAAATTTCTTTTCCACAGGATGTGAATTATTAAGCACCCAAGTAGCAATCTAATCAGAATTTAGTCAATGGCAAATATTTATTTTCTCTCCCTGTGTGGTGGAGAAAATATGAGGTCCATTGCGGATGGAGAGGAATGGAGAAAACAAAGAGAAACAAAAATACTCCCACGGGAGGGTAAATTTTATCTCACAGGGCAGTTGCCGCATCTTCCAAAAAGTTTCAAGTCACTTCCTTTTGGTCCTTTTCCCTTGGAATTTACCACCCTCACCCATCCCTCGCTTGGCGTACAGCTATTTGTGTATATTGTTCATCCCCCTGTAAAGATCCACTTTTACTCGGGTCCCCACAGCCCCCGTAAACATCATTCCAATTCTGTTTGTCATCCGAAATGGATGTTTGCCATGGGTGACCAACTTGGCACACGAACGTCCACAAAATACTTCCCGAAGGGGCCAAAAGTTTTCCTCCGAAAAGTGGGGAAGATGGATTAGAGTGACTAACATTTTGAATATTCCCAAATTGATAAGTTTGCTCTCTTGTACGAGAGGGTGTTTTGGGTGCATTCATCAAGGTCCTTGATGCTTGTTTATAAGTTTTCCACAAACTCGGAAAACTTTATGGAAATTTATATTAATAGAAAAACAAGTTATATTGAATTTAACCGATTTTGTATATTCGTTTTATATGAAAATTGTATATTCCATAATTTCCTCAAATTTCATTTTTCCTTCCTATATTGAAAAAAATATTCTCGGAAGAAAAGAATTCTTTATCGGTTTTATTTCTTTATTATATACCTATTTATACCTGTATTATATATCTCTTTTGCCATACAACACGTATTATATGTCACAAAATCCCTACATTATACGCTGCCACAGAAGCTTCTTCTGCGTCTCCTCGGAGGAGGAAAAAAAAAGAGAGGATAAAGATGAAGAAAAAGGGAAGGCGAAGAAAAGAAAAATATATATAGGTATACCTTGTTTGATTTGGTCCGTAATGTGTGTATCACAACAGGTTTCTTTCTAACCGACACGGGGGTATTATAGCGCATTTATTTATTTTTTTCCGGTAAACAATGTTCTCTCTTTGCTCTAAGGTGGTATCATTAATGTATTGGTTTTTGTTGTTCTTTGGGCACCCCACAGCCTCATACCTCTGAGCTCTTTTTTCTTTCTTTCCTTATAGAGGGGCAAACTCGAAGAAAGCAAGATCTAAAGGTATTTTTCAGTGTACCTTGCTGCACACAAAAAATCAGCACAAACAACTTGCAAAAAATACGTTTAAAAGAGGAAGAAAAAAAAGAATAAATCGCGTAGTGAAGTACATAACTTCATTTAGCTTGAAAAGAGTTTCGCCACAGCAGTATCCTCAGTGCTGTGGAGTCATGAAACGAAATGGTTTGTGAGCAATTTTGGGGTCTTTTGCCCAAGCAAATGCAATTACATTTCACCCCGCGGATGGACAATTTGCAGCAAATATTGGATTTCATGTTCTGTAATTTAGTCATAAATGGCATTTTGGCTAATTGACGATGCGAGGGCAAAGTTGCGGAAAAAGAAGCAACACATGTCAGTGTAATCCCAAAGTCTGAGAGCTATGCGCTTAATTCCACTCAATTACTCATCCAGTCTCAGTCGTCATTAATTTTATCGCTGCACTAATTTCACTGTGAATTCTTCGCCCAAATTGCCTCACTAATTTCCACCCCCACGCGCGCGTAAGCTGTGTGCAGCAATCATTGCTCCACATGGGAATCCATCCCATGGAACCGCGGGATTTACTGCACGCGAGTCCACAAAAAAGGGTGCGAGGACATCAGGGAGCATTTGGGTGGAAATTGGCGATAAAACTTGAGAAATACTAGGTCGCACGTGGAAGGCCCCACATCCAAGAAATTGAGACGTTAAACCCATAGGAAGAAGCGGGATGACGTAGAGTTGAGCAGGGAGTGATGTAATAAAATTTTATAGATGAGATCGATGCAATTTTTATGTTCTTAGAATTTATGTTGAGGAATGATTTCGTTTTACGTGCTACTCAAAAGAAACACAAATACAAAATAAACTTCATAAAAAAAACTAATAAACCATTTAAAAATTTTTAAAGGTATTTTCTCACTTCTTTGTTTACGATTCAAAGAAACTATTAGGAGGAGCTCACCTACGAATGTAAGATATCACGTAAAGTAAAAGAGAGATAGAGTAAAGAAGAGGAATTTAAGGAAACGTGGCTTAATTTAGATTTCTGAGTGTTACTATTTCCCACCAGAATCAGCTGGATAAAGTGGGAAAAATTTTACACAAAAATGGATATAATGACGTCATCATTGTGTTTAAGTCCCTTTAAATGTTTGAGACGTAAAAATATCATTTAAAAACACCAATGAAACATTAGGACGAATGTTACATGTCATAAATTTCGAATAAGAGTAAATAAAAAATAGTTTCAAGTACTTTTTACTCCATTCCTTACGTTTATACGTGAGTACCCCTATACAAAATTATTTTATTGGATTTAGAAAAAATTAATGAATATTTATCTAATTATATGAATTATACTACAATATTAATAAATTGTTTATCGTGAAATTTTTATAATTATATTTGAATATTTTCTCAGAGTTTTTCTTTTCAGTAGAAACAAGAATTTTTTATTGAATATTTCATGGAAAAGTAATTGAAAAACTTGTCTTTTCTATTATATAATTTTTTTTAAATATCCCCTAATCTAATTTCCAAAGTTTTTCAACTCACTTTGTATGTGAGAATCTTTTTATTTATTTTCTGCAATCTGTGTGAGGGAGGTGCGCGAAGGCGTATATGGTATCGGTGAATAAAGATGAAGTTCATCATTATTCTTGCATGATAAATGACACGTGCTGTCATTGATGGAATAATAAAATTGATCAATGGAGACCCTCCTACAGCACCCGCAAGCATCTCTATTTGTTTTCCCTTCAATCTAAACCAAAAGATATACAAATTGCTCTTTCTCTATGCGAAGCATTTCCGCCGTAAAGAGGCTTTTACAGACGATGAGATAAAGTCAAATATATCTAATGCTGTTAGGTGTTGTTCCCGAAAAATTTTTGGCGCCTCTCACCCATTTCTTCTCTCCTCCACCTTTGTGCCGTCTCGTAAACACTTTATGGAGCTGCTAATGGGATGAATTATCGTGGTGAAAAGGGAGAGTGCGGAATCCTCCGCATATATACATGATGAAGGCTCAATACGCCTCCCTCCGCTCGTCTTTGGTTGATGATGAAACGGTGAGTCTGACGTGAAGCTAATTGGAGTGTCAGCTCATTCCACGCGCCTCCACCGTACAAATTCATCATATTCGCCTCCTGAAGGATGTCCAATTGATGGGCATTCAAAGAGGCACCAAATTATTACATCACTTCATCATGCCACTGATTTGATGATAGTGCAATTGTAAATCTCAAAACGATGAGCTCCGGAGTAATTTCCTGTTTCATCCATCTCTCTGCAAGTCAGCTCTCTCAGCTCCTTTCAGCGGTGCTGCCCCGCGTGTTTATTGAAAGCCCGCACGACATTTCAATTTATTCCCCGAGTGCGCGTTTAAAGCAATTTAATCTCTCAATGCAAGGTGGATGGGAAAGTCTCCCGCATTATATATTTTTCCTCACGTGCCATTCACACTCTGTGCACCGTCCGAGTTTTGCCACAGAGTTTTGATAATAAATTTTAAAGAGAGACGGAAGTTGGTGTCAAGAGTCCTCCACTCTTTTGAGGTGACTTTTCCCTCTTTGAAGTTTATGATGGTCAGGAGGGAAAATTCTCTCACAAATACCGTCTGCATATTTTCCCTTTAATAGATAAACAGACTCCCGGGAATGTTTATTTTGATTTGATTAATTTTACATTCAAAAGGAGAATGAAGAGAAGTTTGATGTTAAGTTATGGGAGCACAGATGAGGAATCTTGCTTCTGTGTGTTGAGGTGGAAAAGTTTGAGATTTTAATAAATACCATAGACAGAAATTTATATACCTATATCACAGAAAGGGAGCATTCATATAGTTCTTTATGAGTTTCTTTCCGTAAAATCCTTTTATGACTTGTCTGGAAAATTTAATTTAATTTTTCTTTTCTAATTTTCCTAAATAAGGAATAATCAAATAATTTTTAATACTCGAAGAATTTAATGAGCGATTTTCGTATTAATTTTAAAGCAAAAAAATTAAGATTTGTTTGCATTTTCACAAAATGGTTAAATATTGTTCAGAATTTAATATTTTCACCCCTAATAAATCCAGTGATTAATTCAATATGAATTAAGCAAGAAAACTAGAACACTTAACACTATCAAAACCACTCTGTAATTAATTAAAAACATTTTCCAATTAAGCTCCATTCCACCTTCTAAATTTTCAGATTTTTCCCAAAATATTTTACTATTTCCATGAAATAATATTCCGCACAATATTGAGAGTATGATGACTAACCAATTCCCATCAACTGAAACATACCAAAAAGTACCTCTGGGGGTTACAGCAACCGACCTCTGTAAATGGAATCCAAACCATCGAATGGGGGAGATTCGTGTCTGAACCCATTATTATTCGCACGACCTCACTGGCCATAAATTACGCATCTCCGGCGTAGAATAATATTGATCCTGAAGATGGGGAGCAAATGCTCCAGCCGGAAGTGGACTGAGAGAATGGGGGGCTTTGGATAAACATGTAACGAGTGAATTTACGCCACAAGTTGTTGATGCGTTCACCCACCGAATCGACCGCACATCCCCCCAACCCCACCTACCCACCCCCTCCGTCATGGGGGTCTCGATCGAATGGATGGCACCGACAAAAGTTTTGCGATGCGGAAAAAACTTTTTTGCCACGAAGAATCTCTGGGGCTGGCTGCAATCATAAATTCCCCATCAGGGGTGGCGCAAATACCGGGCGTTTAGGTGGGTGGGGTGAGAGTCAATGCGGATCGAAAAGTTTGCGAAATATCGGGTGGAAATTGAGAAACACCAAAAGTTGTGCTGAAGGGTCTCCCGGAAGAAGCAAAGGCAAGAAAAAAGCGAGCAATCGAACGTCATTTCGAGTGGGGCAATATCTATTGAATTCCCACGATCCACCCTGATCCGCCCAAGACCGTGTCAATAACATTTTCATCCAATTTCCCAGGAGCGCAACGAAATGAAGCTTTAGGTACTTTTGCGATATTTGTACAAAGTGAAAAGCTCAAAGGGTTGTCAAGTATTGTAGTAGTAGGTTTATCGTAATAGTTTGTTGCTCTGTCGTTATGGCGCTGCGATATAATATACATATATAAATTTTTCCGCGTGATATGTTGAAACCATTGAAACATAAAATGTAATTGGATGTATGGCTAAATATTTATTTTTAAATAAAGTGCTTTAATTATTTCAAAAATCTTTTTCTATTTTTTTTAAATAAATAATGTAGGAAATTATATGCTAGAGGACGCTACTCCCTTTAGTTCTTAATATAAATTCTAGCAAAAATGTTTGATCTTTTCATAACAAATTAACAGCAAAAAAAGATAATATTTTCTTCACGAATTTAATGTTATAATTCTCCAAGAAATTGATGAAGAAAACACAACGCCATCTATTGCACAAAACATTTTTAAAATACCTCCAATGATAATTCCCCAACTATGTACTGAAGAGTCAATGAAATTTTGTAAAAATTCCTCAAGAAAACTTTGCAAACCTCTTCTAAAAGCTACGAAACCTTGTTCTGCATACCACGAGGGATGCATACTAAATTTAAAGTGCATGCAGCGCAAATTGACATGCAGTAATGAAATCTCCTGCTCTATCAATTTTATTTTCAACATCTCACGAGAAAACGAAAATTGCTGTTGATGCTGAATTTCTGCACTTCCCCTCGAAGGCAAGAACAAAAGTTATATCGCACCACTCTTCTCTGTGTTGAGCTGAATTCTCGTCACATCGATGCTATAAAAGTTATCTATTAACATTTTCTTTAATAAAAATGTCTTGGCCCTTTTTGCCATTCACGAAAAAAAGGAAGTGTGGAATTTTATTGCCGCCCAAAGGACAATAAAAATGATTCAAAATGAAAATTTACACAATAAAATCCTCCCCAAATGCATTTCTGGAGTTGACTTAAAATGGGTTAATGCGATGAAATAGGCTTCATAACACCACCCACCCACAATTTCCAAAGAACCAATGAATTTTTCTTTTCTCCCAGAGTTTACACGGGCTTCGCGATGCCAAACGTATACCTACTCCCCTTGAAAAAAAGCCATGTGTTGAAAATTGTAATAACCACGGGTAATTTGCAGCATATTTCCCAATAAAGTTTTCCACCACGACCACCCCCTTTTGTCCAGGAAGAAAAAAAACATGGCAACTTTTTCTTCAGAAGCGACATAGGGAAAGTTTTTCAATTTATTGGCAAACGCATTCAAGATGTCTACAGAGTGGCTGCCTTTTGCTGAAATTTGTCCAACGGAAAAGCATAACGTTGTTGCCGGAAGTTTCTACACAATGTTCCTTAAGAAGTTTTTTGTTGAAACTTTTTTTTTTTTGAGGTGGATTCAACTAATAAATTTTGTAAAGTTAATTTCTGCATAACATTTATTACGCGTAATGCTTGCAAATTCGGTTTGTAAATCATCAGAGATGAATGAATATTTTTTTTGGAAAATAGGTTAGGCTCGTTACGACACCTTGTTCCATTTAGAAATGTGTTTAATAAATAGTTTTTGTTTTTCAATATTTTCTTTGCATAAAACATTTTTCTTTTTCCAAATATTTAATGGGACAAAAAATAGGGCAATTTTTTTCCCTTTTCTGGGAAATTTTCGGAAGCTTTTCTAAGCTAATTCTCAGTGAAAAATGCGAAGATTTTTTTGGCAATTTATTATTAAATGCTTTGTAAATCTTTGATCCAGATATGGTTTAAGAAATTTTTGAGATTTTCACGCAGTCTGACTTCAGAAATGTCTAGAAAAATTAAATTTTAAACCCAAATATTAAAATTTTCTTGTAAAAAGCTCTAAAGCTCTTCTTTTAACTGAATCTATATAATTTTTGTGAAAATGAAAATTTTTATTCCATTTTATGCTCTCAAAATCAACAATAAAACATTTCAAGCGTACAATGGACGAACTGGATTAAGTTGAAAATATGCAAACATTACCCTGCAGAATTTTAGTTTTCATTTGACCTCTTTCCATATTATAGATTTTTGAAGAAAGCTCATAATTTACATAAATATGAGGGCATTTGGTGTCGATTTCTTCAGCGTGACTTTAACGACAGCTCTGCCTGAGGAAGAATGAAAAAAGGGTTGAAGAATTTGACGGAAGCACGTCGGTGGGCTCTGCAATTAAAGCCACGTGATAATTCTGCGTGGTGTCAGGGCGGGTTTCAGAGCAATTAAGCGACACCCCGAAATAGTGGCTGGTCATAAAGAGAGCCCCAATGACCTCCATTAACCATAGCGCCTGTGTGCCACCCCCTGACGCCGTGTGCTTCCATGAATACCAAATTTAAATGCTCTAGCTTCGCATCCATCCACCCCTAACCAACTGAAATTTATATGGGACAGCGAAACTTTTTGAAATTTCGCTGCTACGCTCATAGAATGCGATTTCACCTGTCGTGACGCGAGGACATGCTCGGAATTCTTCCACATCATCCCACCCTGCGCTTGTATGAGGGGGATGAATGTGTGCTCCATGCGGGGAGTTAATAACGCAAGAAAGCTGTGGCAGGTGAAACTCTCTTCTGGGAATTTCCGGTCTTTAGCTACCGCGCCTGTATTTAATTTTCGCATGTTTCCCACCGTGGCACAGCTTTCCACAGCTTCCTGTGCGAAAAAGAGTCACCATTGGGATTTCGTGATGGTATTTCCATCATCAACGTGGGTGGCAATAAATTTGTCTTGGCTGAGATTCCTCACTGAGGATATTTTATTGGTGCTGCCAAAATATTTTTCTCTCGCGCACACCCTCAGCGTGATTCTCAAATCAAAATCATAATTTTTGCAAAAATCTCATAAATCTTTAAGCTGGACATTGGTTGCTTGCTTTGCGGGGCAATTTTAGTGGTTCACAGCATAAGAGATATGTGTTTTTGGGAAACAGGAGAGATTTAAAATATATGCTGCTGCATTGCTAATGATGACAGAACGTGTTGGATAATTAATTCTCATGAGAAAATAGCTCGTAAACTATCACGAATTGCCGCATTACTGCGAGAAACATAATTTATCGTGAAATTCCATTGAGAATTACAAAATGTCCACGTAAAATTAATTATTAATCGTATTTCAATCATTCGGGAAACTGTCAAGATTTATTATTTCAATATTTGAGCAGTAAGAATATTAAGGGAGAGCTTTCTCATAAAATTAAATGATTAAAATTATGATTTTTTTTTTCATAAAATAGTTTAATGATTTTCACGTGTCAGAAATCCTGATTTCCCCATCATGACATGAATAAAAAAAAATGAAAGCTCTGCATTATACAGAAATCGTGTAAAATATGATCCCAATAAAAAAATCATATTTAATCTCCTGTAGTTACATATAGTTTCATTTTCATCTCTATGCTGCATTGCATACATACAATATGCGCCACCTAGTCCTATGATTTCTTATGGGAGCAACAAAATATTTAGGCAAAATTCACAGGGTGGCCATAAAAAGTTGCCATAATGGAAATCCCCATGAACTTTTACATTGTTTCACCCACAAGTACAGCATAAGAGATAAGATGCAATAAATTTTGTGCTTAGTGCATAACATAATGTTGACGATGGTGCAGAAAACTTTTACAATCTCCAAATGAAATGGGGCGCTCCGGGGTGGAAGATAAAACCACATGGCTTCCCCCAAAAAAAGCATCAAACAGTGCCACATCGTCTTTTGTGAGAGAGAAAAAACCCATCACACATTGTTCTTTTTCACAGGGTGACCTCATCGTTGCTACATTTTTTTTACTTCCTCCCCATCACCTCCCCCCTAGGGTGCTGTGCAATTGAGGGTCGAAGCACTTAAAAACAATGCGATGATGAAGGGACGCGCAGGATGGTGCAGGGATGCAGAAACTTTAATGCTCAGATGCATCGTAAAACTCCCAAAGAGCCACAATTTCCACAGAGAGAAAGGTCTTCCCCAGGAAAAAATGGATACGCAGAGATGGGAGTTGCACAGATGGGAGGATCTCATCCCCTCACAGGGGAGCAATAAATGGCTATAAGCGAAAGACTTCCATCATATATACGAGAAATCGTGCAGCATGCATATTTCGTCGTACAGTTATAAATATGATTTATGAAATTTGCACTGCGATGCTTCAAAAATTGAGTAAAATTTAATATATTTTGGATTACTCGCTACGTGTAGGTGTATTTGATTTCATTTACAACATAACTCGTTTCACGGGGCTGCTGCACAACATTTACATATGTACATAGGAAGGGGTTTAAGGGGATTGAACTCATGTAAAATTTACTATTTTATTGAAATTTAATTCATTCAAAATAAACTCATTTTTGGCGGCAGTAAAAGCTTTTTGAATAAAAAAAAAACAACTTTCAGGATAACTTATGAAAAATTCTTTATTGACGTCGTTCTAGATCTCTGAAGTTTAATCTTTTTTTTAATTAATCAGATATAATATCCCCTTAGCTCCTAAAACTCACTTTTCTCACATTTTGAATTTTGAAATTTATCCGTTTCACACGCCATTTTAATTCTGTACTAAAGTTAAATGGCAATAAAATCAAAATAAGCTCCTTATGAAGTTCTTTTGCTCCCTTTGGAGCTTTTCTCGAAAAAAAAGTAGGACAAAATCCAGGAGAATCCTTGAGGGGATCTTTCCGCCGTATGCTCCGTCAGGGGTACCTTTTTCCATTCCGAATGTCCATAAATATTTAATTTGAGATGAAATGCTTCGCAATGCTGCGATTGAAAGCACTTCACCATACACAGAAGGATTATAAATAATGGAAAAAGAAGCCAGAGAAGGCACGAACAGACGTAGCAATTAATTATCTTCCAGGGAAATTCACTTGGTCTCTGTACTCGGCGGGGTTGGGGGTGTTTTTGTGGAAATTCCTGAGAATTTTCTAGGGTACATTTGTCCGATTTAAAAATTTAAAGTGAAAGTGAAAGCTCAATGAATGCCATTTCATGGATCATTGTTACCTCTTCCTGTTGTAAATGATGGACTTTTGGCGTCGCCACTTTTGTGGGACAGGATACAAATTCATTTTTCACACATGAGGATACTCACCGGTGTTGTACTACTCTCCATTTATTTTAATCCACGTCAACTTGATGTCAACGTAATTTAGCAAACAACAAGACCAATTGAATAAAGTCCTGCCGCTCATGTGGGGTTATGGGCGTAACGATTATTCTGCATGAGGGATGCCTTTAAAGTTATATGGGCTCAACACACTCTGATGAGTTGTTGAGGATTAAGCTGGAGAAATTCCCTCTGGAGATGCTCCAATTATATCACAATGCAGGATAAACTCATGGGGTCAATCTATTGATTTTAATGTCATTCAGAAGCTCTGTGACCATTATTTAGAAATCCTGTGCAATTTCCTAGTAGTACGTACCAAATATTCGGGACAATACTTTGATGAAGAACAATTTTGGGTCACACAAGGGCCTATGTATGCTTCCCTGTGCAAAAGTTCCCTCAATATATAGCTCAAAATAATCCGTCAGATATTTCAAAAGTTCCCCCTTTTAAGGGTTGACGAGTGTGTAGTGCTGATATTGTGGATTTGCGTGGAATTAGTGTGGAGCTATTAAGTTGCTATCACCCACTACAAAATGTCCCTTCCCCACCGAATCGACTTGAGCAAATTATTCCGTTGCCAGTTGAATAATAAATCACCATACGAATGTCGAAATGGACAAGTTTTCCCGTCTACACAATCACTCCTCGTCATTTCCACTTTAACCCCCTGTGTGTGGATGAACCTTGAGGGCGCGGGGGTTGTGGTTGTAAAATTTAAATTCAACCACAGTCCTATCTCGCTCCCAAAAGTCTTGCTAGTTTACTTTCCTAGTGGTTTTCCATGTAAACGACGTCAGAGTTGAGAAGAAATAATTTCTTTGATAATAAAGATAAAATTTGCGTTGAAAATGAATATTTTCGAAATAAATTATATTTTTTTTCGGCAAAAAAAATTAAAAGAATTGCAGCATTTGTAATAATCTTGGTAGATTTAGAACCTAATTCATGAGTGAGCTTATTTTTGTAAAGATCTAGGCCAGTTCCCTATAACTCAATTAAATTCTTTGATCAATTCAAGATATTTAACCCAGTTTGCCTATTTAATTAGAAAACTCGTAAAATTTTCTTTTTTTTTCTTTTTTTTTTTAGATTATAATACAAGAAGAGTTCTAGAACTTTTTATGCGAAATTTCAAGAATTTTAATTAAGAATTTATTTTTTTCTACGAATTTAAAATCAGATTTCGAAAAAGTTTCAAAAAATTCCTTTGATTATCTGGGATAACAACCTAGATTCATTTAGGATGATTTTAAACATAAATTCTATAGATTCTAGGTTATTTTTAGCTATTTTCTAAAACATTTTTTTTTAAATAAATCAAAAAAACATCTTTCATCTATCTCTGAAATTGATTTTCAACCCCATTCAATTCTGTTTTAAATTCATAAAATGTGAAGAACAAAGTGGAGGACAATTGAATGTGAAAATCATAAGAATTTGTAAAATTCATATGAAGAACCTTTCTGAATTTTCTACATACATCAAAAATGCATTAGATCACACACATAGTAAAATTTTCCCAGTGAGTATGTGCGATGGGAAATTTTGGAAAAATATTTGCAGAGCATCCATGGAAATTGGGTCACAATTCCGCAGTGAGAGAAAATTTATTATTGCAATCTGTGGGGCAAATATTGGATTTCCTTTCATCTGCGGCAAATGCAGGGGTGGTTGATATGGGAAACTGCAAGTCAACTTTTAACCCACAAAATTCCAGGGGTATGTGCACTTTACCAAGGACTCTTTGAATTTGTTTTATCTACCCCCGTCCCCCAAATATTATTTCCTTTTCCCGGTAAAACAAACACATCACCCATTCCCTTTCCCCGCGTCTTTTTCGAAGCACCATAAATATGTATGCTTTTCGATATTTCAAAATTAATGGTTGAGGGACTCGAGAGCAAAACATCACTCAATTTATTTGTCATTCCATCCGGTACACTCATTCCAATATTTGCGCAACAAGTCGGAATTGAATATTTTATTTACACAATTTATGTATGAATTATTTAATTGGCTTTTTAATATTAAAAATTATATTTTTTGGGAGGAGGTTGGGGAATGGCGTTTTATTTTTTTAAAAAAATGGCTTTTTGACAAGAATTGAACATTTTTGACATTAATGTGCTTAACTTCTGTCAAAATATGTTGTGTCATCTGTGTCGTTATATCTAATACGTTGCAATCAAGGGGATGCTACGTCCTTTAACCCTTGGAGAATTTTGCTGGCCACCGTGGCCAATTCGACATTTTTTTAAATCGTCATCGAAAGAAAACTTGGAAAAACATTTTCTTTTAAGAGAAAATGAAGGTCAATCTTTTGAGGTTACAAACCTCGATCCTCCAAGTGTTAAAATAAATGTAACTTGATGAAGCAATTTGACACAATAAATGTATGGAAAATTTTCCGATAGTATCGATATTTTACCGACTCGCGAGATTTCTTTTTACTTTTCGCACATTAATAGGTTGATCCGGATGATCAAATAGGGATTAATCCAAAGCTAATTAAATAAACTTTCAAATAGGGGTGGAACTTTGTAGATTAATCCCTTTTTCTGACCGGTATCGATCGTTTCTTCAAAATTATGGGAGTCGGGCAGGCCCCTGGTTGCAATGCAATATTGACTCTGATAAACTGTTTGAAGACCCAATTGCCATCTTGAAAACGTTATGATTATTTTTCAAATTTTCCGCCTCTATATGAGTTTTTGCTTTGAGAATTATTGTTCTTTTCACGTCTATTTTTAAACTATTGTACGCACTATTCTGCAAATTAAAGTTTTTTCAAACATGATTTATAATTAATTTTATTGAACGTTGAGTTTTTTTTATTACTTAACACTTGGAGGATCGGGGTTTCTAACCTCAAAAGTTTGACCTTAATTTTCTCTTAAAAGAAAATATTTTTACAAATTTTTTTACGACGATCTTGAAGTAATGGATCTTCCGTACACACAGATGTAGAAATTATCACGATATTTTTAAGAGATTTTGTTCAGTGACGATTTAAAAAAATGTCGAATTGGCCACGGTGGCCAGCAAAATTCTCCAAGGGTTAACGTGCAATCTTATCAATTTTATACCCATCTCCTTAACCCTTTAAGGTCCGCGATCCATCTAGCAAGCTGATTGAACTAAAAATAATCTTAGAGGGCTCCTTTGAAATCAAATAAGACATTTTTGGCAAAAAACCCAACTCAAAAATTTACGCTTTTTGATCCTTCCTGATTCTCTGAGTCCTTGGGGATATCCTTTTGTGATCATAAAATGTTCAGGGATTGTAAGGACATTGTCTTGTACTAATTTGGACGCAATATTCATAAAATAACTATACAAAATGAAACATTTTCAAAATCGTGCCTTTGGGTCCAGCGTATGATCCAATGGACCTTAAATTGTTAATGAAAGTTTGAATTTCTAGCGTTCCAAATATTTTTTTATTCGTGATTTTTCACAAAAATATTTTGAAATCAAAATTCCAATAAATTGAAAACATATTTAAGGCATAAATTCAAGAGATTTAATGCATCTTATTGATTTTATCATTCAAGCATAATTCACAAATATCTATTTTAATACATTTGGTCAATGAACCTCTTCTTGTCTATGAGGCAGTCAGGTGCTACGTATCGCCCTCAATCAACAAGTAATCATGACGAGACTATTTCCTGACACACAAATAATCTAACCTGAGGCGAATTGGAGCCTCTTCTGGGCAAGGTGGGAAGAGTACAAAGGGGAGATGTTTGTGCGTCTATCAATCGCCCAATATTTTGCCACCTCTATCAACAAAATCTATCCAAATTATTTTGATGCATGCTCTACTGGGCGTGGAAATTATTCCACGACAGGAAGGTCAAAGAGAGGCGAAGAAAAATAATTCAAAATAAAAATTTTAATATGTTAATAATGATATGCTAAAATGCTGCTATGTAAATATAAACACGGTCATGTGCTTTGTCATTTTGTTTTATTTCTGAATACGTGCGAATTATATATAAAATATTAATATTGAAAGTGATTGATTAGGTTCGACTGCGTTGATATTTAATCACAGACTTGATGATTAATCCAGATTGTCTTTCACCATCTCAAAATCCGCTGAATCATCTTTGGGCTGCTTCTCCGCATTAGCAGCAGCAGCTGCGGGAGTTTCAATTTGGGACGCCTCCTTGGTGGGGTATGCGGGTGACTCATCCTGCTTGTCTTTCTCCTGTGTCTTTCCAATCTTCTGGATGGGAATGACTCGTTCTTTTGATTGTGTCGCCTTCAGTGGGACTCTAATGCTCAGAATACCATCAGCATTGAGCACTGAGGATGCTTCATTGATGTTGAATTCTTCGGGAATTCTGTAGCGACGTACAAAATTCCTGGAGATGCTGCCAAATTCATCCTCCTTCTCATCCTGCTTCCCTTCAACCACAATGAAATTGTCCACTGTCTTCACGCTAATCTCATCGCTGGAGTAGTTCTTTACGTCCAAACTTGCTTGGTAATCGTCTGCTTTTGCCTTTCCTGGACATCCTGGTGCACAGGATGGTGACATTGCTGGGCAGAAGGGAGGAATTTGGCAGTCTGGGCGAGTACTCTTCCTCCTGCATCCACCATGGCTGCGTCTGTGATGTCCATGATGCCCATGATGTCCACTTTGTTGTTCAGGATGATATCCATATCCCTGCCACACGCAATCCTGCATAAGTTGCCGAATTTGTGGTTCAGCACGATCCAACTCCTTCACAATCTCCGTAACAATTTGAGAAAATGCCATTTTCACTTTTCTTTTTTTTTTCACTTGAAAATAATTAAAACTCTTTGGGAATCTCGAAGTAACTTCTTGAGCTCGTTGCAATCAACTGATGACTTCCAAGTGGAAAGCGACGGTATTTATACAACCAGCCATACATCCAGAAGCTTCCGTGGAATTTATCAGACCACCTTTATTTCTGATGAAATTCATTGAAAATTGTGAAAAAGCTCTGGAAAATTCTCGAAAGTTCTGCAAGGGTCTTTTTTCCAAAAAGGATGAGTCATTGGGTCAAGGTCATTAATAAATCTCTTAATTAAAATTGCGTATAAAGTCTGAAACTTTTAAATTAAGAGGCAGTGAAGAATTTTCTTATTTCCTCGATTCTGATGCACATTTTCCGGCTTTTCCTTCCCCGGGAGAGCTTTTGTGAGCAGGAGATACGCATCCCGGGAAACCAGGGGAATTTTGGGTTTTTTGTGAAAACTTTTTTGTCATTTTTATAACGGAAATTAAATTTAAATTTTTTTTTCATATACAAAAAAAAATTTTTCACTTTAATTTTTATTCATTTTTCCCGGTTTTCCACATATCTGGACCCTTATAATGTTAATTTTAGTTATTTTCCGGATAAAAAACGATATTATTCAATTTTCTGCAGTTTCTGCGAAAATTGGATTCCTGCGCCGAAAACTTAGAGGATTCAAAAACGAATTAAAATAAAAAAATATTTTTATTTATAATTTTTATAAGAGAGTGTCTTCACATCGAATGTATTCCCCAATGTCAGCTTGATGGAAGCACACTGTGGTCAGGGGATCAGCCAGCTTGCACTCCGCCGTGGATCTGGCAGCTACTCCAAATCCCAGAGGCAGATCATTCATGCTGTAAACAATGACTCCCTGATATTTCGGGGTATTCTCCGTAATTCTGCCCATTCCGGACTTGGCAACGTGATTCCCATAGAGAAATTGCTGTTCCGCCGAGGATTTCAGCCAGATCTTGTACTGGGAATAGGGAGCGAGGTAGGCCAGGGCTGTGATGTGAAGCTTGAATTTGTTGCTCTTGCTGAATTTCCCAAAACACGTCCCGGCGCAGACCAACTGTTCCGGAGAGAAGTTTTCTGCTAATTTGATAATCTTCTCCGCCACATAGTACACCCGGTCACGCTTTTCCCGGAAGCAGTAAGTGCCATCCGGACGATCAATGAGCTGCTTTACATTTGGTCCAATGCTGTGAAAGCAAAAGTGTGGTTATGTTGACGCACATTAAATGAATAAATTGGCATTTTTCTTACTATTTTGAGAGTTTTTCAAAGAGAATCCGTGTTCTTTCTTCCGATAGTCTCTTCATTCTTTGAATTTATGTTTAATATTAGTGGGAAATGCAAGAAAATGTGAGGAAAACACGATACTAAAAATGTAAACTTCTTCTTCTTCTTCTTTTTAAAAACTTCAGGGCCGGACGTCATTTAGACATCCACACAGCCCGCCACTTCAGTTTGTATTTTTATGGTTAACGACTTTTCACTTTAATTTTTGTTCTTTTTCAAATTTCACTTTTAATTTCACTGAGGTAGCCATTGATTTCATTTACACTTTTTAAGTCTATTTTTTGCGCAATTTCTACTAGATTGTATTTATTATTTAGTATTTTATATTTGGATTTAATGTTTTTATATTTATCACACTCTATTAGTATATGTTCAATGTCTTCTTGTTTTCCGCACTTATCACAATTTTCATCTGTAATCACTTTCATCATTTTTAGAAATTTTTTAGTGTATCCATGTCCGGCTGTTATTCTGATAAAAATTTTAATTTTGTTCACTTCAATTTTTTTTCTTTTTGAACCAAGGTTCTTTCGGGATTTTTTTTGTTTATAACTTTGCTGTAGAATACTCCTTTCGTTTGTGTAGCTAGCTCGAATTCCTCTTGCCATTTCTTTAATATGGGAGCTAATTCTGGCAAAAATATTTTCTTTTCTTTTCTTACAATTCGTGAGTTATAAGGTTTTTTGGCATTCTCACAAAAAAAACTTATAAATTTGTAAGACCTAAAAAGTTTCACACTTCAACTTTTAGACCACGTCGCGAGAAACATTTTTGCTATAATAGAAAAGAAAAGGATTTGGTATTCCGGCCGAATTTTTTCTTATAACTTGTAAGAAAATCTTACAAAATCATGTGTTTTATAAGGACCTCCCGAGGTGCTTTTTCAATCTTTTTGTGAATTTTGTGACCGCTAAAGCATGATTCATCGTCATGATAGGCAGCAATTAACTACTTTGACGATTATTCTACATAAATCTGAGTGTTTAGAATTGTTTTTTAACAAAAAATATTGTGAAATATGTGGAAAAACTCTGACCATTTTTTGTGAATTATGCCAACGAATGTCAATAATTTTCAGAGACTTGGCCTTGAGGAAGATGATTAGAATAATGCATTCACACAGGCACTGCATTAAAAGATACTTCTGTAGTGTAGAAAAAAGACAAAAATTAGAGTATGGGAAGACATTTTATTAAGGAACATTCTATGTAGATTCGCGACTTCTTCTCTTAATGCCATCGGAGAGCTGGTCCCACCAATTTCAACTCTTCCACAAATGCTTCCATCATTCCGCATAAGATCCTGCTTATTAAACAAAAATTTCATGCTGCCTGGGAGTTGTCCGGGTATTCTTTCCCGGAATCCGTGGATGCCACAGATGTTCAAAAGCTCCGGATAATTCATTTTTTTTTCCATGACAGTCTAGATAAAAAAAATTAAGAAAAAACTCTTAATTCATGGAAAATTTTTTGCATGGAAAATGCAAAAATACTTTAAAAGGGTTAAATTTTTACCAAAAATCGAATAATCCATTGTGTTTTGTTGATAAATTCACTTAACTTTAACCTCATTTTCTTTATTTATATTAACTTATTTCACTTCGTCTATCTTCGGTTTCACTTCGTTTGATAAAACTTAAATTTTAACAGCGACATCTGTTATCGTGTTCTAATTTCGGAGGTTTGTGTATGTGTTACTATAAAAGAATGAAAAAGAAATTTTTGTGGGAATGCCAAATCTTACAAAATCCCTTGTAAGACGAAATAGATAAAAAAGAAAATATTTTTGTCAGAATAAGCTCCATGGTATTTTCACTAATTCTGTAATTCTCTTTTTTTGGGATCTCGACTTGATATATCTCATTGCTCTCTCCTCCTTCCTTAGCTGCTTTGTCTGCACTATCATTGCCTACTATTCCTATGTGACTTGGGATCCATTGTAGAGTAATGTCTATTTTGGGATTTTTCTTGGCTATTTGATGAATGATATTTTCATAATATTTTTCACTTTTAAGATTTTTCAGAGAGAGGATGGCACTTTTAGAGTCTGTCAGAATTACTATTTTCTTCTTCTTCATTCTAATTGCCATTATTATTGCATAGAGAATCGCTATCATTTCTACCGTGTAAATTGATATTTCTTCTTTTATTTTCCTTGATATTGTTTCTTTCGTTTGTTCAAAAAATATTCCAAAACCTCTTTTTTCGTCTTTAATTGATCCATCTGTGAATATTTTGAAGTGGTCCTTATATTCTTCTATTTTTTGTAGAGTACACATCCGTAGTTTTTGTGTTGAAATTTGATTTTTTGTGGAATTTTCCAAACCAGGGATGTTTTCCATAATTTTTAGATTTGAAGGTATTATTTCTTCCTGTTTTTGTAATTTAGCGGTTTGTACTATGTTTTCATGTTCTTTTAATAGTTCTTTATAGTTTGTGTTGTCGTTTATATAATCTATTTTGTCACTGGTTGCCATTTTATTAATGAGGAATCTGCATGTTGATCTTTCCAAATCGAATTTTATGGGCATTTCTATTGTTTCTGCCATTATTGTTGTGATTGTTGTGCTTCTTGTATAACCCATGATGATCCTTAGAGCTTCATTTTTTATAACTTGCAGGGGATGCAAATTCGAGGTGCTCATTTTTGTTTGGTACATCGCTGGAGCTCCATATAGCAGTCTGGATTTTATCATTGCTTTATATACCGTCAGCATGATGTCCGGATGAATCCCAGTTTTTTTGTTTCCAAAATATTTCAAAAGATTTAGATATTGTAGTAAATTTTCTCTCACTGTTTTTCTATGTATCATAAATTTTAGTCTGTTGTCTATTGTAATTCCTAGTATTTTATGCATTGTAACTTCTAACAGTGTTTTATCTTTTAATTTAATTGAATTTGTATAAAATTGTTCTTTCTTGCCAAAAAACATATACAGTGGGACCCCAGTACAACGACCACTTGGTTGAGCTACTCTCGCGCATTGAAAATAATGAGTGTAAAGAGTACATCCGAGTGGTCGTTGTACTGGGGTCCCACTGTAATAGCATTTGTCTAAAAATGTAAACAAAGTCAGCATGTGTTACACTGAAAAAAAAAACATCCAGTATATTATTATTTTTTTTCCAGAAGATGTCACTTTGATTCGGCGAATGCGGCGAACATGGCGAAAGCAGCGACTACTGCGATTTGCGATGATATCGCCGAATTTAAATTAAAATGTAAAATAGTACCGGATTTTTCTGGATCAAACCGACTACAATTCCAGAATTTTTACATGGAACCACATGATTCAAATAAAACCCATTGGAACACCCGTTTGACCCCTTTTGCGGGGCAATAAAAAGCATAAACAAATGGGCAAGAACTCCATCTGCAAACTGCAACATTTTAGCGGGGAAAATGTCAAAAGTTAGCGCATGATGTCACGACCATTTTGAAAAAAAAACCTCCGCAATTTGCGTCGCGCAAAATCCGCAAAAATTGTAATTTTTTCCCTTCCATTTCGGTGTTTTGCGTGATAAATTGCAAGAAGAATTCTGTCGCGGGTCAATTCAGGGAATCACATGACTCTGCCAACTTGCAAAATGCGAAAAAAGTTGATATGAGAAAGAGAAGAAATAAAAATTTATCACAAGCTCTTTTTTTTATTCGCAGCATAAAACATCTTTTGGGCGCGTGTTTGGTCTTTTTGTGTGTCGCAGCAGCATTTTACACACAGAGAGATCGCGTCACGTGCTTCTTGTAATGATCTCGCGAGCTGGAAAACCGGTCAAAAGTCGGAATTTACACGGAGATGTGGAAAAAATGCCAATTGATAGCAATTTAGAGGTGCTTTTTTGGGGTTTCATCGCACCATTGTCGCCTCAGTTCAATTGTTGAGCTTTTTTGCAGAAAAAATTACAATACTTATCTTTTAATCTTTATTTTTGCATGCTTTTCCACGCTGAACCGGCAATTAATGTTTAAAAAAAAATGGCGGCTTGATGTGACAAGAAAAAAAAACTTGAAGAATGAGGAGTTTCAACTTCCAGAAAAAGCTCGAAATGTGAGAATTATCGCGATAAAATGCCATATAGACAGACAAGTTAAAATTATTAAGTAAAATTATCTGTCTGGTTCTCTTAAATTACTTCTTTCTTTATAAACATACATCAGACTAATTTGGAAAGAATTTCTCAAGAATCTTTTGATAAAGAACTTCTCGAATTTCTCAGAAATTTAGTGAAGTGAGAAATTTTTCAGGGAGGGACTTTGTTTTACTTTTCCATTTTAAAAGGTTTGATAAAGAAACAAACTGATCGATTTATAAAAAAAAACAATCCTTTTTATTTTCAATTTTATTCTTTTGAGAAAGAATATTCTCCAGCAAATCGTTAAGAATTCTGTCTTTTTTCAGCGTTATGTTTTTTTTGCTCATTAATCTCATTTAATTCAACTACATACATATATAACTAATTAGTAGTTTCGCAAAAAAATCAGAATTAATAATGGGCCACAATTTTCTGGCTGTTGCTTAATGAATTCTTAGTGAAAAATAAGCCTGGTGACAGACAATATTTGAATAAAAAATCATTTTAATGAATAAGAATTAAAATATGACATTTGCTGTTGATAAAAACGCCCTATGGACTCACAGAGCTCCCTTTTTTGTGGACAAACATGGCAAAGAGACAAATTTCTTCAACTTCCTTCTAATGAATCACTCCAAACTGCTCTTGTTCAATGTTCATGTCCATATTTGATGTGTTTTTGACCTCTTCGCATTAGGCCCTTAAAAATTCCCGAAAAGTTAACAAATTTTTCCTCAGAAATTCAAGAAAATTTTCAAAATTTCCTTTCTCTCTCAAGAAAATATTTTTGTTAAATTCAACAAAGAAGATCACACAGAAGTTGAGGAACTCTTTTTAATGCAAATTAATGAAACATCAAAATTGTCATCTTTAATCGCGGAGCATTTTTAATTAAATCACATCTGTGTGGTATTGGCGGCGTCATCATCTCTGCAATATTCCTGTTCTTAAATTAATTCAAAAACATCACATGACTCGAGAAAATAATCCTCAATGGACGTCAGAGAATCCAAAAACGGGAATTCAATCAAAAAAATATTTTAGAATCTGATGCTATAGATCTTTTGCATGTTTACAAAGAATGAGAAAACATAAAACGTGTTTTAGTGGGAACTTCTAAATCGCACAGACAACGCAAGTTTTGGGCCACTTTCATACTACATGGAACTGCTTTTTTTTGTATATATAAAATTCGAATAAAAAATTCACAAATGAACATAAAATCGCAAACTGGTTAATTTTGTCAATTTCTTTCAAGTTTCAACTGCCACAATGAATGCAGAAATGTTGATTTCTTTTATTGTAAAGATTTTACTTTTCTTTAGAAATTTTCTTACGTTTTATTGTCTTTTATTCTTCATTCATTTATGCCATTTAAAGTGCATGGAGATATTCTGAAATGACCACAAGCACAAGAGACTGCCTGAATTGGGAAGTCCCCAGAACCGCAAAACAACACCCACATTCGTAGAAACCTTTTACTATTGTAGTACCGCTGGTACTAACTGTCATGGTATAGGACAGATTGGCTTATGTGTGTGGGGTTGGCGGGAGTCTTAAGGTGACTCTCTCTCCCAACCACCCTAGTACGGTTGGCTCAGTTACTCGTGGGCCATGGGGTCGTACGGACGGACCCACCCCATAAGTCTGAATCGTAGTACCTGGCTATGACAATTGGCACCTCATTGTCAGGTATTTTACAATTCAGAAGTGGGATTAGCCCAATACTCGTTCGCGGAAGTGGAAAAGTGCGTGTACGTAAAATTCGTGCGGAAATACGCGAGTGAAAAATTCCATGGCGTCACTTTGACGTCACCGTGTGGAATTCGCGGAAAAAGTCCACCGTTTGGGACTTTTGTGGCGTGAAAAATCCGCGTTAGGGCACCCGTAAGTGCCGTTCATAGTTTTCCGGTCGGGAAAAGCGCCGCGTTCGGTGGAAAACTCGTTGAAAATCGCGAGAAAATGTGTGACATTTTGACATGTCGTGGCGTGTTTGTCGCGAAATTGAGGGGAAAAAAGTCCTTCGCGGGGCTTTTTCGTGGTATGGGAATTCGTGTAGTGTTTTCCTTTGCATGTAGAAAACGCGTCAGTCGCGGAAAACTGACCGTTTGTGGAAAATTTTGACATTTTCGGGCGTAATTTCAATGCGCAAAAACGTGGCGTGAGTGGAAAAGAGAACAATGTGTGTGCTGTTTAACGGCACTTTGTTGTGTGTGCGTGTGCTAGAGCGGCGCGCGCATGGATGGTACGCGTGTATGTGTGAGTAGCAGCGAGGAGCGCAGCAGCGAGTGACGGCATTGAGCGACCAGAGAGCAACACACACACACACTCACACCAACAGGGCCTGCATCGCATAGCGAGCCTGACACGCTGAGCAGGATGCGGCGAAGAGATGCATGCACCAAATGCATGAAAATAAATGAGAAGGAAAATAGCAAGTATTTTCTCTTGGTAGGAGAGTGGTATTCTCCGATTAATTATAATTGATGTACATATATGCCAAAATTTAACCCTGAAAAGCGCTTTTCAACCCCCTGTTATTCTCTTAATGTTGAATTTTATGTTTATATGTAAACATGTGTTAGTCGATTAAGAGAATTTAATAACGAGATTTCCTTACAGCTATTAATGGAATAAAATTTAAAAACAAAAGAAAGAAAGGTTTATTTATTCCTGATTTTGAGATAGTTGCAGTTGTAAGATGGTGTGGGAAATCATATTCTAGATGGAACCCGATTGAAAAAAAGGGGTTTTGAGTTGCACAAGAATTATAAGGAACCAATGTGTTGAAATTTTCAGGAAAATTTTTAAAAGTTGAAAAAAAAAATGAAAATTTCAAACGTTATATAATTATTGGTTGAATTCTTATGCAACGTAAAATAAATTGCAAGTTTCCTTTCAGTCGCGTATTGAACAGAAATTTCATTGGACAGTAATTTTCTTGAAAGAATATGTATTGAAATTTTCCATGAAAAAGAAAATGGATTGAAATTTTCTAGAATGGAAAATGAGTTAAAACTTTCAAGCAATGAAAATGAAAGTTTCAAGTAAATGAAATTAATTGAAATTTTCTGAAAATGATGTGAAATTGTCATGTAATGAAAATAAAATTGAATTTTCATGAAGGTGAAATTTTCATGACGTTGAAAATAGAAGGAAATTTCTGTGAAGATGAAAATTTAATAAAATTCTAAAGTAGTTGAAATAGGAATAAATATTAGAATTTTTATTAAAAGAAATTGAAGGGACTTGAAATTTTCAATAGCGATGGGAACTCAAATAGGAGTAATGGATGGCTCAAAGGAAGAGTTGAGCAAGTTGAACGGATTCTAAGGAATTGTTCAGGGGATCAACTGGGACTCCTCTTAAAAAAAAAAGGGGGAAGAGTTGAGGAATTTGAGGAATTTGGTCGTTTGAGAACAGGTTAAGAGTAGTATTTCTCTTCGGAATAGGTTTACTAAAACATTGGATACCTGGGCGAAAGGAAGTTCTCTGAGGTTATAGTTTCGCATAGTAAGGTATCAGGAGAAGAGAAGTGTGCCTGTGCATATGGAAGAGCGATTCACTCTGTTTATGTGATCAGTAGTAATACTGTGATAAACTAGCTCTTCAAACATCCATAGAACCATTATGATGTAGCAAGGTATCAACTTGATGTCCCAATAGATATGGTAGAATGGATGAATAGGAATGTAGGTCTGGGCGATCAATGGACGCATTGTAAGCTAGACAAGACATTCAGGTCATGCAACCAGTTAATACTAAAGACAACATTCATGAGTCTTCGTTGATTAGATGATATAGAGATTCATGAGTCTGTGAGTAAATGATACTGGTGTAGATAAAGCATGACGAGGTTTTCGCGGAGAGGCATCATGCTTGCATGGTGGGCCTGTTACGTTGAAAACCTGAAATGTCGTATTGATTAACATCAATCCAAGGGCAAGGTCCAAGGTTCTTGATAGTCATACGGCGAATGGTTTCTCGGAGACACTAGTCTCTATGGAACGAGCTTACGGTTCCTGGAACTGGGTAAGCTAAGTCTAGACATATGTTCCATGAGAAACAAGTAACATGGCGAAAGCTGTGTTGAGAGAACCTTCTGTAGGTTCATGGGTGTGATGATTTTGTGTCATGTGCACTGGCGTACTAAATCAAACAGAACCCTTGTGTACTTGGACTACCAGGTACGGTTCCATTAGGAACAATTTGATATATTCTTCTAGTTGTCTATAGAGTTGTTGTCCACTGTGCCGGGCTTGCACTCTAGAACACATGAACCCAGTTGTTATCGCATTCCTTGCGAAGTATACTGGTCGGAAGAGGTTCCACTGGAACATTTTGATATGATCTTCAGTTTGTGCAAAGAGTTGTTGTCTAATACAGACTTGTACTCTATACAAAGGACCGCAGTTGTTATCGCATTCATTGCGAAGTATACTGGTCGAAGATCACGGGAAAATTCGGTCAATCTGTCTTGCTTTTCCTAGCTTGTGCCGAGGACGTCACAAAAGTCAGGAATGGCCGAATGTAGTACCGCTGGTACTAACTGTCATGGTATAGGACAGATTGGCTTATGTGTGTGGGGTTGGCGGGAGTCTTAAGGTGACTCTCTCTCCCAACCACCCTAGTACGGTTGGCTCAGTTACTCGTGGGCCATGGGGTCGTACGGACGGACCCACCCCATAAGTCTGAATCGTAGTACCTGGCTATGACAATTGGCACCTCATTGTCAGGTATTTTACACTATTACGTGAGACTAAAATATATTGTCTTTTTGAAGAAAAAAAATATTCATTCAGTGCCCAATAAAATTTTCAAGGTTAAGAACTTTGTAAGATAATTTTCATTTAATCGATTTAAAAGAACCTCAATTAAATGTGACTAATTTAATATTTTTCAATAATTCTGATTTTTGTCTCTGTTTCAGTTTACAAAAGTCTAGATATTGCAGTGGAGGCGCCTGGTTATTACACTAAAAACATCATTTTAAGTAGTTTAAGACCAGGCGCCTCCATTGCAAGGTCTAGCCTTTATTGAACTGATGGAGACGCCTGGTAGTTTTTTACATTCAGTTATTTATTTAATTAAAGAAATACTACCAGACGTCTCCATTTCCGTTCAGAATATACTACTATCATTGCAATGGAGGCGCCAGGTCATACAAAAAACTTCTCAAACTTTTTATTTTCCCAATTTTTTGAAAGTCAAGCAACATTCTAATCATTCAAACAGCGAAAAAAGTTTAATGATTAATTTTTCTTTAAATGGAATCAATCTCAAGAAATCCCGTACCCCAACCACCCCTAAAAAAACCTCCCATAATTGCCCCATTTCTCCTTGAAAATGTTTTCTATTCACTTTTCGTTCATAAAAGAAATTATCTTTAATGGCATAAATAAAACTTTAAAGCCTTTTACAGCATTGTTTGTAAGGAGCCAAGGTTACATATTCAAGATGAAAAGCCATGGTTATGCTTTTCATATAGCTATATAGCAAAATCAAAGCCTTAAACGCAAGAACACAAGAACCTCAAATGGAGAAATAAATCAGAATGGTCGTAACTCACAAATATTGCTTCAAAGCGCGTGGACAAATGTGCGGGAAATCGAATCAAATAATGGATCTTCATGAACTCCACTAAATTGAAATGACTCTCAAATCTAATATGAAATGCGTGCCAAAAATCATCCCAAAACATTTTTCTAATTCAATTCCAAAAGCCTCCAATTCTGCTGTCTTCTAAATTGTCTCAATTGGATGGCGTGTTGTGTGAAAAATTGCTCCACTTGTGTGGGGAATTATTTGAAATTTTGCAAACTAATGTAAAATATGCTCTGCGATGATGTTTTTCCAGTGAAAATCTACCTGAAAATGCAGTGGCATAAATGTTGGGGGTTTTGACGAAAATTCCGGGCACACGGGGTGGGAGGTGTATACCCATACTACATGGGGAATTCCCATAAGTCTACACGAACCCCTCCTAAATGCCAAAACACACAACACAGAGCTCAACACTCTTCAGACTCACCGTCGTGAATTCCTCCACCATAAGCAGCGAGGCTCTCAGTCCAAGTCGCGACTCTCGTGCTTCAGTTGCTGATAAAAGCCCGAGAAAGCAACACGGATGCTTCCAAGTGCTCTCCGGTCTTTTATAAGAGTTTTGTGAATTAAAAAAAATCATAAAAGTGCCTTTTAGACAAAAAAAAGTTTAAGTGTTACAGAAACAGAAACAGGTGTGTTCTCAATTTAAATTCTTTTCGCAATAATTCACTTGTTGCACTCGTTTTTATTCTACCTCCCGCAGAGTTTTGAGAAAAAGTTGCTAAAAATCGTGGTTAATTTAATATAATAATTCTGCATATGAGATCAAATGAGAATCAGTGTGGGTTTGAGGTTGCAAAAGAAGGTGATTTTGTGGTAAAAATATCAAGGAAATTGGGACAGATTTTATGCTTCCCTTCGAAGCTTTTTTCCCATCGTTAAGCATGAAGAATTTTCAGTGTGTTCGACATAATTTGTTGTAAAAAAAAGCGATGCGTTTTAGTTCATAGTTTTTATGCGATTTTCTAGAGCGCAATAGAGATTATGGCAAATCATAGATTAAAGATTAAGATAAGGATAATCGTGATTTAGGAATTATTTTTAAATCAATTGTGATTTTTTTTTATTTTTTGAAAAGATTTTTGTATTTTTCAGGAAAATTTATATTAAAATTTTTGTTTAGATAGAATTGTGTGAAATGAACATATTTTTAATGCAAAATTTGACTTTAGAACTTTTATATTACGATAATATGCAAAATAAAAAGAATCTTACAAACTTTGATTTTTTACGATTTTTAGAAAAGTCTTTAACTTATACAAGAAATCTCCCCAAAGAACTATACCAAACTGTAAAATTTATTCCCGAATCATTAATAATTTTAAAGTTATTTTTATTTACAACTATTTGCAACTTAGAAAAGTAAGGGAAGCTAGATCTTGGCTAGATCTAAAAGTATAGATTTTAAAAACTCGTAAAAGTTCCTTTAAATTCAGGATTTAGGAAAAATCGTCAAAGATAAAATTCTATTTCAAAAAAATCTGTTAATTAAAAGGGTTTTTTAAACCAAAATTGTGGGTATTCGAAATAAGAAATTTTATTTCCTAGAATTTTTAGCATTTATGGGCTAAGTAAACGACCCCAGTTTAAAGCGTCGATACCTCAATATTTCAGCGTTTAATTTTATAAGTAACTTCTTAGAATTAACAATTTCATATAATTTATTTAATTAAATAAAAAAGATTTTAAAGTATAATATTAAGTAATAGAAATTCTCAGAAAATTCTTTAAGATGTTAAAAAAAAAAGAAAATTATGCAATAGAACTAGTGCAAATTCAAGTCGAGTAGAAGAACCTTTGCTCCCATAAACTACAGTGAGATATTCTTTCATATAAAATTCAATGGGAAGCACATGATTTCATTAGTGCAAATGGAATGTGGAGAATTTGTGTAAATATTGGGGTGCAATGGACAAACACCTTAATCATCATTTTTCATTTTATTTTTATTTTCACCCGCAAATCACATGCTTTTCCTCATTAACTGCCGATGAAATAAATATTTGCAAATACTCCGGCAATCGTATAGTCTACTCTACAAACAAACTTCTGGGCAAAACCGGGAAAGACGGTCACTGTATTTATGTGAAAAGTCACATGGAATGTTTCTTTTTATTGCCCCTGTAAAGGTGGGAAATTGTGTCTCTTAGAATGCAAAAATTTTCCACACCACTTTAGCGCGCGTCACGGTGTGTGCAGTCTGCACTGAAAATCCCATACAGTAGCTCACTTATGTGGGTAAAAAAAATGTGCCGTGCAATGTGCAGAACGTCTTGGGAATTTGTGTGTCGTCCACCGGAAATGGTGACAACTTTTCCAGCACGCAGCTCTACAAAAAAAAAGTGTTGAGAAAATTTCTCAAGAGCATTTGATTGCTACTTCCGAGTTTCCGCACCATCCAGACCACCGACCCCGCTGCGCTCGAAAAAAAAGAGCACACAAGCAGTTTCCAATTAACTGATCGCCACAGCGTAATTTGCAAATTTGCACTTTTGCCTCAATGAGAGCAGTTTCAGTGCAAAGAAATTCAGCAATTTCACCTTGAAAGGCTTGTCGCGAAAATGGTATTAAGGACACGGTTGACAACTCTGGGTGTCTGTCGATCCAAGCATCTTTCGCAGTACTTCCGCTGATCACTTTTTCTGTGATTTATACTTTGTGGTTGATCGAAGAGAAAAAAAAACACTCGAAAGCAAAGCGCCAAAAAACTTGCACCGCATGTAGAAAAAGTCGATTAACTTTTCATTGCCAAGGTGAGTTGAGAAACGCAAAGGCGAAGGCACTTTGGGTAGATTGAAGATAAAGATAAAAAAAAAGTTTGTCACGGATGTTTTCCAAGAAGGTGAATTTTATTATTAATGGAAAGATTTCCATGAATTTTATGCGAAAAGACAAACAAGAAGACACAAATTGTTTCAGAGAATAAAAAGAGAAAAAAATAGATAAAGTTATGAAGGAAAATTTTTAAATTCAATGATAAGAATAGGATGTACATACTTAAGATAAAAAACTTTAAAGAAAAAAACTCAGAGAAAACAATAAATCGCCTATTTGTAAATCTGAGAACTACGAAAAAAAATCGAAGCATCGCTAGATAAGTTTAAGTTGTTTTTGTGTTGTTATTTTGACTACTCAAACAATAAATCCTTATCGCTAATTTATTTGTTAATTTCTTAAACGTGGAGTAATTAGACCTTAATGCTTGTAAACAACGCTTCATTAAATAATTACTTTATTGCTGGCATTAAAAACGGTTCTTAGACTTTTTCCTTACATTTTGTGTACCTACCAAAGAAAGATGAAAAACTGACTCATTATGACTAATAGTACTACGATACAGTGTAGTAGTTTTTCTGCGGTTTTTATAAAGTTCTTTTTTTATTCTATGACTCAATTAGCAGCAATAACGCCACTTCCGGAATTTCAACAAGCATAATTTTTGCCGGTTTTACTATTTGTCTTGTTAGGAGATAGACAACCTATTTTATACACGCTATTCTCTACAAAAACTTTGTGAAATTAGGTTAAATTAGTCAGTATCTAGCTTTTTCCAAACTGTTTAACCGTGAGAAAATTTCTTATACAAAATCACTTTAAAATAAAAAAAAAAACATCTTAAAAGTTTCTTAAGATCTCTCATCTAGGTTCAAAAGATGCTGCAACTCTGATGTAATAGAGAAAAAAAGCACCGGTTTAATGTCACCCCGTTCTAAATCTAATCCAGCAATTAAATGCGTGTAAATTATGAAAATTTATAGGAGGAAAATGTATAATTTACTTTAACTCCATAAAGCTCCATATTTTATTTAATCATGCACACTAAATGTATATAAAAAAAGCTCCACTTTGCAAATCAGTTGATGTGAATCAGAAGCATAAAATTTTGCTGATGAGCTTGGTTTATTTGTTTATACTGAAAGCAATATGCTTTGTACCCAAATGTTTATTCTCACTTTGCGGCAAAGCAAAACATCACAAAAATAGTCAACATCAGCAAAAATGAAAGAATTTTGTAATCCAACTCAATTACAATTTCACGGAACACATGGAGCTATATTTTTGCGAAAGAGATAATTGAGTCTAGTCGAATGGGAAATGATTAAATTTTATATAGAGGGGTGGAAGTATTTAATTTTGCATGAAGCATTTCGAAATTTCAATTGATTTTTTTTGAGATTTTAACTTTGAACTATTTATTTCTTTGACTAGGTGTTGAAGTCTTGAATTTTAAAGCTGCGGCGATTAAAATGGAATTCCATTGATGCTTAACGTGATTCAATTGACTGCTTCCGTTTTGAATTAAAATATATAAAAATTTTATCCCAAAAATATTCAGAAAAGAAAGATGTCCTTGCTAAACTAGCGCCACCTGTTGCATAAATTGAATGCAATCTTAAGACATAATGTCTTAAGGCCACATTACCGGTGACAAATGACAAAATACGGCACTTTTACATCCATTAAACATATTTTTCTAATTAAAACTCAATAACAATTTCAAATATAAATCATAAGTCATTTAACTCGTTTATCGAATCAACACACACCGGAAAATTTCCACAAGACCCTCCCGTTTAGTCAGAAAGGTATGTTAAAAATGAAAACTTGTCCACTTTTCATGGAAATTCACTCATATATTGCATTTTATTGCCACTGGGTCGCCTTTTAGTGTGCTGCCTGTGGAGTTGGGTGCAACATGTGACGCGTCTAGCGTGCTCGTGAGCGTGTGATCAAATGCACAGCATTGAACTTGACATCCAAGTCTCACGACTGCATAGTACTTTTTTAGAGAACTATACGAGTTGATTTCATTTATACAAATTTATTTCACCGCAGCAATTAATTGCCTATCCTTGGAGCGTTTTTTGCTCGACAATTTGCTCTGGTTTTTTTCTTCATTCATCAAAATTACACCACACGCACTGAGAGTTCAAAAAACCCTCCCATGGACCTCTCGTATACTCAGAAAGATCGACGCGTGAGTACCTTCACTCTCTGTTTTGCATGATAAGGAAATGATTGTAATAAATTTTGTGCACCTGTAGGAAGGTGAATTTCTTCTATTGACCACTTGGACGTCTTGCAAATGGCCTAATTTAAATAGGTCGTTCTGTGATAAATTTTTAACTTTCACAAAAAAAAACGAGTCATGCAAATCACGACGTAGCCTCGGTGGGAAAGTCGTCAGGATTAAGCATTGCAAAACCTTCACCTAATAAAGAAAAATTAAATGGCGAGGAAAAGCACATTTTGTTTAAAAAAAATGTGTCCTCAATTTTTGCTTAGCTTAAAGTTCTCTTTTCATTTGCATACACTCAGAGAAAATACTCCAATCACTTCTTGAGCCTTTACGCAGCATTGAAATGAGGGTGAATCTAAGCCAAGGATTAAAGTGTTCGTGAACTTTCCAGGCAGAGAAAATTCCAAGAAAAGGTTGCCAAATAGTCATGACACTTCGGGAAACAATGGGATTCCGTAGAATTTACAGCTCACAAGCTCACGTGAGCTGTAAAAAAAAGAAGAGATAAGACAAATCTTGGGGGCAATTCAGAATTTGAGAACAAGAGAACACGGAAATTCTTGAGACATTTCATTGACTGAAAGCTTTAACTTCCAAATATTAGCGCTCCTCGACCTATTTCCTTGTTTATTTCCTGTTTTTCTTGATAAAAAAAAATATTCATATATTTGGCGTTCTTATCTTCTTACCATGCAAATACTATTCAAAGAAGTTCTAAGGCTTCTTGGTGTTGAGATTTGCAAATTTTTAGGGCAACACGAAGGTTAATATTTTTGTAAGTTTATGAGATAAAATTTTAATGGTTAATTTTAATTAAATTCAATCAAATAAAATGAATAAGAGCAAATATTTTAATTTATTTCTGTGACAAAGTCATAAAAATATTGCAATAAACTGCAAGTATTTTAATTAACTTAAAAGACCCAAAAGAACGTGATTTTTCTAGAGTAAATTAAATAGATCATTCTGAGAAGACCTTCAGAAAAAATTGAATTTGTTGAGAAATTTAAAACAAATCTATTTTTAAATATTAATTATCTGATAATTGTTTTTATTACAACAGAACGTGGTAAAATTTACTTACATTTCGTCAATAAATTTCTTAATTCTAATTTAGATTTTTTTAGAAATCCAATGTCCCGGTCGTAAAATTCTTTATTCAGTTGAGGGAAAGATTTTCGACTGTGCAAACTTATGTCAAAATTGTTCGGAATTCAGTTTTTTCAAAAATGTTTTTTTGAAGAAGAAAATAAACATTTTTAAAACGTCGCTGAATGCAAACAATTCCATTTTAATCATCCCCCGTTCACCGAATTCCGAACAATTTTGATATTCTTTATTCAATTGTATTTTTGGAAATAAAAAAAAATCAATTTTTTTAAGAAATGGAATAAAAAATTAAACAAATACTCACCTTCTTGGTTAACCCTCTCCACCCGTATCTTCAGCAAATTTCCGTCCATTTTTGATTCATTGATGCCCAGCATATTAACGTATTCGTTCTTTCTCTTCAAAAAAATTTTAATTTCAGAATTCAATGTGTTAATACCACGAAACATTTGAGCTGCTTCCATTTTTCTTCCATTTGATGTTTTTCCCTTCAATATGATTGTCAAAAGAATGAATTTTGAGTTTTCTTGAGATCCCTTTTATTAGGTTTTAAATTCACATTAAGTGAATTTCAAGAGTTTAGAAATCTATGTAAAGTTCTATAGAACTTAGCATAGTATATTTCCCAACCCTTGATTTTATTTTGTTTTCAAAACAAGAACAGGATGAACAATCATTTTCAATTTTAATAGTAAAAAAAACTCGGAAGATTTTTAAAAAAAAAAAGTTAATTAATTTAATTAAAAAAATTTAAAAATCAAAAAATTTATTTTATTTAAAAAATATTAATTTTCAAACTTTTTTAAGGCTTCTTCCTATCTTAATCAACAATTATAAAGCTTTGCATGATCAGTTAAGCAATGTTCTTTTTCTTCAGAACTTCGGACAGATATTGATATAAGAACCATTTCCTAGATTCCATAGAGCTCCATGGACTCCCTTCGTACAGACATTTCAAACATTTCAAAGCTTTAAGAATTTAGGCTTTACAAAAAATCATCGCGAAATATTCAAAATGATTTAATTCTTTCTATAACAACGTCTTAATTTTTCCGAGTGCATCGAAGCTATTTGATATTACATATAGCGTTATAAGAATCACGTGAATTATGCAACTTATCGCAAGTATAAGTAACAATTCTGAGAAAAAGAGAGTTTCTTTAGTAGAAATCAACACAATCTATATTCACGGTTGACTTGAAACCAAAAAGATTGATTGTGCGGTCCTCCCTCTAACAAGTCTTCCTCGACTGATATTGAATTCCTCTACTGTGCTGTGCAGGAAGTAATTTCATTTTATCATTGCTCCACCAAATTCAATATTGCATGTGCGCGACGAGCAATAAATTCAGAATTGTATGATTTGTTGTCCTCAAGGAGACTGGTGGTCAATTTGTTTTTTTTTTGTAGATACCTACATCTCAATGTCGAGGAAATTCAATGAAAAAATACCACACCGAAATACTTATGGGGCTATAGACGGCAAAAATTTCACGAAACGAGTTCGAGAGTAGAAAATGCAATTAAAATTTCAAAATGACGACCTGTGCGTCAGCATGCCCGCGTGGTCAGTAAAGCATTAAATTCACGGTGATTTCTTTATAGTTGGAGGTGTCCGATTACACCGCAAAAACGCAAATCACACATTTCCATTTGAAATTCTTATTTTAGTTGAAGTAATTGCGTATAAATGTGGATCTTATTTGGTCAGCTTCAAGTGAGAGGTTTTATCGGTTTTAAATGCAGCAGGGTTTTCTATCTGAGTCACCCACACCTGGCTTCAATGCGTGTCCCCACAGAGTTCGATGGGCAATCCCCAGAACTTTATATTTATTTGTAGCACTTCACTCGATCTCCTTTCATTATGTCCAACCGCATTTTATTGAACAAAAAACAGATAATTTTATTCTCTACTAAGCTTACAAATGAGCTGCGAAATATTTCCCACATTGCGAAACACAAAAAAAAATTGACAATGTAAATATTTGGCATACAAATTGTGCATAAAAATACCGAGAAACACGTGATAATTTGTGTTAATTGATACATGTAGGAATGATAATAAAAATTCACAAATATTTCTCATTTTTCTTTATCTTTTCTTTTGCAAAACAGAAATCATTCCGGGGCAATTCATTCACGTTTTTTTTCTGAGCTTATCTCGCACAGGTAATTTCGACAAAATTCTAGCAATTTCGGATCACCTTCAATTTATTCTAACTGATTCTTAGCACAAAAAAAGAGAATAATATTTGCACACTTTGTTGCCAATGTGGTAAAGAAATATATTTTTGTCTATATGCTTCTCTTTCAGCACTTGAAGAAAAGATTACAAGGCTATCGATTAGATTTAATGGACAATTAGATTCATATTAGACGATTACGTTTTTATGATTTTTTTCTTTAATTTTTTTTCGTACTAAGCTAGAATGACTTAAGATCTTTCATTTGACACCACGATTACTAAAGTTGAACAAATAGAAAAGGAGATATGGATGAAAAATCATTTAAATGCGAAAAAACAAGATGGCGTCGTTTTTAGACGCTTCTTTTCTATAGTTATAATTTTTAAATTCGAGCGTTTACTATATTTTAATCGAAGTTTTACTAAAAGATACTCTAATCGTTTGAACTAAAAAAAATCCTATTTGTTAAAGCTTTCAGGCTTAAACTAGTCAGAGTTGCGAAAATTAAATATTTTTGTTAAGAAAAATATCAAAAAATAAAAAAAAAAACGTTAAAGTTTAAAGCCAAGACAAGCCTTTAAAATATTTCATATTTTTTATTTTAAATCACAATTTATTTTCTCCATGATTCTCTCTCAAAAGCTCCTATTCGCGCAAATTAATAATATTCAAAACATTTCTAAATATCTGTCTGCAGCGAGGGAGTGCTCAAAAAAAGTTGCAAATTTTGCCACTCATGGGCTTTTCCAGCTGTTTTAGCAACTCTAAGCTGATAATTTTTTGTGCAACTTTCGCACATGTTTAGTTTGAGAGTAGTTTGCATTTTTCATGCAAAATCACTGGAGGCACCTCTTTGCAGAAGCAAGTCTTTGTTGATGTGAGATGATAAATCAATTTCAATGGCCATTTCTTCGGTGTGCGGAGGACTGGTTTTTTGGCCATGTGAGCATTTTTGCAATTTCACTGGCAAACCCAAAAGAGTGTGTTATTCAAAATGGAATGGAGGCTGAAGCACATCCACTTAAATAGCAATTTAGGGGAATGGTCGATGACCCATTAATGTTTTGCAGTGAATGGCATTTGCAAAAAGTCACTGATATTGTAAACCTTTGGGAAAAAGAAAGGTCTCTTAAAATTAGGGCGTAAAGAGAAAACCTAGCATTTTTAGCTTGATTTAGGATTTTATTTGTATTTTCAATAATAGAAAATAGACTCGGATTCTTAACTGGTGTTTCTAGTTAACTTTTTGAGTATAAGTGGAGGCGCCGGGTAGTACCTGGCGTCTCCATCTCAATGCGAGACTCAAGACTCAGGTGCGTAATATGCAAAAAGATTTTCTTTATGCTTTAAGGCGTGAGAAAAGCTAAAAAATATATTTTTATGTTATTTTTTAAATTTAAAATGGAGGCGCCGGGTAGTTCCTTATAATTACATTTTCATTTTTGAAGCTAGAAAGATTTTTCTCACGCCTAAATACTTAAAAGCAGATATTCTCTATTTCTTTCCGGACTACTTCAGCTAAATTTTAATTTAAGAAATCGTAAATACATATAGAAAACTTCCAAAATAATAGATTGATAAGCCCGAAAAACCTTCAAAATAACACAAAACGTCATTCAACGAGAGCTTCTTTTCACACAAAAAAAAACCTTTATTGAATTGTAATGAATTGATAATTTATAGGGGAACGTGGCCCTTCCTAAAAATTTCCCCAACATACAAAAATATCTTAAGATCTTCATCATAAATCTGTAAAAGAACTTCATAGCATTCCCAAAAAAACCTTAAGAATCTCTCAACTTTTAAGCTAGCTAAGCTTATTTTAGCCCACAAAATTCTATGACATGGCGAATTTTAATCTTTTGGGCGCTGCCTTTGGGCTTTACTTTTTTGCCCTCATGGCACATAACTTGTTCTGAGAATCATTCAAAAAAACCAGTATATCTCAGCTCTCTTTTGGCTCAAAATTCTTGTGTGTGGGATTCTTTAAGTAGCGATGGGTTTCGCGATCACATGACTGGCATCATCTCTCGCATCACGTGCTTGTTTTCATCGTTCTTGTGTCGCTTAATTATTGGAAAATCCTTGTGTGTGCGCAACTCTCTTACTCTCAATAACGCTTTTATATTATTCTCAACACTCATGTACATAAATATATATATTCCTTTACTTGGGAGCACATTGCGCTTAAATATTGCCTTAATTCATGTCATATGACTCTCCTTTTAATATTTTATGATTGTATGATGATTTAATTTGCCATCTCTCTCTCCTCGTTGATTTGTGTTGTCACAGCAAACAAATTGACTCTGTAGCATTGTCTTGAGAGAGAGAAAAAAGGGGGTGGTGGGCTGTAAACATAGCGAGGGGTGGAAGAAGACGTGCGGTGTTGAAATAAAACTTGAAGAAGAACTTCTCTTCTAATTTCTTTTGGGTGCGCATGCTACATATAAAGACAGAGGCCACGCGCCAAATTCAGTGATGATGAATGGAGCACCAACAACTTGTTGACAAATTAGCACTTTAAATCATATTTTTTTACATTTATTTGCACAGCATGGGGAGAGATATTTCGGGATGATAAAATGAAAGCAAATTTGCGATCATCTGGAGCAAATTGGAGTGAAAACAAACACAATTTTCCAGCACTTGTCGCTATTTAATTAACACGAGCAATTAGATTAAATAAAGTTGAACTCTTTAGCATGGAATGGAGTGCCTGATCTCGCACGCGTCACAATTGAGTGGGAAAATTGCTGGGTGATTTTGCAGAAGTAATTAAAAACAAACAGTAGTGCACAAGACGTAATGAATTGTAATTGCTTATCATGGGAATGAAAATTTAATTTTACATTAAACACCATGCGATTACAAACTATCAAATCACTCTTTTTTAGTTCTTTGAAAGAATGTTTGATCATCTTTCAGCGGAGAATTTTCCAGATTTTCTTGTTAGAATTTTTTTATATTAATTAATTCATGTTGTGTGTGCTCTTCTTGAACTCGGCCTTGTTGAAGAAGCTGGTAAAGTAGGTAAAAATCATCTTGAAGCTCTTGGAGGGAATCTATTGCGTTGTTATCAATTAAAATTATTAAAATTATTAAAATTTATAATTTCTTCACAATTTTTAACGTAAGATCTGCTATTATTTTGCTCTGGAAAATTCTATGAGGCGATTCTTTAAAGAATTGAAGCTTATTTCTTCATGAATTTCGTAATTTCTTTTAAAGTTATGCAGGGAAATAATTTTTATGAATATTTTATATGATACAGAAATTTTTATAAGCTGGATAAATCGTCATAAAGATACTCGTGACTATGAGATAACGCAAGTTAATTCAAATGTTAATTCAATATTTAAATGCAAGATTATCATATGACCAGGCGTCTCCACTGATTATTAGTCCTTTGAATAATTTTTCAATGAAACTAAAACGATCACGGAGATGCTTGAGTGATAACTAATCTTTTAAATAAGTTTATACGATAAATCTGTCAAATTAAAACAATTTTCTTTTATTGATCATGATTTTCCCTGATTCATCTTACAATTTTTGAGAATTTCACCCCAGAAAATCCTTTATTTTTTAAATTTATTTTTAAATCTTAATAATTAAAAATCTCCCCATTCTATCATGTTCTTAAATTTTCTTTAAAAGACATTTTTAATTTATATATAATTATGTAAAACAACATAATGTATATAATTACATATTAATTGTAACATTCCACAAATTCTTTACCGCAAAATACCTCATTATCTAATATTGTTCCTACAAATTGGTGCTGAAAGTGAAACAAATTGATTCTCATTGCATTTCAAATGCGAAAAATTAGCAAAATTAATGTTTTACTTTTAATGCCGATTAATAACTTCCACGTGCAGTTTATTAAATGATTTCTTTTTCAATCAGCAGATCATCTCAGGATGAAGCCACACAATCAATTTAGCGGGGAGAATGGATCGTATGTTAATGAGGCCCTCGACAGTAGCACCCTAGATGTGAGAATTCCAACAGAAGGGGAACCCCATGGAGGTCTCAAAGGCTCCAACGAGTTCATCCGTGAGTAACCTTTCCCAACACGAGGCTTGGATGTGTAAAAGTGTCGCAAACTCACCTGTCGCTGATTTATAAATCAATTCAATCAATTCATTTATTTATAAAAATGTTGAGCCCCATTAGCACGATCAGGCGAGACAAATCGCCAGCACAATGGGGCGTTTATTGCATACGGATCCGTGACAGTGAATTTGCTGGCCTTGAGCTATGGTGGGAAACCCTCCCATTCCACCCACAAGCAATAAATCAGAGCTCACCTATTCTTTTATTCTCTTTTTATTCAAACAGTAACGGACAGCAAAGAGCAGAAACGTAGCCTGGAGGATGTTAAAATGTGGTGCCGGAGGCGAGCCACGAGTGCTCTTTCACGGAAGGTTCTCTACAAGAGACTTCCCATTCTCGCCTGGCTACCAAAGTGAGTTTCTTGCATAATTTCTCAATTTTCCAGACCTACCTTATTTCATTTTTTTTACGTGACAATGTTGTTTTGTGTGAGAAAATGCCAATTCTTGAGAAATTGGACCGATCCGACCTTGCTTTGCTTGATTTAGTTTTCTTCACACCCTTTACAAAGTTTTTAATTGAAATTTATTATTTAAAAGAGTAAAGGAAATTAAATAGTTTTGCACAATTTTAATTATTTTAATTATAAAAGAAACATTTTGATTCAAAAAAGCAATTAAAGGGTCGATTTTTTTAAATAATTTAATTGCTTTTCTTGAAATTCATGCAAAATAAAGTTTTTTTAGCATTCTGTGTAAAAGAATTGTAAGATGAAAGAGTTCTAAAAAATTAATACTACTTTTATGACTTTTTAATGCTGAGATACATTTGGCAGTTAAAAGCGATATTTTGCGTTTCAAAAAAAAGAAAAGACAATAATTTCCACATTCAGTCATTTGATTCAGACAAAAAGTAGCGTTATAAAATTTAACAGTTCTAAAAATTTAGAGTGGGCCTGGGGTGCAGTGGATAGAGCGCTTGAGTGCGCATCCAAAGGTCGCCGGTTCGAACACAGAACCCGGCAACGCGCCCCATCCGCCAACGTGCAATTAGATCACGTTGACCGGTTGGATCAGGAGATTGATACACTCCTATCCGTAAAATGGCCCACACGTGGTAGTATATAGCAAGGCCGCCCACTACTTCTCCGCAAGGAGAACAACAACATCACATAGGGCGGCCGGCCCTGTTCCTATATGGGACGTAGCGCCAAAATATTAAATTATTATTATTATTATTAAAAAATTTAGTACTACTTTTTTTGTCTTCATAACAGAGATATCAGAATACATTTACTATATAAAAAAAATATTATATTTTGCGATTGGAAGACTTAAAAAGCAAATTATCCCTTTCGGTCGATTTTGTGAAAAAGTAGGAATTAGTACAACTAAATAAGAATTTTAGAACATAAAGCCGTCTCTACAAGATCCTAAGATTTTCCAATTCTAAAAAAATTGAACTATAAACTAGACAGTAAAAAAGAAAAGATTTTGTCCAAAATTTACTCATAACTTTTTTAATAACATAATAAGAAAATCTAAAGTGAAAAATCTTTATTTTAGATATAATTCAAATGACGCCATGGGCGATATCGTTGCGGGTATCACAGTGGGTCTTACTGTGATCCCTCAGGCACTAGCCTATGCTGGCATTGCTGGCCTCCCTGCTGCCTATGGGCTGTACGGTTCATTCCTCGGGTGCTTCCTGTACATCTTCCTGGGTAGCTGCAAAGATGTTCCAATGGGACCATCAGCCATATCTTCTCTGCTGACCTTCCAAGCTGCAGATGGAGTCTGGCAAAAGGCTGTACTCCTCACATTCATCACGGGGATTATTGAACTCCTAATGGGAATTTTTGGGCTGGGCTTCCTTGTGGACTTTGTCTCTGGTCCTGTATCTTCTGGATTCACATCTGCGGTGGCCCTCATTATTGCCACGTCTCAAGTTAAGGATATCCTTGGAATTAATGCCAAGGGTAGTACATTCATCTCCACATGGAGGAGTATTTTTACAGAAGTCCAAAATACTAGACCATGGGACACCGTTCTTGGAATTACCTGCATTGCTGTGCTCCTTATTATGAAGATCTTGGCCACGATCAAGGTGAGATCAGAGGAATCTAACTAATTCTTGCAATCTAGCTAATCAGTTTCTTTTTAACAGATCGGCCCTGCTGATGAGGAGCTCAAGTCTTCTAGACATAAAATCATCAATAAAACTCTCTGGCTTGTAGGAACAGCCCGCAATGCAATTCTCGTGATCATCTGTGGAGCAATAGGTTACTCTTTTCAGTCATCTGTGGTTCCATTCCGGTTGATTGGTGAAGTTCCAGCTGGTTTACCCACATTCCAAGCTCCTCCTTTCTCCATTCCTGGCAATGAAACCCTCGAGATCCCAGATCAGTCCTTCCTAGACATGGTATCAGATATGGGATCAGGCTTAATTGTTGTCCCCCTAATCGCCCTGATGGAAACCATTGCGATCTGCAAGGCTTTTGCAAATGGAAAACCTGTTGATGCTACACAGGAATTGCTTGCGATCGGCGTTGGAAATATCGCCAATTCCTTCGTTCAGGGCTTCCCAGGAACTGGTAGCTTGTCGAGATCTGCTGTATTCAATGCGAGCGGAGTTAGGACACCAATGGCTAACATCTACACATCCCTGCTGGTGATCTTTGCACTGCAGTTCTTTACTCCCTACTTCTACTACATCCCTAAAGCTACCTTAGCGGCTGTGATCATCGCCGCTGTGATCTTCATGGTTGAAGTTAAAGTGGTCAAGCCAATGTGGAGGACTAAAAGTGAGTACATTTGAGGAGGATTCTTTGAGAAGATCAGGAGTTTATATTTCCTGTAAATTTTTCCACAGAAAGCGATCTCATTCCTGGCCTTGGGACCTTTATTGCGTGCCTTGCTTTGCCCCTTGAAATGGGTATTCTTCTAGGAGTCGGTCTAAACATGGTCTTCATCCTTTACCACGCAGCTAGGCCTAAGATTTCAGTAGAATCCCTAGTGGTAAGTTTCAGACAACCCTGTTCTTACCAGAAAGAAGTTTTTTTTTAACAAAATTATGTATTTTTCAGAGCCCTGGAGGAATTCCGTATATAATCATAACGCCTGATCGTTGCCTGATCTTCCCATCTGTGGACTACGTACGAAACCTCGTGACAAAACACTCAAGAAAACAGAATCTCCCAATTGTAATTGACTGCTCCCACGTCTACGGGGCAGACTACACAGCAGCCACTGTGGTATCCCTTCTAACCCAGGACTTTGCAGCCAGGAAGCAACCACTGTACTTCTACAATCTCAAACCAAGCGTCTGCAGTGTCTTCGAGGGCCTTTCTCCGGTTGATTTTGTCGTGTACTACCGCGAAGAGAAGATTGACGAACTCCTAAGGGACTACAAGCTAAAGTCCGTAATAGCAGGAGTATAGCCTTAACAAATGGTCTTCAAAAAACAATTTATATTTACTTAAAATTGTCAGTTAGCGTAGACATATTGAAGCAGTATTTTTTGATAAAGTATTTTCTTCTCAAATAACTTTTAGTAAGTGGTAATGCATTTTGAAAATATATTTTACGAATTTTTATTAAAGTATTATGAATTTGAGTGAATTGTTTTATTGAATGGATTGTTTTTTCGCAGTGGAGAAAGCAGAAATTTTTGATTTTTCAGCCTTTTTGTAAGCTCCATTTTGAAACTTCAAAATGTCGCATTATTTTCACTTTTTCCGCAACAAACGAATGGGTAATTATTGAATTTTCCTTCCTCAATCAGCGTCAGTTCATGCTCCTCAATTAAAACACATTTTAAAGCATTGATTATGTAGTTTTTATTTCACAATTTTCTTCTTAAAATACTTTTTCCGTTAAAAAAATCAACGCCATGACAGTTTTCTGTGAATTTCACAAAACATCGAATTTCGCCGTGAGCCCAAACCCGCGAAGAAGGTCAATTTGGCGCGAGAGTTTGTTTACAGTTGCAATCCTTGCACTTTGTGTGTTGTCTGTGTCATCCGGGGAAGGATTTTCCTGATTTTCCAACAAATCTGACGTACAATTAAACGTTTTGGTGCTTCTGTCCATTCCGCGAATCCACGCAACGTCCGTGGATTGATTGGAAAGTTTTTATTTATTTTGACAAAATGCAAACAGAGGACATGTCTCTGGATTCAGCCTCGTGGGAATCCCTGTCTCCGGGGGCAAAGGAGCGAAAGAAGGCCCTGCTGGAGAAATCGTGGGTTGAGATGTTTGAGGAGGAGGAGAATGCAATGAATGCATCATTGAATGCAGAACGAACTGTGGAGGAGGGAGAAATTTTGGATGACACAAAAGAAGCTGCTGCCACGGCTGAATGTCCCGATGAGGACATTCTGGACATTGATGGGGAATCACAAGATCTCCCCGAAGAGGTGCGAGATATTGAAATTGACTTCATTGAGCGGAAGAATGAGGAGAAATTCGAGAAACTCGTCAAGGAAGAAAAGATCCGGACGCCGTTCAAGAGGCGTTTATCCGGGGAATCCGTGTCAGAGGAATCTGGGGAGAGTGAAACAAAGCGAATGAAGGAACAGCGTGTTCGTTCATCGAGCACCAGCTCCGGAAGTACAAACAATTCCGGAAGTGCCAAAACGAAGGAATTTGAGACTGATCCGGATGTACTGATGCGACGTCAGAAGCAAATTGACTTCGGGAAGAATACCATTGGGTATGATAACTATGTCAATCAAGTGCCAAGGGAGGAACGCAAAGCCACGGATCCCAATACGCCAAGGAAGAATATCAAGTACAGCCGTCGAGCGTGGGATGGATTGATAAAGCAATGGCGGAAGCAACTACACGCATGGGATCCAGATTCTGGGAAGCGGAAGGATGAGAGTACAGACACCAAGGAAGCCTGAGGCACAACCAAACGACCATAGAATAATTTTACAACAAAAAACTGTAATCTTAAATTTATTTCTCCACCTGAAGGCATTGAATTTGTTTGAGAATCTCTGTTAGTTTTTCATTTTGACGCTTCTCCATCTCATTTAGTCGCTCGTCAATCCTCCTGGTCAGCTTCTCTTCCATTTGCTGCAATCTCTGGTCGAGAAAGCTTTTGAGATCTTCTTTTGGCTGTGTCGTCGTCTGTGCTGAGCCTGAAGGGAAACTTTCAGGAAAAGCTCCGGGAATCATTTTTCCAGCGCCTCCCATGGCTTTCTGGAGGAAATCTTTGCATTTCAGGGCATTTTCCGATAGTTCTATTCCAGTTCCTTTCAGTAGGTTCTCCACTCCTGAGAAATCCATCATTGTTGGAGGATTCATGGTATTCTTCAGGCGTTCCACAGCATTGATGAAGATCCCGAAGATTACAATGGTACTGTCTTGAGGAATGAGCTGCAAAAATAACCCAGAATTAAAATTTTCTGAATAACTAGTCAAGAAATCCCAGAATTTACTTTAATTGTGACCAAGGACTCTCCTTTATCGAACCGTATATCATATCTGTAAACATCCAGCTCGTTGATCTCACTGTAAACTGCCCCAGTGATTGTTTCCCGGTACACTGAGGAAATCCCCGTGAAGATCTCAGCTCTTTTGCAGTACGAAACAGCAAAGCTGATGGAGACAATGAGATCATTTACACAGCGAATGTTGAGACTACACTGATCCTCATCTCCAGCACGTTCCAGGACAATTGTACGAGCCTCATCCACGATGTCTGTTGGGAATTCCGGAAGTCTAGAAAGAAATCACGAGATTGATTCATTAGGGTGTCAGGAAATTGCTTTCTTCTTCAGTACTCTGTGGTCTTCCCGTCCAGATAAGCAATATTTATCACATCTTGCAGATTGCCATCCAGGAGATGCCAGTGAGTTGTGATTTCCAGCATTTTCAGGCTTTCCGGCAAGGTAAATGTGGAATGGTTATATGGAAAGTTTGTGGAAACTTCAACGAGGTTAGTACAAAATCCCAAACTAGCCGTTATTAAACCGTTATTCTCAAAATAATTCTAAAAATTCCCTTTATTCAAATATTTAGTATCTTAACTTTTTTTTACACATAAGTAAAAATATTCTAAAAAGAATTAAAACTTAATTGAAACACTTAAATTAAAATCTTTAAAATTCTTTTATTATAAATTTCAGTACACTGCTAAAAAAATTTGTTGTGATTTCTATTTCCAAGTTTTCCCAGTAGAGTCTTGCGACCTTGTGTGACGTCATAGGTCATTACTGACGGAAAAATTTGCTTGAAATTCCGGCATTCCCAGAGTCAATCCTTTCTCAACAATTCGGGCAGTGAGAAGTGTCTCCAGAATGGCCGGGAAGTACAAGATTGTGATGGTGCGCCATGGTGAGTCAGAGTGGAATCAGAAGAATCTCTTCTGTGGCTGGTTCGATGCTGATCTCAGTGACAAGGGAAAGGATGAGGCGAAAGCTGCTGGGAAGGCCATCAAGGAAGCTGGATTGACATTCGATGTTGCCCATACGTCCCTCCTGACACGTGCTCAAGTCACCTTGGCGTCAATTCTGCAGGAAAGCGGTCAGACGGGTATCCCCATTGAGAAGACCTGGCGTCTCAATGAGCGCCACTACGGTGGTCTCACGGGGCTCAATAAGGCTGAAACTGCAGCTAAATACGGTGAGCAACAGGTGCAGATCTGGCGCCGTAGCTTTGACGTTCCCCCACCGCCAATGGAGCCCGATCATGCATACTACGACAAGATCGTCAAGGATCCTCGCTATGCTGGTGATCCAAAACCCGGAGAATTCCCGATGTTTGAATCACTGAAGCTCACCATTGAACGAACCCTCCCATACTGGAATAGCACAATTGTTCCACAGATGAAGGAGGGTAAGAAGATCATCATTGCTGCCCATGGAAACAGCTTGCGCGGCATTGTGAAGCATCTAGACAGTGAGTCATCCTCCCCTTACAAATATTCCAGGCTTTTCAAACTCCAGCTTTTTGTTTCTTGTAGATATGAGCGATGCAGCTATCATGGAACTTAATCTTCCAACTGGTATCCCCTTCGTGTACGAACTCGATGATAATCTGAAGCCTGTGGTGTCGATGAAATTCCTCGGGGATGAAGAGACAGTCCGGAAGGCCATGGAGAGTGTTGCTGCCCAAGGCAAAGCCAAATAGAGGACATGGTCCGCCATAAATTATCATATTTATTCGAACGGGAATCGTTGTAAAAGAATTCGGTGGAAATATATCGTGTTAGCTGTTGCTGCGCACTTGATTTGTTTTTAATTATTACGCTGAAATATGAAGGACCGGCAGAACCAAAGGAAGAGTGTTCCAGGACGATTTATCCATCGCTGATTTTATGGTATATTAACCAGTTTTTACTTATTATTAGTTGGATGAATTAATATCATCTTTCTTATTATTAAAACTAAAGTTTTCCCAGAGCTTTCAACCCTACTCGAGTCTTTTTTTCTTATTAGATGAATTAGTAGTTTGGAGATAGAAGGTTTAATTGATGATTTAGGCAGGAACTGTACCTTCGCTCAGGAATAAATCTGAAAACTAAACAAATTCAAGAGTTCTTATTCTGAAGAAAATAGATTAATCAGAATTATCATACTTACATAAACATAACCACAAACGGGTTAATCCTTATGCTTCCTTATGCACTGATTCAGAGGATTCAAGGCTCTATTCCAAGAGGCTGAAATGAAAAGGCATTAAATTATAAGAATTTCGTTACAAAAGACTTAAAATCAGCTCTCCAACTTTCACCTAACCTCACATTAAACCTTGAGTTTCCCCAGCTTCCCCCACCAGACCACAAACGAATAACATCGCAGATACCATAACCAAACATTTCAGTGGGTGGATTTCTCCGGTTCATTGTCAGAGGAACAGAATGCATAAACAAATATCTTAATTACTTATTTATCACGTCCCACATAAGTCAGTGCACCAAAATGCATCTATCGGGAATCACGAGGATACGCGTGCTGGTCATAATTGCGTGCATAGTGATATTTTGGTTGCTGATAAAGCAATTTCTAGAAAATCGAGCCATCGAAGTGGTAACAACATCGCAATAACACCGCTTCCGGCAATAATGCTACATCATCTCATCTCTTTTTTTCCACAGGAGGAGATTGTGATAAAGCCCTCAGGTGTCCCCGTTGTTGTAGGTGTCTACTACGAAGCTCTCTGCCCAGATTCTAAACATTTTGTAATTAAGCAGCTAAAGACGACACATGATATAGCTCCCCAGCTTATAGATATTGATTTTATTCCCTACGGAAAGGCTACCGTGAGTATTTTCAGAGGATAAGGGGGTGTTGTAAGAGGATTAGAAGTTAAAGGAAATTGTCTTTGTAGACCGAAGTAAAGCCTGATGGTTCACTTGATTTCAATTGTCAACATGGACAGATTGAATGTGAAGCCAATATCATCCATGCATGTACTATCGACGTGATTGGAGATCCAGATCTACGTCTCAAAATGGTGACGTGTATGATTAGAGATAATATCGTGCCCAAGGACGCTTTCCACCGAGTAAGTTTATCATTTCATTAAGAGTTTTCCGATAAGATTACACAATTGTGTTGTTTTCTCTGCAGTGCGTCAAGGAGAACAATGTGGAGGTTTCGGATAAGATTCAGAAGTGCTATAGCGGGCCCCATGGAGCGGAACTTCTCAAATTGCACGGGGAGAAGACACATGCCCTGAGGCCGCGAATGGAATTTGTCCCCACCGTTACCCTTGATGGGGGTCAATACAAGCAAGCTCTCATCCTGAAGAATCTCCTCAAGGAGGTTTGCAAAATCGTTGCAGGACGAGGTCCTGCACCTGATGTTTGTGTAAAGGAGGGCCTAACTGCATGAGTCTGACGCTTTAAACGCATTTCTAGATGAATTTCTTAAGTTTTATTCGTCTTATTCTTGGTGTGAACAAAAAAATAACGAACAAAATGGATTTCTATTGGCACTCATTGGTTTTTTCTTATACCTTTCATTTTATCAAGTCGTCGTGTAAGCATAAAAAAGAGATTACGTGTCATTCCAACGGGAAACGAATAAAGAAATATGCAGAGATGTATATAATTTATGGTTTTTAATTTACCTGATTCAGCTCTCCAAGCTCCAAATCAGCTGCACCAGCTGTTGTATTTTGCTGACTATGTGTGCGTGCGATGTAGAAAAAGCGCGCCAAACTCCAATTTTGACAGGTGTCAAAAAGTAATGTCAATAACCGATTCGGCTGTCAAAAATCGTAAAAATACGAATTTAACTTTTCAACCGAACTCCAGCATCGTTGGTATCGTGAATGAAAAGTTAGTTGTGAAGTTGTTAGCAATGAAGAAGGTTGTACAACTCTTGTGTACGTTCTAGAGGAGGCACAATTAGGCAAATTTTCACCTCTGTGTCCACCAAATTGGCCCTAAATTGATGGGAAAGTGCAAAAGAGACGTGCAGTGTTTATATTAAATTGAGAAAATGACAACATTCGATGGGACAATGTTGGGAAAATTAATTATCAGTGTTTGTTTACCTTTTGCCCTCTTTCACTTCACAAATGGATACCTTCTGCATCATCAGTGCTCCCATCACCATCCAAAAGCTCATGAGGTTAGTCTAAAATTACTAAATTTTCACTCTGCTTACCCCAATTGCCCCTAGAAAAGAAAATAAACAAGAAGTTTCGAGGAAAAGTTTGGTTATGAATCCTTTTTTAATTACCTCAATTTCTAGGAAAATATCCTAAGAAAATATACCTCTTTATTTAATTACAAAGAAAAGATGGGAAAAGGTGTAAAAATTCTATTTTCTACAATTTCCTAATTATTAAAAGAAAATTAAAAGGGTGACAAGAAATTGCTCAAATGAAAAGAAAAACAAACGGAAAATATCCTTGTGAACGGATGAGTCACGAAAGGGATTTCCCGAAACATTCATGCGCTGTGAAAGTTCAAAATAAAATTTTGATATTTATGCGGGAAACAAAGTGCAATAACACTTTTCACATATTACCTATTTTTTAATGCTAAAACTTCACGTTTACAGCATATCGTGAAGTAGAGCATAAAAATGGCATTGAAACGCACACTTAAGGTCATTGCTAGGATTTCTTTATTTCCCACAAAAATCAATCTTAATCACGAGTTTTTTTTCTTGGAATATTTCCAGAATAGTCAAATAAATAATTTTACTTTCTTCAGAGAGATTTGGAAGAGATTTTTGTTTTGTTTTATTTAATTCAGTTAATGACTGACCAAATAGAACTGCTCATAGACCGTGATAGAGAGTTTTCCGCTTTTGCTTATGAATTCCAATATATAACAGGAGGAATGGGTTTTTTTTTTGCAATTTTGGGTCGTAATTTTAATTTGTTAATTAGAAGGTTGAATTTTGAAAATGAATACCTGTGAAACTATGTGAATAATGGAGTTTTCTAAATTTAGGTAAAAAATTACTTTTGATTAAAAGTTTTAGATTAGATTGGGCTCTACTTACTGTGTAGTACAACTCAATTTAAAACATGCAAAAAATGATTAAAATTAAATAAAATATCACATTAAACTTTAATATTTAATTTTATTTCTTTATATTTCTTAAAGAATTACTCTTTTTTTTGTAAAGAAAATTTCTAAGTTTCACAGATTCCATGAATTAAATTTACGCGAAATAGGGTGAATAGGGTAATAAAATGCATTTTAGACATTTTAGAGAAACATAAATCTTCTGCTCATAGAGTTCAGAAAACAAATTAAAAAAAAAAAGTCTTCAAGAGCAATTTTTTATTAAAACAAGAATTAGGTGCAAGGTATAAAAATCAAACAAAACCGTATTAAATTGTCATTCAACTGACATTATTTTACACTTACTACTGAAAATTTTTATTACAAACAATAAAAAAAATATTGGGAAATATACATATCTCAATTTTTAATATTTTGTGCATTTTCAAATTTTTCATACCGTTTGAATTTTTAAGCTTCTCAAATTAATTTTCTTTTATTAAATGTATTTTTTATGAAATTATTTTTTATTTCTACACTTTTTGTGAAGCGTCTAATAAGCCCGAATGTGTTAATTATTTTAATACTTCACCAAAGTATTTATCAAATTAATTATTCTCTTTACGAATTCCGCAATTCTAATGATTATGCGGAAATTTCCGAGAATTTCACTTCGTATTGATCAATGAATTCCGCTAATATATTCGCTTTTATTTTGCGAAACGTAAATTCTTTCACGAATCCCCTGAATTTCTAAACTATTGTACTTTCTAAGACTTAACTATTTTACAAAAAAACTTGTAATTGATTTAAGTGTTAAGGATATTTCAAAAAATCATATCTAAGTTTACATTTAGTTCAATGCTACTCCTTGAATTCAAATCCAGCAATGTCTTGATTTTTTTCTACTCCATTTAATTATACATTTCAAAATTTTATGCAAATGAAATACGACACGTTTTGCTTCTTTTTCTAGGCAAGAAGTAAATTAAAGTTCATTAAAAAAATGACCAAATCAACACTTTATATACCTACACATTCAAAAGCGAAAGTGATTTTTCTGAAAAGAGAACATTTTGCACCAATCTTTCTTAGCAAATTAACTGAATTAACATAAGTCCGGTGTAAACCTTTAAAAGCCCCCGTAAATAGCCTGGGGCCAATACTTGTCGAATGGGCTCAATCAAAAATCGCTTTTCGACGTGGTGCTGTGTTATACAACAACCAAGTTGAGGTGTACACTGAACCCTTTCACTCTCCATTGTCTTGCTCACCAAATTGGCGGTCACTTTGCCAAAAAATTCTGCAATATTTCGGTTTTAATTTCAATAAATCACGCGTGGGGGCTCAAAGAAAGCCATTGTTTGTTGGTTTGTTGGCGTGTACTGGAGGCGGGGGGAGGGCTTATGTATGTTTGAAATTGGTTTGAATAAAATTGACACTAATATGGCCTCATTTTTGACTCCACGCTAATGATATAATTTTCTCGTATTAACCGGCTCATGAGAGCTATTTGGCATTCGATTTAAAATAAAACCACGGCGTGTGTGGAGTTAAAATGCCGGCAAAAGAGTTGGGTTTAAATTGCAAGAAATGCTCCAGATTGATGATCTATTAATCAAATTGTGTGGCTCTGGGTAATGTACCGTGGGGTACTTTTGCTCTCTCTCCAAATTGCATTTTTTAGCTCACATTAAATGCAAAAACGCCAGAGATCACATAAAATGGGGGAGATTCCATCTATTGTGGAAAAATAAAAGATGGAGAAACTGAGAGGAAAATCGTGAAATAATTCAAATTTGCATTGATTGCGCTAACAATGTCGCTCTATGCTGTGCGAGACGGTGAGAGACCTCAGAGATGTGACCTTTTCCTTCACTTTTCACCACTTTAAGATCCAATTTCCCGCATAAATTATCATTAAGAGCCTTTTAATTTATATACACAACGCTCTGTCTGCAATTTTCTCAACATGCGCTTCGTATTACAGAGAGTGAATAAAAAAAAAGTGACAAATTAATTTCCTATTAGCATTCAATCACATTTTATTGATTTGTTCAGTGGAAATGAAGGTTTCTTCTTTTTGCTGCGTCTCCTTCCAATAACACTGGGCAGAAGAATTTTTGTTTTTTCCCTTTTGTGTTGAGTCTGAAAAATGCCTTTGAATTTTTAGTATTGAAATTTATGAAGTTCTAAACAGGCTAGAAATATTGAGGAGTCTATTCATTTTGAGGCTCTTAAATCATTAATGGAAGCCATTGACATTAAAGAAAAATTCTGCAAAAACTCGTAAAATATTCAATAAGAACCGGAATGATTTATAAATGCAATTGAATTGAACCTTACAGATTATCAGATTATTTAACTAAAACTTATTTTAAAAAAACTTTAAAAAATCCTTCTTAAAATTTATAGACCTGAAGAAACAGGCAAACAGTCCCCAAATGTCATAGAAAATATTAAATAGAGAGAAAATATCAAAAATTATTATTATTTAACCATCATTTGACACAAATCTATTAACAAACTATTCAGAATATATCGTCCAAGAGAAATTTAAAAGTTCTAAATATTTTGTAAGCTTTCTTACTATAAATTAAAGGCCAAAAAATTGTTGCTCAGTGTATTCATTTCTTCTACCCCTCATTTGCACAAACAAAGTAAATTTCCTTTGAGCTGCCCAAGGCTCAAAATGGTTCGAAATCTTCTCGTTTGTGCAATTCTCGTAAATCAATTTCATTGGAAGATATACTTTATGGGGCGCACCAAATTGCACATGCATCCAATTAATTAAATCGCATCATATGAATTGAGTTAAATGTCTTGAAGATTAATTATGCCCATCATTCTTAGGGGAGTCAAAGAGCCATGTGTATGTGCTTTAAACTTTTAAGTGTTTAACCTATTCTTAAGTTCACTGTCTCGGAAATAATTGTTTCATACATAAAATTAAATTTCGTCACATTTGTTAAATAAGCGACGTTTTAACTCATCAGTATGACGCTCGAGACTTGAATTTTTACGCCCAACAGTGAAAGTCTCGTGGGTTTGTTTTAGAAATAACACTGTCATTGTTGCCATTAATGCTCATACCACGCTGACAAATTGAACGTTAAACTTGAGTTAAACTTGAGCATGAAAATGATAAGTTGTAATTAAATTTTCTCCCGAACCGCTGCTGATAATTACGGACAATTTATTTATTGATGAAACGTGAAATCTTTCCATTAACCGGTAATTTTTTGATATAGGATGGTTTGTGGATAAAATAAATTTTCATGCTGGGGAGGTATTTTTATGCTTTTAAGACACCTGCAGTGGGTTGCTGGAAAATAATCTCAAGATAAAGAACTTTATTTTCAAGGTTCTTTGAATTTTTTATTCATTTTTTTCCAGCAAAAAAATAAAATCTTCTTAAATTTATTGATAATGGAAACACGTATTTTTTAAATAATAGTTTTATTAACACACCAAATGTATGCTTGGATGTGCAAGTATCACAATTTTCTGTACACAGACACATAAATATTCTAGCTAATAGGGTTCTTAACCCATGTGCTCTTGAGCAATAAACACAACACGTTGGAAATATTTCCTTAAGCTGGCAAAAAAGAATCCATAAGCCTCGTTAACCACAATGTAAACAGAACAATAAATTTAATAAACTCAATGTATTTTATTGCAATTGATTTCGATGAAAATAACCATTAAACAGTGAAAAACCTATGTGACCTTCTAGCCTACAAAATATCGATTTTCGCATAAACTTATGAACTTGATCCATTAACATTGCAACGGAGCACAAAAAAGAGCCATTTGGATAAAATATATTAGCTCGTCTGTCCAAAAATAAACTTTCTCATCTTGATAGCGGAAGTTCCTGGACAAAAACAGGCGCCCCTATAATTAGGATCTACACGCGGGTAAAAGGTGAATATTTCATAAGAGCTACGCACTGTAGCAAACCCAACGCATGTTCTTCCATGATTAATACTCAAGTTTTTGCTTTTATTTTTCTTTAATGTGACATTTTATACCTGGGCCTTTTTCCCACCCATTTTACTCGCACTTCTCTCTTCTTGGTGCTTCACCTCTTACACAAACACAGGTACATAAATGTTTTATGAAAAAAAATGATGCAGAAGCCCAAACATGAAAGCGAGAGTTATACGATTCACTTTCATTGAACTCCAAAAACAGTGACCACACCAACTTGCTCTCTTTCTCATACCCAATTTTGGCATCTGTTCACTTCCTGCCCTCGCGTATGACCACCACCTGAATATGGTACTTGCGGACGCAAAAGAATTCGCTTCTTATGTCCGTACTAACAATGAGATTTAATTAACAAGCAAGTGAGAGAATAAAGTAATTTTTTTTTGCAAGAACCCGCCCATTTTTCATACATAATTTCTTCATCGCCATTTATTTGATTCAAGGCAAGAATATAAAGGTACTTATTTATGCTCTTTTAACCCATTTGGGGTTTTTTGGTCAGGAAATAAATCAGACAGATATTTATTGTCAAAGGAAATTAAAATTTGATGGAGGTTTTTTGGGGGAGACTTTGTGATCCAATTGAGAGATTTACGACCTTTTGCGAATTGCCAATAAATTGGGATTGATTGACAAGAAAAACGAGAAGATTCAAAGGGAAAGTTCCTTTAGGGTATGGGGGACTTTCCCAAGATTTTTGCATCTAAATCAAAGACTAATTTCCTGGGAAATAAGTAAACAAATGTTGGGAAAAGGAATTTGGATAAATTACCAGCGGTTGAGCATTAGGGATTTTTTTTATTAAAATGGAATTTACGTATAAAGGAAATATTTTTCAGATTTTTCATTTTGGGTGTAGTGGGTGTAGTTGATCAAATTATTTTGTTATTCCTTGTTATTGTTATGAAATTATTTATCTAAAAATTCTAGGAAAATCTATTCTTGGAAAATATCTGAAAAGAAAGAGAGATAAGATGAAATTTTTTCAATCTTATCTCATCTTATTTCAATATATTTTTAGTTTTCTTGGAATTGTTCTCATCTCTCAATTCAATGTTTATTAACCTTAATTCAATGTAAAATGCTATAGATGACTCTCAAATTAGGCCTTGAAGAAAACAAGGTCCTTAATTTTCAATTTAAAGAAAAGCTCTGCGTTCATAGAGAGCTTTAGGATTCCTGAAGTAGGGGAATAGACGAACAGAATCCTAATTAATAATCTATTCTATCGTTTTATACATTGAAATTAGGTAGAGAAGTTTTGAAAGGAGTCTTCAGTCTTCACTTTTGCCTGTATCGATATGCTAAAAATTCCTAAAAGTTCGGAGATAAAAAGAAATTATTTTTAAGCAAAAAAATCATAAAAAATACTTTTTTTTAACATTCAAAAAATTTTCAAATATTAGAATAACCGTTAAACATTAGAAATACTCAAAGTTTATTAAAAAAAATTCACAAATACCTAGGGGAGGGCGGGGCTAATAAAGTCACTTAAGGGTTTAGAAAAAGCCTAAAATATCATATTTCCTAGCTAGATAGAACAAAATGATCTGAGAAAGAGTTGTAGGGCAGTAAATTTCCTAAAGAAATGAGCTAAACATTTCGCTTTACGCATTTGGGAAATATGATATTTTGAGCTTTTTCTAAACCCTTAAGTGACTTTTTTAACCCCGCTCTCCCCTACCAATAATAAACAAAAATATTTTTGTTACACAGTATTGAATTTCAAAACAAATAATACTGCCCAATGAAAAAAATTATCTCACGCTCCAAAAATGAATTTCTATCAATAAAAAAACTCCTTGAAAGATTGCATTGCGATGAAAAATCATTTCTAATTTCGTACACAGAATGATAAATCATCTCGCAAGATGAGCAAAAGTATGCTTTCAATTTTATCTCTACTTTACCATCATTTGGAAGTTCTTTTTGCTGCTTTGGAAGTCTTGTGTATTACAGCAATTTCTCATTCCATATTTACGAAAGGGACTTTGTATAAATGTATGATTTATTGGACAGTAGTGGAAATGGATCACAACACCGCGCCCGCAAGTTGCATAAAAATCAACCTTCCTGTTGGTGCCAATCAAGAGGTTGCCCCGCGGGGCCCTCAATTGGGGCCACTAAACTCCACCTCCCCCAGGGGGTCCCCCACTGACACACAGTGTACGTTCATGAACGAAATGGGGCCACGCATCTGGCATGGATGAGGAGCTTTAAATCGTCGTTTCTCATTCCGCGATGCATTTCAATTTGGTCCAATTGTTTAGCACTGAATACGGGGGCAAGAGCGCACCCGAATGTAGGACACACAATCATTGTCAAAGTGCATATTTGGTATTTTTACTGCATTAATTGGCGATGGAAGTGTTAAGGTCTTTCTCTGAAAAAAAAAGTTCCCGCCTTTTGTTTCCTCCTCTCTGCAATTTCCTGAAAACTGCAAATGCCCCGAGCTTTGGCTAAACTATTACGATGATTGAATGGAAGTTAATGAAATTTATTGATTTATACTCTATAGTGAAAGAGAGAATCTTCACTCCACGGCGCCATAAATATCACCATCACACAGCATCATCCATGATGGGTCTTTTTCACTTTTTACGACGACACTGCTAAAATGTTTTTCGTGATAGTGAACTCAAAGCGGGACGACACGATTAATTTGATATTCAGAGTGAATTTTTTCGCGGTCAATTGAATGGACAAATAAGATGTTTTTTGGGAGTGAAAGAAACCGATGAAAGTGGTCGGTTTTTGTGTGTTGGATATAAATAATTTATAGCGGGAAGCATCAATGCAAATAGCCACCATGAAATCATGCTCTAACTTCTATCGCATTTTCACTTGATGACGGAAGGTAAAAAAAAGTGAAATTAAATCCCAAAATTGTACCTTAAAATGGATTTTTTTTATTTGGGGAGATTTTGTGATGAATTGCAAGCTTCCTAAAATGATTAAAAGCCGTGTGAAATGAGGGAAGTTTTGCGAAAAAGGCAATGAAGTGGAATTAATGGGAAGCTTAACTCATTTCCATCAAGGTTTCGATTTATTTAAAAATATAAATCTGCTGTATTTACGTCATTGGAAAAATTAAGGAAAGCTCCAAATTTCCTTTATTTATTTAAAATTTCCATAAAGATAATTTTTAAGACATTTTGGGTGCAATTTAATAAAGATAAATCTTAAAATTAAATTTAGAGACGCAAAATGGGGCACTTGAGACACTTAACCCTTCTAACATTCTAATTGGAGCAACAAGGAAAAGTCAACACTTCAAAAATTGCCCAAGCACAAAATACCTCGTTTTTCCCTCTGCCATAACAATTAAAAAGCAATAAAAATATGCAGACAATTATCTTCATGAAGTGGAAGATTATTGCTACTCGCGCAGAAAGAAACTGCGAGGTATGTATGTATATATAGCAACAATTAGATGAGGAAAATCCCGGATATTATTTCAAAGAGCAGCTTTTGCAGAGAAAAAAAAAAGAGTTCTTGTCTTGAAAACCTGAGGAGTGAGATCACAAATTGGCTGAAGAAAAATCTCTCAATTTGCTCCCTCGTTGGGTATATGAGTAATGGATTAATAGATATTAAAATGTTTTGCTCCAAGGTTATGGAGTCAGGTGTGGTATATCTGCATCTTGTATGCTCTTTAAAAGCAACATTTATTTGTAAAATGTTACCTCACACGAGAACCAGAAGGCACAAGAATCTGCGGCATGACTTCTTTTTTCCATCCAAATGCTCTGCCTTTTCACACGGCGTGTTTAAAGGAGTGTTCCTCCAAAGTGACTTCTCTCGCACCATTGTTCTTCCCCTTCAGCAGATATCTTCCCGCATCTGTATTTACATCCAGTTGAATTTGTATTATTTAATAATTCCTACATCTGTGGTTTTTATTGTTGAATTTCCCCCAATTTTTATCAATTTTCTCGCTTTTATTTTTTTTCTTCTTCATGTTTTCATCGCAATTTCCACCCCCAACACTTTGACAGGAAATCAATAATGGACATTTTTATTTCTCACCGCGTTGTGGATATGTAATTGGATTAACTTAGCAACTACACGTTTGGTTCCAAACCACGTTCATCCAGTTTATATTAATAGCACATTAATCTATTTATCTTTAACATTTAACTAAATCCACCTCTAATTTAATGGCTCCAAATGTCTCATTGATCTCTCAATCGTTTTGAATTAATTGGTACCCATTGTGGAAAAAATAATAATATCAAACAACCACATTATTAACCTTGAAGTCCCATTCATGTGATGTTTTTCTCATACAAAATCTGACCACTCTTGTGACTTTTCTGAAGACAATCTCTAGTTCATCATATGAGAGATCTTTCATCACGCAGAGGGTGTTTACTTGAAATTCGTGAATTCCTCTTCCAGTTGATCTATTCACGACTTTTCTGTAAGTTTAGATTTTATCGAATGTATCAACTGTATGCGTCATACAATATTTCTTTCAATACAACTTTTGTGTAGAAGGAAGCAAAATGATTTATGTTGGGAATTTTCACGATATTATGCTTTGGAAAAATTTCCGAGAATTTTATTCTTTCACTTTAGTGCCTGGCAAAGAGTTACTGTGAGCCGAAAGCTTTGAAAAATACGATAATAGTTTTATTTTAATGCAAATTTGTAAAATGAAATTTTCCTGAAATTTTATTTCTTTATAATTTGTAGCAATTAATTGTAAAATTAGAGTATTAAATGCAAGAAAAAGTTTATCAATAAAATGTATGGAATAATGGTTAATAAAATTTAATCGTTAAAAATAATGAGAAATAAATTCGTTCTTAATGCGACTTTTTGCTGCGAAAGCATCAGGCGTGTGTTTACGGTAATAAACTTTATTTAAAAGCTTAACTTACGAATATTCTTTAAGGGTTTAAAAAAATCTTTAAAAACAATTATTTGAAAATAAAACTTAATTTCAAGCCATTGTCCCAATAGTTTAAAAATAAATATTTAAAGGAGAAAAATAAAGCCATAAAAACCAATTACAAACCTCACCTTTTATTTTCAAGAAATATTAAAAGCATAAAATTAGTTTAACCTACACGTCACGTATTTTTTATCTAAAATGAGAAAATTGACATTTAATTCATTTTACCTATTATTACGACATAAAATCTAACTGCAAATGCAACGTTTGAAGCATTCAAAAAGCTCTCAATCGCGAAGTGGGTGTGAGTTTGGGTCAATTTTCGCTGTTAGATTATGTGAAACTCATACCCAATCTACGAGTAATCGCAATTTATTATTCACTTTCTGACACGGCTGTTTTGACTGTTCCGACTACTCAATACATTTAAAATGAAAATTTCCTCGTATTGTTTGTGTAAAAGTTTATCGAATGAATGTTAATTCTTACTATATGTAGGAGAAGAAGAAAAGCTTTCATTGCTTTGACCGCAAAAAAATTGTATATAGTTGGTCAGGCCGGTTTGGCGCAAGATACCATCTGTGTGTCATGTTCGGCATAATCCTATTAAACCAATTTCAACCCGTACATTACATAAACTCCCCGAAAGTCGCTTTGAACTAAATTTTTGGACAAACAATTGGCATTTCATAATGAATAAAACACACCACTTGCGGTAATATATAAATTGTAAAATTCAATTTCAATTAAATAGCCACTGAAGTTGAATAATTAAAAACTATTCACGTGTGTCGCTTTTGCACATGCCGGGTTAAATATTTAATCTTGAGCAATGCATGGAAGACAAGCTCAAATAAAGGAGAAAATTGAAAGCTTTGCAATTGTTACTGCAGACTTCATAAAACAATTCACTTTATGCGAAGAACTTTATTGGGCAAGTCGCAAACAAAAAAAAATCACGATAAATTCATATTTTCTTCTCTTGCTTATTCTCTGTTATTTTCCCATTGTACATAATTTCGTTTTATACATATATTATTTTATAGCAGATAATATTTTAAACATGCAAAGAAAGCTCTTTTGAATGAAATAAAAATTCCAACGAACAAAATGCTTTTGTGGTTTTGACTTTTGGAAGTAAAATCCGATTAAAGTTTTTGCATTTAAACTTCTTTTTTTTTTCGGGAGTGAAAATATATCCTCCTAAAATCCTCCAAATGGATACAAAAAATTCGCAATCCTCCGTTCTCTGTGTAGAAGATAGTTAAAATGTTTTAAATTGTGTTGCCGCTTTGGAAAGAATTTAAATGCTTGACTTCCATGAACTCTGAATGTTTTGATAGAAGTATTAACGACTGTGAGGTGTATATGTAGGAAAAGAATCGGTGGCAGTCTGTTCTCAGGTGTTATTTATTACATAAGTAGCTACGTTGCGATCAATTTATGATCTTCATCAGGCTCTATAATTAAATTATAAGAGAAAAAATATAAGGAGAAAAATCACAAAAATTGAAACTTAATTTCAAACAGTTTTGAACGGAAAAAAAAAATTACAACAATGAAAGGCAAAAAGAACTACACAGGTGCACTTACAATTGTATTGTGACACCTTTGTCAAAAGAAAATTAAGAAAATGCACATAACACAGTCAGAAGGAACTGCACAAGAAAAAGAAAACGCTAAGTCGAGGAGCAGATGACATGACGTCAAGTTGCGGCCAATGGGATGAGTGCACTGAAGATGTGGTTGAGGTCATTGCCCTCATGCCGATGGTTCACACACATCCCCGCGCGGTTGTGAGCGTTGATGTGAAAGGCTTCCATGTAGTTGAGTTGATGCGATCTATTGGTGGAGTCCACTACACTCACTTCATTGAAGGCGAAATTATGATGCTCCTCACGCATGTGAGAAACAAGAGAAGATGCCATCTTAGAAAAATCCCTGGTAGATCGCTCATGTTCCGATATCCTTGTACCCAATTTTCTCGAGGTCCTGCCGAGGTAGTATTTACGACAGCCACCACAAGGAATGCGATATATAACATTGGATTTCTCCAGCAGAGGGGTACGATCTGCGTTGATACCACTGCTT